>NC_086317.1:153182392-153549892 GCF_036172605.1 Pelobates fuscus
CCCAGTCCGGCCCTGATTAAATCCCATAGCACATAAACAAGATTCGCTTTATTTACATTGTATATAAATCCAGACAGATGGACCTCCAGGTAAGATGAACAGAGCCACCACTCAGTGTCACAGTGCAAAGCGAGGTGACTCAGTAGTGTCTATTTGCCTATTAATACATGCCATAGTGATGGTGTTCAAACAATCCTCTAAATGCTCTGTGAACCTGATATGGCACCTTGCGAAAGACATTGGATATCTGGAGGCTTATGCTACCATGCATTGCACCTTCTAGACTTATACCAAGAGACTCAGTTGTGCTTCTCTGTCTCCCTCTTTATTAGAGATCCAGTTGATATCTAGCAACATCCTACAAAATACAATACAATACAAACACTAAAGTTACCAGATCTTATACTTTTAAATGAACTTATAAAAATGTGAGCAGTAAAATAATAAGTGAGACAGGTTTCAGGACATGAATTAAAGTCGCACAAGAAAAGGAGTAGAGATGAAAAAAGAGCTGTGACATGATAAAATACCGGATACATTGACAGGAAAGGCAGTGGAAGCTGGCATTGATATAAAAAACTGACATCGAAATAGTCAGTGAGCTTTCCATGCCAGCTCACTGTCTACTTCAATAAACAGTTTTTTTTTATTCATGCCACCTCCCACTGCCTTTTCCTGTGTCTTTTCCATGTCACAGCTCTTTTTTCCATGTTGTCCCTTTCTATACTAGACACAGGCACGCCACCTACATGTGCCCCTTCATTCACACACATAAACAGGCACTCTACACAAACAAACTTTTTCATTCACATACTCGGACACTTAACACAAAAGTAGCCCTGCATTCACTCATACTTGTCACAGATACACATGTATGTGAGGGCGTGGATTGTTAGATGTGTATAAAGAGTTGATGAACTACTGATACTGATCTTGTTTGTACGGACGTGATACAACTAGAAGTGAGATTCATACAGTTGTCTGTAAGATGTTTCTTGAAGAGATTACTTTATGTGACGTGTAGTATAAACACTTAAGCAGGTAAACAAGGATGTCAAGATACCAATTTGGCAACATTTCTTATGATCAACCTGCAAAATGCTGAATATTACATTATGGATTAGTGTATAGTAGACTTGTGCAAAAATGTGTTTGAAGCAATTCCTTTAAATTCCTGTTAAAACCGATTCTGATATCACCTGTAGACTCCATGGGTAAAACTACAGGCAAAATGTTTTGGAACAAATTCAGTGAACGATTGCCAGGAATTTTATTCGAATGAACTGGCTCAAAACTATTTTGCACAAGGCTAGTATTTAGTATATTACAAGTATCCAACCAACTCACCCACTAGCCATTGCTCAGTAAAAAAAAATCATCCCTGGCAGGTAAATATTCACCCCTGGTTAGTGTGTCATGCTCTCTTCAGGCTTGCAGTAAAGTTTCTGCCTGTCTGGTAATGTAGGACTTGAAATTGTGAGCCTTAATATACTATATATTTATTAATAGGATTTGATCACACAGGGCCCCAAAAGGAATATCTGTTGAAAAGCCAACCCCCACTCCTTCTAGCGCTGATAGGGCTAATCCAACTGGCTACGTTCTTAGGATCCTATGGCCTTAACTAGTCATAACTTAAACTAATCCAGTGAGGCACACACCCATCCTTAATCACCTCTCAGCCCAGTAAGTAGATAACGCATCACATCATCCTCTACAGGATAGTTAGCCCCCTCTCATAGTCTCTTTTAAAGCCACAGAGAGGCCACCGCTCCCCGCCACGTCTACCAGTGGTCCCCACCCAACTCATAGGTAGAGCCTCTCAAAGCCATTTGGCATTAGCAGGGCCTCATCTTCCAACTAGACCAGGTAATTTAGTATATTACCTATATACGTTAGCTAGAAGCCAGTTGGCATAGGTCAATTATGCTTTGTCCAAGACTCACCATACCATCCTTGTATTGTAAAATGTCACAGGTACCGGAACAAGATGAAGAACTCTCCCTACCTGGCACCCCAGCCAGACCCCTCACCTCCCCCGGACCCAGTACTCCTACAGAGCATCTAGAAACAGCAAGCCCTGGCTTCCTCCATTCATGGACTATCCGAAAAATCGCCAACAAGCTGAAATGTTTAGGCATTCCCTTCTCAGCCACTGCCCATAAAGCCAAACTGTACCGCCTCCTAACCACTAGTTCCGGCACACCCCAGCCATGTACCGCAGTACCACTATCCAACGCAGATAACATCACAAAAGTGAAGAACATGATGATGGCTCTGCTCGCTTCCATTGATACTGTTAGCATCAGACTAGAGAAACTGGAGAATCCACAGACAACGATACCCCTCCCACGGAGCTCCCCACACCCTCTCCTTCACATGGTAATGCCGTCATTTTTGACCCCACTCCTGACACTTCCACCTACATAATCACTTCCGCGCACCTAGTACCCCCGACCGTTTGTAAGGACATTCTGGAGGGCAAGGACGTAAATTTGATTTCCCTGCTAATTGCCTCCCAGGATATCATGGAGAACAAATCTTATAACTACGAAGATCTGTCAGTTGTGCTAAAAGCCAGAGACCCCAGACTCAATTGCAAGCTCACTATTGCTGAATTTGTGCTCGCCTTTGGACTGTACCGTGACGTAATTTGCTTCACTTCACCTCACCGTAGGGAAGAATTGGACCTATACCTGCACAAATTGGTGGATCTGGGACATAAGTACGGGGGTTTCGCATTTTATGACTACTACAAATCTTTTTCGGCAAAAGCAGCAGCGTCCCTGGCACAATTTAACATTCACGCGAACTGGAGTAGACTTGACACTGAACTATTCTGTCGCCACTTTGCCGAACTAAAAAAAAAACTATTGCGCCATATGGGCCTCTGTGTCTCACTCCACCAACTTGTGTCCAGTGGATCCAAGTCTCCCCACCACCAGTCATGCACCCTTCGGCTCATCAGCCACTGAACAAAGAGGTCTTAAAGACAAATTGGGCAGGCCCATAATATATCTAGGGAAGGTGCAGATCTGCAACAATTTCAATTCTGGCAGTTGTGGATTTAGCTCGTGCAGACTGCTGCATGTCTGCTCAATTTGTTATAGGGCACACACAAAAACCATGTGCCCTAACCGTCTGTATCCTAAGCAATGACTGACCAAAGTAAAAATAGACAACCTGGCATACTATCTACAGGCACACCCGTCTCACCACTTAGTAGACTTCTTGATACAAGGTTTCACCGAAAGTTTTCACACAGGCATTATAGCCCTCCCTACTTGCACTCACGAATGTCCCAACCTACAGTCAGCAATACTTGACCCCCTAAACACTGACACTTTGATCAAAAAGGAGATAGACAATGGCTTCATACTGGGACCTTTTTCTCACCCACCTTTTCCTTGCTGGTGCACCAGGTCTTCAAAATCAACTAGCTAACGTCTTTTTTTTTTTTTTTTTTTACAGCTTATGCAACTGAATACATTCACCTTTTCAGTTGCATTACACACTTTCCTTAACCTGCTGGACTTACCCTTAAGGACACAAGCCATTTTTGCAGTTTTTGCTGTTTGTGTTTAACCGCAGTTTGCATCTCTCTTACTTATTGCACCAACACATATTATATACCGTTTTTTTAAGAGGGCAAAAGGGGCTTTAATTTTATGTCATATATATATATATATACACACACATTCTCAAGAATTATAAAAAAAAAAATCAAAACAATTGGGCAAATACAAGAATAACATGTGCATAATATGCCCAGCTTAGAAAGGTATTTCAAAATAAATTAATTTATGTGTGTTGATTTATAGAGTACATAATATGTATAGGAATTCAGCTTAAAGGTCACAAAATACATGGACTTAAAAAACTTTTTTTTTTCATATGTTGGTATGTTTGTCTTGTAGTTTTAGTAGGCATCACAAAAAACTAAATTGCCACACAAAAGTATATATTTATATAAAGTAGACATCACAGGCTATTTACCTAAGGTTATTTTGACACTTGTTACGTAGCCATTTCATCATCAATCTCTGCTAAATATTGAAGTAAAATTCAAGGATTTTACTATTACCATGACGTAAAGTCATGATTTTATTAATGACACGGAGGCGAGTATTATGCTGCACTCTTTCTTTATTTCCCTCAGCAGCAAAGAAAAAACTTTATAAATATAACAGTAGTAACATTAACAGTCTTAGGTGTATTCTTCCTAGTAACAGGAACAGCCAATCAGGAACAGCCAATCAGGTTCCACTTCCCCAGCATAATAGGCTCTGTCAGCCAATCCTGTTCCTCTTTATTTGCAGTCCCGAAGTAGTAAAGTGTCCAACCGAACATGAAACTGTACAGGAAGGAGTTTTCCCTTTCGATGTAGGGTAGATTAGGCTGTAAAAGAGGAGAAATATGGTAATACCTTAGCATCAAACTGGGTGTATGCATAATCATAGGTATTTGAGCTAGTGTTTGGTCAATGTTTGTCCAAGGGGATATTATTTAATCTGTACATACTGGTGAACGTATAGACAAAGACTATCATAGTGAAGACTCACCTGGTTGCAAGTATAACTGTAATTTAATAGTCTGTTAAAATGACTTACCGTAGGTCAACTTACCCAACTCCCGTCTACCTTTCCACCGTCGCCGGGTGGGAGGGAGGGACAATACTCGCCTCCGTGTCATTAATAAAATCATGACTTTACGTCATGGTAATAGTAAAATCCTTGAATTTTATTAAGACACGGAGGCTCCTATTATGCTGGTTTAAAGCTGAGAAACTACTGTTCCTGCGAAGTGTTGTATTGGTTTGAAGTAGAAATCACGGAAGGTGGTTTCTGAGGACCAGTCGGCCGCTTTCAAAATGTCTTCCAGGCGACAACCCATGGAAGAGGCCTTGGAAGCCATTGCTCCTCTTATGGAGTGAGGAGAAAATATGGAGGTGTCAATTCCTGCCGTAGTCATGATCCATTTGACCCAGCGGGCCAGGGTTGTGGTAGACACCGGTAGGTGTGGTCTTTGGAAAGAGATGAAGAGTTCATGTTTATTTGGGTCCCGCAACGTCATGGTGCGCATTTCGTAGAGTTGTAGGCATTTAACCGGGCATAAGAGAGGCTTGTCAGGAAAGGCTGGGTATGTCACTCTCTTTGTCGAGCTTTTTGTTCTCCGTGATATATCAAAAGTGACCCCTTCTGGCGTGTAGGACCGTGCGGTGATGTCTAACGCTCTAACATCTGAGACCCTTTTGCAGGATATGAGGCATAGGAGCATGACCAGTTTTGCCGACAGTTGTTTCAACGATAGTGATGCATTATCCGGCCAAGATTCGAGGAAAAGGAGGATAGTGGAGACGTCCCATAGCACTGAATAGCGTGGTAGCGGGGGTCGTGCAAATCTGATGCCGCGTATGAGACGGCATACCAATGGGTGGCGTCCTATCGGTGCGCCATTGATGCCTTGGTGTGCGGCCGAAATGGCCGATCTGTAGAGGTTCACCGTACGGTATGCTTTGCCGTTTTCAAATAATGAAGTTAAGAACTGCAGGATCGAATTCAGAGGAGCCGATATGGGATCCAGGTTCCGTTCCATGCTCCAATTGTGCCATTTGCTCCAAGCAGATTTATAAGCTTGTCTCGTGCCGGGTGCCCATGCGCTCTCGAGAAGTTGGAGAGTTGATTCCGAAACCCCTTCGATTGAGTAGGGTTCCCAGAAACCAGCCATGCCGTGAGATGCAGTAATTCCTGTTGAATCAGGGGGTGAGGGGACCCGTCCGGGTCTTGGAGAAGATAGTTGAAGTGTGGGAGCGTGCGGGGTATGTCTACCGCCATTTCCAACAGAGAAGGAAACCATGGTTGAGACGGCCATAATGGTGCCACGAGCACTGTCGTTCCCATCTGTTGCCGTAGGTGTATTAGGCATCGGGGAATCAACGCAAAGGGAGGAAACGCGTAGTTCCTTGTGTAGGACCAGTCTTGGGTAAATGCATCTGTTGCCAGTGCTTCTGGGTCTGGTTTCCAACTGAAAAATCTGGGGAGTTGTTTGTTCAAACGGGAGGCGAACAAGTCCTTGTCCAGAGGGCCCCATAGGGATTGGATGTCTTGAAAGACCCTGGGATCCAAGTGCCAGTCGCTGGAATCCCTGAGGTGCCTTGAGTACCAATCCGCCGTTGTATTGCAGAGGCCCGGGATGTACTCCGCTGTGACCGAGATGCCCTGTGCCAGGCAGAACTGCCAAAAGTCTCGTGCCAGATTCGCCAGGACCTTGGATTTCGTCCCGCCCAAGTGATTTATATAACGGACTGCCGATATGTTGTCCATTTTCAATAAGATGGCACATCGGGCTTGAGTCGTTGAGAAACTGCGGATTGCAAAAGAACCGGCCAGGAGTTCTAGGCAATTTATGTGAAGCGTAGATTCCATTTCGGACCATCTGCCACCTGTAGAGATATTGCCACAGCGTGCACCCCAACCGTGCAAGCTCGCATCGGATTCTATTACTATGTCTGGTGTGGTGCCGAAAATGGCCCGGCCATTCCATGCTTCCATATGGGAGAGCCACCATCTGAGTTCTGTTTTTGTCTCTGTGTCCAGAGAGATCATGTCCGTGTATGAGGACCCGTCTCTCAGATGAGAGGCTTGTAGGCGCTGTAGCGCTCGATAGTGTAGAGGGCCCGGGAAGATGGCCTGGATGGAGGCCGCCAAGAGGCCAATCACTCTCGCCAATTGTTTTAGGGAGATCAGGGGAATCTTCAGAGTGCGTCTGATTTCCTTCTTTATGGTGGCCAATTTCGCAGTCGGCAAGTGTAGTGTCTGTAGAGTAGAGTCCACTACGAGGCCCAAGAACTCTATGCGTTGTGTAGGGGTCAGGATGGACTTTTTCCCATTGATAAGGAAACCCAGGTTCTGCAAGAGATTCTGAGTCCACGTCAGATGGGTCTTGATAATGTGGTTGGATTGACCCATGATGAGGATGTCGTCTAAGTAGATTATTAGACGAACCCCTCGACTTCGAAGTAGAGCCACCACGGGTTTCAGGAGCTTTGTGAAACACCATGGGGCTGAGGATAGTCCGAATGGGAGGCAGGCGAATCTCCATTTTCTTCCTTGCCATATGAATTGGAGGAAGTTTTGGTGTTGACGTGCGATTGGTATAGTGAGGTAGGCGTCCTGTAGGTCTAACTTGACCATCCAGTCTGACGGTTGGAGGAGATCTCGGAGGCAGTGTATGCCTTCCATTTTGAAATGGTTGTAGGCAATAAAAGTGTTGAGCTGTTTCAAGTTTATCACTGGGCGGACGCCGCCGCCTTTCTTGGCAACTAAGAATAGGTTGCTCACATAGCCTGGGGTAGTCATAGGGATCTCTAAGATGGCTTGTTTGTGTGCCAATTCTGAGACCTCCTTGGAAACAAGGGAGGCGTCTTGTTGGGAGAATAACATTCCCCGTGGCGGGGAGATTTGTACTGGGAGTGACAGGAACTCTAAGGAATACCCTCTTACCGTGTTCAATACCCAGGCATCTGATGAAATGTGTGACCATACATGGAAAAAATGTCGGAGTCTGCCCCCCACTGCCCCTAGGGAAGAAGGAAGTAGGAGATGACTTACCATAAGGTCGTCTGCTTGGTCTGGTGCCACGTGATCCACGAGCAACCCATGGCCGCCCACGTTGTGGGAAGAAGGCCAGGGTGTTGCGGTGCTCCGTGAAGGAGGTTTGTCCAGTGTAGGAGCCTCGGTTCTGTCGGAATGAACCCCTGTTAACACGGCCGGACAGACGGCTCCTGGCTCTTCCGGCCCCACCAAAAACCTTAGGGTGGAAAACTCTGCGCATGTTTGATTGCGCCTTGTCTAGGGCAGTAAAAGTATGTACAAAGGAGCCAAGCTCCTTGACAAAATTGTCTCCGAACAGGAGACCACGGGCCTGGGTGCCCGGCTCGGTAATAGCCATATTTACCAATTTTGGCTCTATCTTTAATAAGATCGCCTTGCGACGCTCTGTGGCTATCGCACAGTGGGCATTGCCGATCAGGCAAATTACTCTTTGAATCCAACCACTTATGGCGGTACGATCTAAGTCTTGGTCGTTTTCGACCATATCAAAAATTTTGGTTGCTGGGCCCAATATATCCAGTAATTTATCCTGGCAATTGCGCAGGGAGAAATCAAGGCCCTTATTAGGCTTCCAGCCAGTCTTGCCCAGGAATTGGACGATTTTTGGGTCTACTGCAGGTGTTCTGCAGGCCTCGTCCGGGACAGTAGGGCGTGGGCATTCTGCCCGTAGCTTATTGCGTGTTGCCTTATTTAAAGGCTTGCGAGTCCTTGATGCAACGTATTTGGCCACATCGGCTGAAGGGGACCAGTCTGCTGACCTTGGATGACGTAGGTCATCGGGGTCGAACAGGGGTTCCCCATAGGGGTCAACTAATTTGTTTGCATCGTCTGGGACCTTAAGCTCCATGTCAAACGATTCAGATGGAGGCGTATTATGCTCTCTGAGGCCATGGTCCTCGACCATATCATCGGATTCGGGATCTGATGGATCCTCAGTATCCATGCAGTTTTCCTCTTCAATCTCGCTGAGATCTGACTCAGAATCTAGTTGGGCTTTTGCCCGTTTCCATAACCTAGTCGATTTTGCCCGGCTAGTGGCTCTTTTGCGCGGTGGTATATTAGGCGCGCCATCTGTGACAGGTTTGTAGCTGTCCATCTGTGAGATTGAAGAGTGTTTGGTTTTTGCAGTGGCCTTACGGCCAGTGTGAGGTTGTGAAGGGACCACTACTGGCAAGGCCTGGGTAACGGTCGGCTGAGCCGATTTCTGTGCCTCAAGCAGAGCCTGTGTAAGAGTCTGCGAGAAAGATTCAGACATCAATCCCATGGCTGATGTGAGGGCCTTAGTCATAACATGAGACATAGTGTCGTCAATCAGAGACTGCATATCAGCAGTGGGAGCAAAATCAGCGGGGTTAGCCGCTCCAATTTCAGATACCCCTGTGGGTGTTTTAACAATCCCTGGTTTGGTGACAAGGGACCCAGAAGGGGTGGGTAAATCTTTCTCACCAGGCATTCTTAGTATGACACTGGTAGTAATAATAATATCTGAGCTGAAACTAAAATGGGTTGATTAACCCAAAGGAAAACAATATACCTTTAAGAACAAAATGAATTACTCACATAAACTTTAAACTAACAGCAGTAATTGTCTGACCAAAATTGAAGATTCACAGGTAATAAGTAGGAAATAGCAAGGAGGGAGCAAAGAGCCGTCCGACCGCCACTACAGCTTTAACCCAACTCCGAGGTCCGGACGTTGGGGGTGGAGCTGTGTGTGAGCGCGGGAAGGCAAAGAAAATGGCCGCCGCGGGCGGCAGAAATGGAAAGAATCGGGAGATTTAGCCGGTAAGTTGTGCTCGCGAGCAGGGAACCGGCATTTGAGCTCTGTGAGCTCCGCGGATGGCGGCCGCTCACGGCGCCAGTAAGGAAAGGGGGGGGGGGGCGCGAAGCGCCGAATGCGGTTCCAGCTGGCGTCCCCGAGCCGCTCGTTAATTTAGGCTCTGGGGACAGGCTGGACCGCGGAAAGGAGTAAAGGCAAGAAAATATAGCGAAATTAGAATGAATCAACAAATGAATTCAAATAACAGTAAAATACAATAACGGTATAATACTAATAGTAGTAATAATAATGAATAGTAATAATAATAATAATTAATAATAATAATGATATAATAATCCCACAGTTAAGGAGCTGAGGGATCAGGTATACTTAACTGAGGGAGCAGCAAAGAAAGAGGAACAGGATTGGCTGACAGAGCCTATTATGCTGGGGAAGTGGAACCTGATTGGCTGTTCCTGATTGGCTGTTCCTGTTACTAGGAAGAATACACCTAAGACTGTTAATGTTACTACTGTTATATTTATAAAGTTTTTTTCTTTGCTGCTGAGGGAAATAAAGAAAGAGTGCAGCATAATAGGAGCCTCCGTGTCTTAATAAAATTGTGTTTTTTTCTCTATTTTGGCATATACACATATAACAAGATTGTTTTCCTGGCTTTTATTCATGGCAGCATTTAACATATGGGTTGAGCTCCTCCCCCTAACCCTCAGGACAGGAAACACAAACAATTAAGCATACCTTCCCCTGGTATAATAGGAACCCCAGTAGCCACCACACCTCAGTCTTTTTTGTAGCATGTATTTCCCTCCCTGTGTTATTATTGCTGGAGGAATCCCATATGTTAAATGCTGCCATGATTAGCCAGGAATAGGGAAAATGTATTGATACTTACCGTAATTTTCTTTTCCTGGCTATTATTCATGGCAGCATTTGGTTTCCCACCCTCTCTTGGATTTCTTCTTGTTACTTGACTGAGGTGTGATGGCTAATGGGGTTCCTATTATACCAGGGGATGGTATGCTTAATTTTTTAATTGTTTGTGTTTCCTGTCCTGAGGGTTAGAGGGAGGAGCTAAACCCATATGTTAAATGCTGCCATGAATAATAGCCAGGAAAAGAAAATTACGGTAAGTATCAATACATTTTCCGTATTAATGTGTATTTCGTAAGGTTGATGTGTGCTATTCCTGTACATAACCCCATATTATGTTCAGCTACATCTGCTGAGTACAATGATACCCCTATTGTATGCCTTTGGCACTATTCTGTGAAGCTACCATGCCATATATTTATACCACAGATGGATGTGATGGACCTATGTCTCCTTTTGTGGCATTATATCAGTTTGACTGTTCCAATAACCCCACAAAGGGCTTCCATTTGAGAAAGCAGACACTCCAGGATATATTATATGGCATATATTGTGCCTTAACTTGGCGCCATTTTTTCACCAATGATGTCAATGTTTGTGGTGAGGAAAACAAAATGGCATTTTTAACATACATGCTGCATTTTTGCTGGGTATTTCTTACATGTGATATGTGCCACTGTCATAAAATACCCCAAATAATGCTCAGTTACATCTTCTGAGTAAAACAATATGCTGCAAAAGAGATGTGACAATTTCAGGTTTTCAAGTGTGAATTTTCATAGATGGTTTTGATGGGTCCCTGTTTCATTTTGAAGTACTTTACTGGTTTATGTGGACATTGAAGGGGCACATTTGAGACACGGCCTTTCCAGTTTTTTTCAAACTTTGAATTTTTATGCTGTGCCCATGTCTCATTTTGGAGTAGTTGAGCAGGTTGGTTATTCAAACTACCCCACAAACACATACTATGTCTTTAAGAATACACCCTGGGGTATTTCAAATGGCCTTAGTGTGGGATAATTCTTTAGTTAGTTTGTTCCAGGCCTATTGGTAATGAGCATTTGTTTATGTATTATTTTAAATTTTTTAAAAACTTTTTTACTTATTAAATTTTGTAAAATGTTTTAAAACAAATTTTTATGCTTTTAAAATGTTTATAAACTTTTTTTTACTGTAAACCCATAACTCCAACTTCCCATTAACTCCCCCACACCTCAGCTAGCTAAATATATCATTTAAAAATATTTAAATTAATTAAATAAATTGAAGCCTTAAAAACGGTGATCTGTATTTTATCACTGTAGTCAGTTATCAATTGGAAGTAAAGGGGTTCATTTTAATAAAGCAGGGTAAAGGTGTGGGGGGGTGGGATTTAACTTGAATGTTTTTTTTTACAGGGAGAAGATTAGCAGCACTGATCCATCTCCCTGTACTTCACACTGAACACAGAAGCGCAGGAAGGCAGATCAGGAGTTCCTGCAGCACATGTGCTTGCTCTGACAGGCTGTCAGAGTGATCACAGCTTCAGGGATGGCACGATCGGTTACTCCTTGTCTGCCTCGGGTACCAAGGCAGACTGGAGCAGTGTTAACCCCACGGTCGCGGCGATCTGATGTTAACTTTAGTAAATGACAAAACTTTTCCGTCATGTAAGACCTGCATGACGGAAAATTTCAGTCATGCGTCACAATGGGGTTAATATGTCAAGGTAGTTGGACGAAAACAGTTATTATATGCAAATGCACATTTATATGTATATACATTTATAAGAAGTACTTTCTTTCACGTTAGAGTAATAGTTTTCAATGTTAAGTTATGTTTTCCGACTCTATATCTGCACACTATGCTGATGCAACACATTAATGGGCTGGTATATAATTTTTTTTCCAGGGCTGCTTTTTCGTTCCCTGCTCTTTGCAGGGGCATATATTATGCATGATAAGTCTTTTTTTGTTTTGTTTTTTTTATAGCAGAGGCCAAAGTTTATCCAAAAGGTGGACACTCTGGAACTAGGCAGCACATAAAGTAGATGAGGACAGTATTTGCCAGTTGCCACTATACCTGGAGTGAATTGTCACTGGAGGACAATTTGCCCTTCAGTAGGGTGGCACAATGCTAGACATCTAGATACCACCAGCCACTACAGACTTTTTTAATGTAGCAGGGATGAGCAGCATGAAAGAGTCCTAGGAACTCGGACAGGACAATTTGGTTTGGGCCCAGGTGCTGTGAGTGTCAATATAGAGAGTGGGCATACAGTAATGTGTTGCCAGCTCCTCACACAACCCACTGACAAAAAAGACCCTACTGCTCTGCTACATACAGGTGTAGGTGGGAGGGGAATGGAGAAAGGTGTAGGGGGATAGAGCTGGTGACATAAGGAGAGGGGATTATGCACATGGGGGATATGGAATAACAGAAACTAGTTGGGGGTAGAGAATGGAAGAGAAGAGAGATTAAGGGTAGACCGGCACAATCTGGGAAAAGAGATTTATGAAGCGGGACTAAAGTCGGAGGCGGGGATTATAGAGAGTAGGGAATTAAGTGGAGAGTGTAAAGGAGAGAGAGACACAAAGGCTTGCATGGAGAATGGGACACAAGTAGTGGAGGATTGAATATGATGAATGAAATGCAGATTCAATTAAACAGAAATATCAACTTTTCAACTTTCAGAGTAGTGCTCTAAACTTTAAAGCAATATCAAGGTGGAGCAGTAGCATAGTCTGAATATTTATGAAAAAGGTGTGGGAATGAACATTACTTTACTGCTTTGTAGTATCACTTGGATAATGCATTTCTAAATTTATCCGCAGGAATTCAGGATTTCCTCTGGCTCAAACAAAACACACACATCAATTAAAAGGCAGAATAATGGTAGGAAGGCACGTCTGAGCAGAGAGACTGGAGGAGGGAGGAAGGCACACCAGACAGAGGGAGAATTGAAGAGGGTCGGTGGCATTGAACCTTCTACTGAAAGTTCAAATCCTAAACAAATCTTCATGGTTTAAAATGATTAATGACTTCCAAGTTGTTAAAGAGATAATTGTTAAACAATTTGTTTGCTCATAACAAATAAATAAAACACATTTTTAAAATACATTCTTTGATTTACAAATAAAATGTTGAGGCCAGAGACCAGCTATATTGTTTGTTTGTTTTCTTCTCAGTAAATGAGATCACTAAACCATCTAGAAATTCTAGATCAAAGATAAGTTGTCTGAGAATTCAGTTCTCTTTTAGAGGGACAATAGGCCGAATGGACAAAACATACAAAATGGCTCCCCGTGAAAGTGATTTACCTGGCCAGGTACTTTAAAACTCTGAACATATGCACATTTCCAATCAGATTGTTGCTTTGTTATAAAGAATAAGATTGTAAACACCAAAATGTCATAAATCATCTGTGTTTCTTGCATTCACAGTTGACCATGAGCATCTGCTGGCCGCTCTAAGCCAATGCATATAACGCTGTGCACAGAAACATGCACGGAACTCTTGTTCCAGGCTTGCTAATAATACCCCAGTTTATTTGCTGGATGTGGAGTAACACCCCCTTCCGCAATGGTGTTTGTGTGTGCATCATTTCATAGCGAAATGCTGCACAGACTCCAGGCACTGTAATCACTTCAAATTACTTTTGTATTAGATACAAATAGATATATTACCTAGCGCCATCTTATTTCGTAGCACTTTACTTAGAAACAAATACCGTATATACTCGAGTATAAGCCGACCCGAATATAAGCCGAGGTCCCTAATTTTACCCCCAAACAATGGGAAAACTTATTGACTCGAGTATAAGACTAGGGTGGGAAATGCAGCAGCTACTGGTAAATTTCTAAATAAAATTAGATCCTAAAAAAATTATATTAATTGAATATTTATTTACAGTGTGTGTATATAATGAATGCAGTGTGTGTATATAATGAATGCAGTGTGTGTGTGTATGAATGCAGTGTGTGTATGAATGCAGTGTGTGTATGAATGCAGTGTGTATGAATGCAGTGTGTGTATGAATGCAGTGTGTGTATGAGTGCAGTGTGTGTATGAGTGCAGTGTGTGTATGAGTGCAGTGTGTGTATGAGTGCAGTGTGTGAGTATGAGTGCAGTGTGTGAGTATGAGTGCAGTGTGTGTGTATGAGTGCAGTGTGTGTGTGAGTGCAGTGTGTGTGTGAGTGCAGTGTGTGTGTATATGAGTGCAGTGTGTGTGTGTGTGTGTGTGTGTGTGTTGCAGAGCCTTGGTGGGGGGTGGGAAATTTTATTATTATTTTTTTATTATTATTTTAATATTTTTTTTAAATTATAATTTTTTTATTTTATTTAATTATTATTTTTAATTATTATTTTTTATTTTATTATTATTAAAAAAAAATTCATCCCCCCTCCCTGCTTGATACATGGCAGGGAGGGGTGGCTCTCACTCCCTGGTGGTCCAGTGGATGGGCACTGTGTAGGAGGGGGCTGGCAGAGAGTTTACTTACCTCTCCTGCAGCTCCTGTCCTTCTCCTCCACGCCGGTCCGTGCAGCTCCCTCTGCCAGCTCACACTGTAAGTCTTGCGGCCGCGCTATGAACTCGCGGCTCTCGCGAGATTTACACTGGGAGCTGACAGAGGTGCTGACCGGACCGGCGCGGAGGCGGAGGGAGCTGACAGGAGCTGCAGGAGAGGTAAGTAAACGCTCTGCAGCCCCCACAGCCCCCAGTCTGTATTATGGCAATGTAAATTGCCATAATACAGACAGTGACTCAAGTACAAGCCGAGTTGGGGTTTTTCAGCACAAAAAATGTGCTGAAAAACTCGGCTTATACTCGAGTATATACGGTAGATATATTACCTAGCACCAAATTATTTCGTAGCACTTTATTAAAAACTATTTAATATTTTGTGTAATTTCTACCACAATAAATCAATAATGTGAATGAAACAGCTAATAATACTAAATATTTATGTGAGTATTTGATATGTATATTTATTCTTCTTCACGTTAGATAATATGGCACAATATTCACAAGCAAGCTATAACTATAACATAGAGAAAATATAAAAGTGTTACATGTGCCCACATATAAACACTATAAGAGCAATTGCCTAAAAGTATGTGATATGAATATAAACAAGAGCTGGTGCACAATGAAAAAATTAATCTGAATAATTGCTTAACATTTTGAGAATTTTATTCTCACTATGTTTAGAGGAAATTGTTTCTGCCTTGGTATTTTATTAAATATTCACCTAATCGAGAGCTCTGTGGAATCTGACATCTCCAGTTACATAATAAAACATGACATTTAAAGAAAAAAAAAATCTGAACAATTATCAGCATTCCTGCTTTAAATTAGTTGATGTAATTTATCTTCCAAACTCCAATACAATAACAATTTTTATCATGTATTTTAACCTAGTAATAATCCCATATACTCCAGCATTTTGTATTCAGCTGTAGCTTGTCATAAGTCTATGATTTCATTATATGGTACATATAAGGAGAAAATTCATAGCCTAATACCTACCAGACAGAATTACAAAGTGCTTCAAAAACACCTGTATTTTATGGCAGAAACTGTTACAGCTGATTGATGATCTCAGCATATAGCTTCCTACACAATGAGAGAAGCCACATACAAAACATGGTGCCCCAACAAAGTCGCAAGTAGGGACCCAACTCCACAGGCTTATAGATTACATTTCAGACTGATAATTAATGAGCCAACAGGATGAGAGTCTTTTGTTCTCAACTTCAGAGAACTTTGCAACTAGTCCTGCAACCGTTCATTTTCTCCTTTAAAAATGTGAAGATACCTGGCCACTTGGAATTTCTATAGACAGTCAGAACAAAGCATCGGGGAAAGTCTCAATGTTGTGGTTGGCATCTGATCAACCAAGCAGTGTGATCTGGCTCTCGGAAGGTTACTTTAGAAGATGGGAAGGCGCTCAATCAACCCAAAATGGTTACATTTCTTAACCCAAGATAGCAGCAGGAGATTTCTAGCACCATAACCACTACAACATACTGTAGCTGTTATCACACTTAGAGTGCCTCCTTAATAATTCATATAGAAAATGTTAATCAGGGCACTAGGATATAACAAACATTTTATCTTGGTACATATCATAGGCATTATTGGGTGGGCTTAGGGGGCTGAAGACCCAGATGTGGGACTGTTTAGCCCAAGACCTCTACAGGTACCACAGTGGGCACCAGGGTCATAACATGAGTTAGAATGTGTCATGACATATCCCTATTTATTTATTAGTGTAAGAGTTATCGAGCTTTGCTTTGGGCTCAAGTCCCATGTGTTTCTTGAACCTAGCAATGGCCCCAGAAACACTACATCTACATAATAGAAATCTACCATATTTACCTAGAATTAACTACACAAGTGGCTTTTACTTCCAATTCATATAATAATGATGCAGGGTAAACTTTTTTTCTTTTTTTTTTTTCAAAGTACTTCTGTACATATTTTAGGATGGAGCATGTTTTATCTAGAGGATCAGAAGACATAATGTTAATTAAAGGTGAAGCAGGAAGTATATATCTGGCAAACAACCCTTTGTATCCTATCACTGATTAAGCTCTCATGAGTCAAAACTGGCAGAGTTTGATGGAAAGCTTTCCGGAATACTACTTTGTTTTTAACATTCTTGTAATAAAATCCAAACTTTAATTCACCTTTCTGCCTCGCATTATTATTTTTGTCTTTTTTAATTTAAGCGCTAAAGAAACAGACTAATATATACACAATGCATTGAGAAATCAATTCATTCCAAAGTCATCTATACCAGTCCTCATGCCCCACCAACAATCCAGGATTTATTTATTTCCCTTTTTTACTGACAAAACCTGGACTGTTGGTCGGCCGTAAAGACTGGTTTGGGAATCATTGATCTATACTAGTGATATTTAAAAGTGTGAAACATCTATTTTGACTGAAAAACGGGTATTCAGACAGTCACATGGCAGAGTAACTGTATGCAGAATAATTAATAGCATAAATGACACAATATAATTTTTTAGTATTTTAAAGATGAAACCCCAGTTAGCATTTAACAAATTGGGTTCCATTGACAAATAGTGTGGGTAAACATAATCTGGCTATATATATGTGACTGAATACCCATATTTTACACTTTAGATAAGGGTATTTATATTATTATTATTTTATTATTTATATAGCGCCAGCAAATTCTGTAGCGCTGTACAATTTATATAGCTACTTAAATATTTGTGTAATTGTTGTATTTGTTGAAAGATTATGAGTTATAGATTATCTGCTCAGTAAATATAATGGAAATAATCACTTTATAATTTTACTTTATGACGTATTCAAACCTGCCAAATGTCCCTATTGAGGAGGGACAGTCCCTGTTTTGGGCCCAAGTCTCCCTGTCCCTCTTTTCTATCCAAATCTCTCTTTTGTATCCTAATGTCCCCATATTGTTGGAGTATATAACAGAGTTCAACAACAACAATATTCACAGTAATGCGTGTTTAAACTACCATACGTACGCTTAGAAATCAGTCTGTGTAAATACGATACATTGTTCTTATTCTAAATTATATTTTAGTTGCATAACATTTTATTAAAGGACCACTATAGGCACCCAGACCACTTCAACTTAATGAACTGGTCTGGGTGCCAGTTCCAGCTAGGGTTAACCCTTTTTGCAGTAAACATAGAGAAACTGCTATGTTTACCTATGGGTTAATCTAGCCTCTAGTGTGATGTAATTCCAGTAAAATACAAGTTTAGCAGGCTAAGATTGCCACAAGGCATATGTATGTATATGTGTTTGTAGTATCAGTTAGTTAATTACACGTAGCTAAGATACTGTTATCACTGTACTGACCAGGTGCAGGAATGTAAGAACTGGAATCACGCGTCCCTCTCCTTTGTATCAGATGAGCCACGTGGTTAGACCGGATGGATGAGTTTAGACTCTATTTATTAAATAGGTTAAGGGTATGTGTGGGTGTAGTTAATTGTGGGAGGAGCTACAGTGCTATATAAGGAATGTACTCTATGTATTCAGTACTCAGACTTTGCTGTATTTTGGTGACGCTAGTCCCTCTGAGTCCCGATCGGTGATCCAATAAAGAATCTCTTCCTTCCTGAAGAAACCTGTGTCCATCTCTCTGTGCTTGGCTTCCGTCAGTTTCTCCGGTATCATTTGGTGCATTGGCCGGGAAGCTCATCGTTCAACGGTAGCTGAGAGGCAGAGGCGTGAGACGGTCTATCTTTGCCCACGTTCTCTACGGCTGCACCCCTGAACTTCTGCGTGGACCTCCCTTCGTCTCGGCGCCACTGGTCTGTTGTCCAGGAGATCATCGGCCTCTACGTGAGAAGTGCTGGGGTGTCCCCGTCGATGAGTGTGAACTCAGGTTCAGGAACGAGGAGGTAAGACAACTGCTGTTTTAGACGGCAGGACCCACTAGGGGTATACCGATTGTGCGGTAGGCCCAAAGGGGTTTTGAATCTGTGTATCTGCCCCCTCTGTCGGAGGGAAGGAGCGAAGGCACACCGCTCGATCGAACGCTCTTTAGTCAGACCGTTTGATTTGGTTAGTCAGGCGGGGTCCTGGTGTAAATAGCCCTAGCCGGACACCGGTGTCTTGTCTAGACTAGCGTTCTAGGGTGTATATTACGTTCGCTAGGTCGGAGGGACCGGGAGACTAAGCGGCGCCTGTGTAAATTCGGTTCGCTAGTTCTCATCCTATCTGGGCTAAGTGGGAAGGCGTGTAAATTTGGAACCCACTAGACTTTTGATAGTGCGACTAAGAGGCGCCTGTGTAAATTCGGTTCTCTAGCTCGCTATATATGTGGTGATTGGGCAGTGTGGCTAACCAAAACGGGTGTATATAGTTTTAGGTAGTCCATTCAAGGTACTGGCCAATAGTTTAGTTGGGAATTGTAAATGTGTTAACGATTGTTTTAGTAAAGTGTATATCTTGTTAGATAGCGCGAGCTCAGCCGTCTAGCGAGAGTGTTAATAGTGTGTTGCTGTATTATAGTGCACGGTACCATAACCCTGTATATTTACTGACATTATATAATAAGTACTAATCATTGTCGTCCATTGCATGTTTAACACCATAACCACTAATAATTGTATTGTGACCTTAACTTGTGCTTTGACCTATGCTAACCGTACTGTAACCGCTATTTGTAAAAGACGATGTTACTGGGGTGTGTTATAGACGGGTAATTCGTATATAGAGAATTATAGCGTGGGTGACTGTATAGTTACGCCAAAGGGCATAATATTGATTATATAGTGACTGGTGTAACAGCTGTGTGTGTACGGGAATTCCCTGAGTGTTTATTGTTATTGTGTACGTTTCACTTGGTAACCGTACCACGTGGTGCTGTTGCCAGAGGAAACGGGTGTGACTGTTGAATAGTACGCGTGTATAGTATTCGTTGTCGACGACGTTCCATTGTTAAGTATGGGTGCGTCGCAGTCAACGATTCCGGATCCCTTAGGATGTATGGTTAAGAATTTTAAAAAGGGATTCAAAGTTTGTGATTTTGGGGTAAAGATGTCTCCTGTACGTTTGGTCACTTTGTGTACTAGGGAGTGGCCTACTTTGGTTGCGGCATGGCCGCCACGTGGCAGTTTGGATCCAACTCTGGTACAGCGCTTACACGTGGCTGTATCGGGTAGGCCTGAACTTTACGGCCAGTTTCCTTATATTGACTGTTGGAGACAGGCCGTAAATGACTCGCCAAAATGGCTCCAGACATGCCACGAGGAGCAGTGTCGCCTCATGGTAGCTAGGACTTGCTCGTCCACTAGGACTGGTGTTAGGCCCATTTTGGACACGCCCCCTGAGTCCGAGATCCCTTTGCCGCCCCCTTACTTTCCGTTAAGAAGAAGTGACGCAAACGCAGGAAGTCCTGCACCCCTCCCCTCATTACCCTCATCCACTTCCGCTTCCTCCTCCAGTACAGGATCCACCCCCCCTCGTACTAAATCTCCCCTTCCGGAACCAGAATCCACCCCCATTAGAAACGAATATCCTGATTTGGCGCCACTTCAGACTTCCGGTCAAGCTTCATCTAGCTCGGCTCGAAGTGTTTTATTTACGACCTTTTCCCAAAACCGACCTCCCACATCCCCATACCCTATCTCTCGGAACCCATGACTGACGCCTCTCTACGTAGCCCCATCCAAACCCGACAGTTGACTGGTGCCCAACAATTAAAGCACTATCAGATGCCTCTTCGTCTGAATCCCGGGTCAGCTTATATCGATGCCGCAGGTCAAATGGCACACGCTGACCCAGTCTTCGTATATGTCCCATTTACCACAACCGATCTTTTAAACTGGAAGACCCATAATTCCTCGTATACTGAGAAACCACAAGCTATGACTGATCTGTTCACCTCAATAGTACAGACGCATAATCCGACATGGGCTGATTGCCAGCAGTTACTAATGACTTTATTTAACAATGAGGAAAGGACAAGAATAAATCAAGCAGCCATTAAAGCATTAGAGGATAGAGCCCGTGCTTTGAACCAAGCCAATCCAGCAGCATGGGCCGCGACACACTATCCCAACACCGATCCCGATTGGAACGTAAATGGTGCTGATATGGTTCAACTCAGAGCCTATAGAGACGCTATAATTGCTGGCATGAAAGCCGGAGGAAAGAAAGCCATTAACATGTCGAAGACAGTTGAGGTGATCCAGAAAAGCGATGAAGCGCCCAGTGTCTTTTATGACCGATTATTGGAGGCATACCGCTTGTATACCCCCTTTAATCCGGAAGACGCAGACAATTCCCGAATGGTTAACTCCGCCTTTGTCAGCCAAGCATACGGAGATATTAAGCGCAAGCTACAAAAGTTAGAAGGGTTTGCAGGTATGTCCATCACCCAACTAATGGAGGTAGCAAATAAGGTCTATATGAACAGGGATACAGAAAGTAAGAAAGAGGAAGAGCGCAAGATGCGTAAAAAGGCTGATATGCTAGCGGTAGCGATCGCAGGCGTAGATAAACGGGGCCCAGATAGAGGCAATAATAGATGGAGTAGGGAGCCTTTGAGTAGGGATCAATGCGCGTATTGCAAGGAAGAAGGGCATTGGAGGAACGAATGTCCGCAAAGAGAGCAGTACGAGAGAGACCAACCCAGGGCAGGCTACGGAAACTTTAGAGGTAGAGCGAGAGGTAGAGGAGGCCCCGGAGGGAGTAATGGTTATAGAGGGAGTAATGGGAACAGAGGAAGTGTTAGGGAAGACAGGTATATTCCAGCAGCGCAAAGGTCCCGCGATAGAGAAGGTAGGGACTTTGTAGGATTGGCTGACACTGTCATGGAGGACTATTGATACCGACCGGGCTCCATCCCCCTTGGTCGAGCGGAGCCTATGGTCGATGTATCAATAGGGGGGAAAAGGAGTGCGTTCATGATCGACACTGGTGCTGAACATTCAGTGGTGACTAATCTAGTTGCTCCTCCATCTGGAAGGACTATTACTGTGATAGGAGCAACTGGAAGAAGTGCTGAAAAACCGGTTCTTAAAAGTCGACTCTGTACATTGGGAGGCCACGTAGTAAAACACCAATTCCTTTATATGCCTGAATGTCCAGTCCAATTGCTGGGACGTGATATGCTATCAAAATTACAAGCGCAGATTACGTTCCTACCAAATGGAACAACATCCTTAAAGTTTAATGGACCTTCAGGTATTATGACTTTATCCGTACCAAAGGAAGAAGAGTGGCGACTTTATACAGTGTTGACTAGCCAAAACCCTAGGAGTGATGAGACATTGTTTAACATACCAGGAGTTTGGGCAGAGAACAACCCACCAGGACTGGCCCGCAATATTCCACCAATAAAAATTGAACTGAAACATGGGGTTTATCCAGTGAGCCTAAGACAATATCACATTCCGCAGAAGGCTAAGAAGAACATCCAATCCTATCTGGATAAGTTCATACGGTATGGTATCCTAAAATTCTGTACTTCCCCCTGGAACACCCCATTGCTGCCTGTTCAAAAGCCCGGTACAGATGAGTATCGACCTGTACAGGACTTAAGAGCAGTCAATGATGCGGTTGTTAGCATACATCCAGTTGTACCCAATCCATATAACCTGCTTGCTTTAATTCCGGGCGGGGCTACTTACTTCACAGTCTTAGATCTCAAAGATGCCTTCTTTTGCCTCCGAATTGCCGCAGAAAGCCAATGTATTTTCGCTTTCCAATGGGAGAACGCTGTAACGGGCTCAAAACGCCAAATGACTTGGACAAGACTGCCCCAAGGGTTTAAAAATTCACCTACCCTATTTGGTTCAGCTCTAAGTCAAGATCTACTGGATTTCGAGTCTATCCCAGGAGAATGTGTATTGTTACAATATGTAGATGACTTGTTGATAGCAGCAGTTACAAAAGAAAAATGTCAGCAAGCAACGCACGATCTACTACATATTCTCTGGAAGGCAGGATACAAGGTGTCCAGGAAGAAGGCTCAGTTGTGTTTGCCAACTGTCAAGTATCTGGGATTCCATATCTCTGAAGGTCAAAGGATTATGGGGCCAGAGAGAAAAGAAGCTGTCTGCCAAATACCAATACCCAAGAATAGAAGACAAGTGCGAGAATTCTTGGGGGCAGCAGGCTTCTGTAGGATATGGATTCCCAGCTATGCGATACTGGCAAAACCTCTGTACGCAGCCATCAAAGGTACAGAGCACGACCCCTTCTTATGGACCCAAGAACAGCAAACGGCATTTGAAGATGTGAAGAAGGCTTTGATGAGTGCCCCAGCATTAGGTCTACCTGATCACACACGACCATTCTACTTATATGTACACGAGCAAAGAAGAATGGCTGTGGGAGTATTGACACAGTACTTGGGATCATGGCAAAGACCTGTTGCCTACATGTCTAAGCAACTGGATGCAGTGGCCAGCGGACTTCCACCTTGTCTAAGAGCCGTAGCTGCAGCCGCCCTGCTAGTAGCTGAAGCCGATAAACTCACTCTGGGTCAAGAACTTTATGTACGAGTCCCACATGCAGTACAGACGTTGTTGGATTACAAAGGAAATCATTGGTTTAGTAACAGCCGTATGACCAAGTATCAAGCAATGTTGTGTGAAAACCCAAGAGTGCATTTAGAGACTGTAAACACCTTAAATCCAGCTACCCTTTTGCCGCAACCTACTGAAAGTCAACATGATTGTTTGGAAGTAATGGATGAAGTATTTTCAAGTAGACCAGATCTTCGTGATTTTCCCATCCAGAACCCCGATGTTCAATATTACACCGACGGCAGTAGTTATGTGAAAGAAGGGATCCGCTATGCAGGATATGCAGTGACAACAATAGACAAGGTGATAGAAGCTCGGCCACTGGCGAAAGAAACATCAGCACAAAAGGCAGAATTAATAGCACTAACACGAGCGTTACAATTGGCTGAAGGTTTAAGAGTAAATATCTATACGGACTCTAAGTATGCGTTTTTAACCACTCATGCCCACGGAGCTTTGTATAAAGAAAGAGGACTACTGAATTCAGAAGGCAAAGAAATCAAGTACGCAGCTGAAATCCTACAACTATTGGAAGCAGTGTGGGAGCCGAAAGAAGTCGGTATCATACATTGTCGAGCGCATCTGAGAGGAGATGGTGATGTAACCAAGGGAAATCGGATGGCAGATAGTGCAGCTAAGCGTGCTGCTGAATCAGGAAGACAGGAGTATGTGGGGCATATAGCTGCTCTTATACCAACTCCACTGTCCCAATGGACTCCAGTTTATACAGCTCAAGAAGAGGAGTGGTTAAAGACTGAACCGGGAAAGTATTTGGAGAACAAGTGGTATCAGCTAGAAGATGGAAGAATAGTCATACCAGCATCACTAGCGGTAGAAATTGTCCAAAATTCTCACAACGGGACACATTCTGGGAGAGACAGTACTGAAGAATCTCTCAGGAAACATTTCTACATACCAAGATTGTCCAACTTGACTCAGGCCATTGTACGCAGATGTGTAACGTGTGCTAAGAATAATGCAAGACAAGGACCAGTAAAGCCACCAGGAGTCCAGTTTATGGGGCGACTCCCCATGTCCGATCTACAAATAGACTTTACAGTAATGCCTAAATCGGGTGGACATCGTTACCTGTTGGTAATTGTGTGCACCTATTCAGGCTGGGTAGAAGCATGTCCTACTCGTACAGAGAAAGCAGGAGAAGTTGTAAGATTCCTGCTACGAGAAATAATACCCCGATATGGACTACCCTGTTCTATAGGATCGGACAATGGTCCAGCTTTTGTTCATCAGTGCCTACAACAACTGACTCATATGCTTGGTATAAAGTGGAGGCTTCATACTGCATATAGACCCCAGAGTTCTGGTAAGGTAGAGAGAATGAATAGAACTATAAAGAACCAGTTGGCTAAAATGTGTCAGGAAACCCAACTTAAGTGGAACGTTCTCTTACCCATAGCTTTATTGCGAATCCGCAGTACCCCTACCAGAAGGATGGGCCTCTCTCCTTTTGAAATCATGTATGGGCGACCACCTCCCGTACTTGGTAACTTAAGGGGGGACTTGAGTCAGTTGGGAGAAGGAATTACCCGGCAGCAGGTTGTAGAGTTGGGTAAGACTATGGAGGAGGTACAGAAATGGGTACAAGATAGATTACCTGTGAATATTTATCCCCCTGTTCATAGTTATCATCCAGGAGATCAAGTGTGGATTAAAGAGTGGAATAATGTACCGTTAGGGCCCAAGTGGAGAGGTCCTTATGTTGTTCTTTTGTCTACCCCTACAGCGATAAAAGTAGCCGAAGTAACTCCGTGGATACATCACTCCAGGGTTAAACCAGCAGCAGTCGATTCTTGGCAAATTACAGCAGATCCAGAGAATCCCTGCAGGATCCGGTTGAAACGCACTACTCAGTCGGAGTAACGAGGAATTATTGTGGATTACAAATTTTATTGTTACAGGTGTGAGTGAGAAGGCCATAATAAAGCCTGTCCGCTTACCAACACATAGTGTATAAGCCAGGAAAGTCTCGAAGGGACACCTGTGAAGACGAGCAGAACTCCATTCCCTGCAGCCCTCACATCCTGGAAGCTGAGGTTCCATCGCACGGACGAAGACTGAGGATGACGGCGAAAGATGTGCTTTTGATTGTGTTTATTTATATGTGTTTTTATATTCAGGAAGGTAGAGGTACCGACACTCCTAGCTGTGAGGTATGCATTAAGACTACGAGAACAGGTAACCATATTTCCCAAACCCTAATTTGGCATTCACAATACGAATGTAAAGGAGAGGTATCAAGATGTAGATACCTAAATATAGACTATAGTGTGTGCCATTTAGGAGTAGGAGAACCTAAGTGCTTCAGTCCAGAGTATCAACCTCGTACAATTTGGTTGACTCTCAGGAATGGAGATCCTCAGGGGACCCTAATTAATAAGACGGTGTTAGAATCCGTACATTCTTCGGGTGTTCTGCTATTTGATGCATGTAAGGCGATATCAAGTGGTAGAAAACCGTGGAATGTATGTGGGGATCTTAGATGGGAGAGGACGTATGGGTCTAATGATAAATATATTTGTCCCAGTAGTAAAAATAAATATGTGAGTCCTAGATGCCCAAATAAAGACTATAACTTTTGTCCATATTGGTCTTGTGTGGGGTGGGCGACTTGGGGACAGACAGTAGATAAAGACATGATAGTGACTAAGTTGCCGACTAGCCCTTATTGTAAGTCTATGGAATGCAACCCAGTCCATATACTTATTAATAACCCCGACAAGTTCCTAGATAAGTATGGAAATTTATTTGGGTTTCAGATATACGGGACGGGTTTAGATCCTGGGACATTATTGTTTATAGGAATAGAGACTGATACGGTATCCTCCCAGACTCATCAAGTATACCATTCCTTTTATGAAGAGATGAGTATAGATAATAAGATCCCCCATAACGCTAAAAACCTGTTCATTGACCTAGCTGAAAGTATTGCCGGTAGTCTTAATGTTACCAACTGCTATGTGTGTGGAGGTACTAACATGGGAGACCAATGGCCTTGGGAAGCAAAGGAGGTAATGTCCGGTTCTGAGGCAGTTGACCAACTAATATCTACACAAGCCGATTATCATTTGAGTGTTAGAGGTAAATCTGAGTGGAGATTAAAGACCTCCATCATAGGTTATGTTTGCATAGCAAGGAAAGGAATAATGTATAATACTTCTGTAGGAGAATTAACTTGTCTAGGGCAAAAAACTAAAAATACAACTTGGTGGTCGGCTTCAAATGTCTCAGAACCATCTAACCCGTTTGCTAGATATGCCAGTTTAAAGGATGTGTGGTTTGATTTATCCATCACATCTACCTGGAGAGCCCCAGCAAATTTGTACTGGATCTGTGGTAAGAAAGCCTATTCGGAGTTGCCACAGGACTGGGAAGGGGCATGTGTGTTGGGTATGCTCAAACCATCCTTCTTCTTGTTACCGATTGAAACAGGTGAGACTTTAGGTGTTAAAGTGTATGATGTGAATCATAGGAAGAAAAGGGGACCCTTAGAGATAGGCACCTGGGAAGATAATGAATGGCCTCCCCAGCGTATCATAGATTATTATGGGCCAGCCACGTGGGCAGAAGATGGTACCTTTGGTTATAGAACCCCAATTTATATGCTCAACCGTATTATAAGATTACAGGCGGTGGTTGAGATTATTACTAATGAGACCTCACAAGCACTCAATCTTCTAGCGAAGCATAACACCAGGATGAGGACAGCAGTCTACCAAAATAGATTAGCTTTGGATTACCTTTTGGCAGTAGAGGGAGGTGTATGTGGGAAGTTTAACCTGAGCAATTGCTGTCTTCAAATAGATGACGAAGGGCAAGCAATAGCTGAGCTTACTAGCCATATGGTTAAACTAGCGCATGTGCCTACTCAGGTATGGAAAGGGTACAATCCAAGTAGTTGGTTTGGTAGCTGGTATGAGTGGTTTGGAGGGCTTAAGGCAGTGGTAGGTGGAGTCCTACTGATTTTACTGTTGTGTCTACTCCTACCGTGTCTTATACCCTTAGTAGTTAGGTCTGTGCAAAGCCTGATAGGAAGTATAGCAGAGAGGAAGGCTGCTGCACAGATAATGGCGATATATAAGTATAAGGCTCTAGATCAAGGAGAACCAATGCAGGAAGATGAGTGTTAAAAGATTCACATCATAAGATAAGTCTGGTCTGGTTCATGGTAACCTGAGGTATATGCAAACCAAGGTTAAGTGATGCCTCAAGTAATTGTGAAATATCAGAGGCATCAAAGGGGGGAATGTGATGTAATTCCAGTAAAATACAAGTTTAGCAGGCTAAGATTGCCACAAGGCATATGTATGTATATGTGTTTGTAGTATCAGTTAGTTAATTACACGTAGCTAAGATACTGTTATCACTGTACTGACCAGGTGCAGGAATGTAAGAACTGGAATCACGCGTCCCTCTCCTTTGTATCAGATGAGCCACGTGGTTAGACCGGATGGATGAGTTTAGACTCTATTTATTAAATAGGTTAAGGGTATGTGTGGGTGTAGTTAATTGTGGGAGGAGCTACAGTGCTATATAAGGAATGTACTCTATGTATTCAGTACTCAGACTTTGCTGTATTTTGGTGACGCTAGTCCCTCTGAGTCCCGATCGGTGATCCAATAAAGAATCTCTTCCTTCCTGAAGAAACCTGTGTCCATCTCTCTGTGCTTGGCTTCCGTCAGTTTCTCCGGTATCACTAGTGGCTGTCTCATTGACAGCCGCTAGAGGCACTTCCGCGCTTCTCACTGTGATTTTCACAGTGAGAAGACGCCAGCGTCCATAGGAAAGCATTAAGAATGCTTTCCTATGGACTGGCTGAATGCGCGCGCGGCTCTTGCCGTGCAAGCGCATTCAGCCAATGACGGCGAAAAGGAGGAGGAGAGTTCCCCGCTCTGAGGGAGACCGGCGGGGGAAAACAGGTAAGATTTAACCCCTTCCACCTCCTAGACCCCAGCAGGAGGGGACCCAGAGGGTGGTGGTGGGGGGGGGGGGGGGCTAGAGACCCTATAGTGCCAGGAAAACAAGTATGTTTTCCTGGCACTATATTGGTCCTTTAATAAGTCATCTATAATTTTTCAGTACAGCCACAGCTCTGCACACAACCCTACTCATACCCCTAATATGAAAGTGTACCCCTGTCCATTTGAGATGTTGGGATGTTTGCATATCTCAGTGGAAAATTTCAACAACAAAAAAGAAAACCATAGTATCTGCATTTAAATAAAGTCCATTCATTAAATGACACATATTACGTTAATGTTTTTTCCAACATTTTTGTTGGATAAATAAACATATAATATTTTTTCTGCTCACTTGCACTATAAAAAAAAATCATCACATTTCAGTACTCTGTGAATGCATTACCTATGTAAGGGGGCCAATCCAAGCATCTAGACAGCCACAGGGGACTAGTGACACGATAAATGTTTTGATCTGCAGTAAATTTGATATCCTGTGCAGCCCACATGTGGATCTGTTTAGGTTGTGAAGCAATTTGGCAGCTGTAGGGAGAGCGCGAAAAGCAGCCCAGTTTGGTTTAACCTTTGTTGTGGGTGGGGAGGACTAGAGTGTGACTCTACTTTGGTATTGCCAGTTGAGGCTGCTGTGGGAAAGTTCAATTTTTAAAATTAACTCCTTGCCCCATTTTATTAAAATTGCACTGGCTCATTTAAACAGATAGTATTCTGTGCAAACATAGCTATATTTGCCATGTGCTTGTGGACAGCTACACATGCTCTAAAAAGAAAGTAATTCATTGCAGAAGGGATCCCACATAAAACGCTGTGTTTTATAAATTGATTTTCTTTTAAATGAACTTCCAGGCTGAACCATACATGAACGCAACAGAATATGGAAGATGCAGATGTTTGTATGGGAAAGCAGAACCAAAATGGCACCCACTTTGTACCTGTTCCCAGTCAATGATTAGTTTCTCCACTGGACACCTCTATCAAAGAGAGGAAAAAGGAACATCTGGCAAATTGAATTGTATATAACTGTAGACGCTGCTTGCAGTGCCTCAGCCCAGCGATTTGATAGAATAATTCTTGCTGGAACTACACCTTTCTGGAATGTAAGCCTGCATTCTGGATGTCCACACAAACAATCCGAGTGGTAATCAATGCATTTTATATTTAGAATAACAGAAACAAAAGCAACGGTACATTCACATTGCAGTAGCACAACTATTGCTTGTGCCACTTTGTTGTTATCAATGATTACATAAAATGATGCAAGGATGGTAGCTCTGATCTCTGTAGATACCAAGGTCTCTGAGAGCTACATGCCCTTGGTCCAAGACAATTTTTTATGCATGTGGTGTCAGTTTTAACTCACAAGGTCGCTGCAATTCAACCAATTCTTATTCAGATTTGTTTGAATACAAGTGATATGCTTGTCTCATGTTTGATGTCAGTTATAAATACAGAGTGGTTTATGCAGCACAAGGACTTGTGGTGCCTCATCTACTGGCTCGCAAGTCTTGATTGATCTTGTTGGGATTCAACTTTTTGCAGTCTATCCTTCTGAACATAAATAGTTACTCCATTGAATATGGATGAATTTAGTGTCCACCAGGTAAAAGATCACCCAAAAAATGAATATAATTAGATCTCTGTAGTCTATAGATGCAATGCAGTGGACGTGCTCCACAGCCCTTACTAATCCTGCATCCAAGAAATGTGATGTAGCACAGTCTGATATCTACATAGGTGAGCTTTGAAACCAAGACTTGAGGACTTGACATTCAGCAATCAAAAATACACAATGGAATCTGAATCTGTTGCCAATGCATCCTAATATCCTTCATCTGATGCCCTGGTGCTGGGAGTCTTAGCTATATTCACCCTACTCTGTCTTCGATTTGGCATTCCTAGACAATCTTGGGCGGGGTTGTCCACAAGGTAGATCTCCAGATGTTTTAAAACTGCAACTTCCATGATGCTTTGTTATTCTGAAGGAATTCTATAGACATGCAAAGCATTGTGTGAGTTGTAACTCCACACTGAAATAATAGTGAAAACAAACTCAAAGGCAAAACCTACGTGAAATGCTAGCTCAGCAATTTAATAAGAAGCAAGCATCACCGGTCTTTATGCATTGTCATGAAATATGTTTATATTTAGTAATAGTATTATTTTATTATTTATATAGCGCCATCAGATTCCGTAGCGCTGTACAGACATGTAATTGTAACCAGACAACTGGACGTACAGGAACAGAGAGGTGGAGGGCCCTGCTCAATGAGCTTACATTCTATCATGTGAGCACAGATAAATAAGACCATGTGGCAGACACAGATAATCACAAATATGATCAAATGGGTGTAGTTGGGAACAAACACTTACCAGTGATACTGTGAGATGATGTGACAGTGACATAGAGTAGCAGTTGATGAAAAAGTACAGATTCTCACCGTATTCTGCAGCTCGTTTTTCTAAATACGTATGCAAAAAAATTGTTCTGTCTCTAAAAAACTATGATGCAGAAATGTGCAGTTAAAATGCTTTAAAATATGCATTTTTTTTAGTATGTTTCAGAATGTTCGGGCTGTCTTATCTTGACAAAGCAAGATAAAGTAAATAGAAACACTAAGCTATAATGGAGTTTGTGATCACTAATATCAAATCCCCATTCATTAGTGATTCAGCATGATAATAATTTCCTCCCGTCTTATTCTGTTACACTATCTATCGAGAGTAACCATATTGTAGCTGCCTTTGCATAGCAGATACATCAAGGTTCTCAGCTGTCCAAGGCATGGCCAGTTGGATGTGTCTATCTCCCCTATAGCCAGTGAGGTGACCTAGTAAAACTCATTATAAGACTCAGGTCCATCACATGTAGTCTTACATGCATCTGTTTCTGTGATTGATCCAAAACCAGAGTAATAGGCAACAGTCTTCAGATATGCCCAAAACTTGGAAAAAAATATTTCTGAATTCTGAAATGACAGAGTCAGATCTCTTATTGGGTCAACAAGCTGTTACCCCACATATTAACTATTATATGCCAGAATATTTTGTTTTTACAAAGAAACACAAAGATCTAGGAAAAAAAAAACCCTATATGAAATTTGATAACTCAACCACTTTAGGCAGCAGATAAATTCACATTTTTATAATTCTTTCTGGAGAGAACCCTTTCATCTGCAGCAGGCCACATCTCATTATTTGTGTAGGATTATCATATTCCCTCTGAGACTGATGTTTCTAAAGTAAACACTTAGATTTGCTTAAACATAGTCCCTTTTAAGTAAGCTATTTTAAAGTAGGTTTTCAAAACCAGGATTTCCCTTGGAGAACTGCAAGATTATGGAGAGAGGTTGTTTTTTTTTGTTTTTGTTTTTCCCAAAATTAATTTTTATTTATTTATGAATATTCACAAACATAGTTGGATATCTACGAAATGTATACAGTACACAGTTTCTATCACATTTTTCCAACCTCACATATACATGCTTCATTTAGAACATAAAAAGTATTTATCAGTCTGACAATTATCATAAAATAGTCTTAATCTATGTTCCATATTATACGACTACAAACATATACAAACCAAAGTAAAATTAGACATGGTCTGCACATCCGGGTGTGCCCCCGCCCCCTTACCTGGTTGCTATGGAAACTCCCAAACCCATGCTTCTGCCATCGATTAGGAAGTATAGGAATAAAGTGACGTGACGACATGCTTATACCTATATAAACCCACAGCTGACTCAGTGAGATGAAAATATGATTTTGCCTCTTTATAAATCACTGTTAAGACCACACCTTGAATATGCTGTGCAATTTTAGACACCTGTTCTAAAGAAGGATATTATGGACCTAGAAAAAGTGCAGAGGTGGGATACAGAATTATAAAAAGGAATGGAAAATTTTAGTTATAAAGAAAGATTAACAAATTTAAATCTGTTTAGTTTAGAAAAGGGCTCCTCAGAGGGGATATGATATAATTATACAATTTTGGGTCAGTACAAACCATTACCTTGAAATCTATTCATAAACAGGACTATATATAGGATGCAATGCACAGGAAAGAGATTTTTTTACAGTAAGAACAATAAGGATGTGGAATTTTCTGCTTGAAGATGTGGTTTTATCAAAGTTTGTACAGATGTTTAAACAGAAACTAGTTTAACCCCTTAGTGACCAGACTGTTTTTCAATTTTCTTACCGTTAAGGACAAGGGCTGTTTTTACATTTCTGCTGTGTTTTTGTTTAGCTGTAATTTTTCTCTTACTCATTTACTGTACCCACACATATTATATACCGTTTTTCTCGCCATTAAATAGTCTTTCTAAAGATACCATTATTTTTTATCATATCATATAATTTACTATAAAATATGATGAAGACATTTAAAAAAAAAACACTTTTTCAAACTTTGACCCCCAAAATCTGTTACGCATCTACAACCGCCAAAAAACACCCATGCTAAATCTTTTTTAAATGTTGTCCTGAGTTTAGAAATACCCAATGTTAACATGTTCTCTTTTTTAAGTTATAGGGCAATAAGATATTGGGGTGAATGCCATCTGGTCCAGGAATTATTAAATTATTTCCACCCCCTCCTGGGCTATATCACTCCTGCCTTCCAATGGAGCTATATCTCCCGTTCCCTACCACTCACTCTCCTTCATCAGCTACATGTGAACATTCCTTTTCCAACAAATCACCAGGTTTCCTAACCACAATGTCATGGTGTCATGCAGAAATGAAAAAGCATTACTGCCATTTCCACTTCCAACATATACCTGATCTTATGCCTTTCTTTTCAGTGTAGCTTATAAGTATTTGTCATTATCTTTCTGAAGCTGCTGAGGCATCTTGACTGAGAACTATATATAGTGAATTTGCTTTTGTCCATTCTCTTATATCCTGTACATTTGCCTGTAAAACTACATTCACATCGAATAATAATTTAGAAAAATGCATTGCTCAACTGGTTCTTTTAATTTGTATCTACAATAAACATGAACTACAAATTACTAAATACTTTTTTCATTGGGTCCTATTGTTTGGAAGGGATACATCATAATTCTTCAGGCCACTGGCAACCATTCATAATACACTGTTTACTGTAGTAGCACTACTTTTCCCTCTGTGGCAGAGAGTTATTTGACTTTGGAAAGAGCCTAATAAAGGTCTAAATGTACAATATGGATTACAGCTAAAGAATAACTGTGCAAAATGAAGATTGGGCTCCTTAACCCCTCTAGGACCAAACTTCTGGAATAAAAGGGAATCATGACATGTCACACATGTCATGTGTCCTTAAGGGGTTAAAGTGACACCCCAGATCCCATAAGCACAGCTTCCTGGGAAAGGGGTTAATTGGCAGTCCCCATTCATAAAAGCACCAATTTCAATAAGAATATATGAATTAATTTGGGAACACTCCATGATACTTAAGCTGACAGCTAGGATGGCTTCCTGATTTAATCTGTTTGAATAATTGTTCAAGTCAAAGTCAGATCGCCAATAGCGATAGGATCTGTATAAAAAGCATTTAATTGGATGATCGCTATATTTGATTAGCGCACTGACAGTCTTCTTGGAGAGCAATGTTGAGAGCAGACTCACATTCATTGATATTTATTTTTTTAAGGTTTAAGGTATCAACACAATTAAAAGAACATTCCAAGCATCAAAACTATTGTGAGGGGTTTTAAGTTGGTGTATACCTCTGTGCCTCTCTTTGTCCCACTAGCCCTCTTGTGTGCCTCTTTGCCCTCCCCTCAGCCCTCCGTATTCCTATCCCCTCCTCAGCCCTCTGCATGCCTCTCTACTCCCTTCAGCCCCATGTATGCCTCTCACCTCAGTCCTCTGTGTTCCTCTCTCCCCCAACTTTTTATGCCTCTCCCACCCTCAGTCCTCTGTGTCTTTTCTTCCCTCCTCAGCACCTGTGTGCCTTTCCCTCTCAGTCCTCCGTGTGCCTCTCTTCCCCCTCTGTTCTCTGTGTCTCTCTCTCTCCTCCAGCCCTGTGTGCCTCTTCTCCCCTTAGTCCTATATGTGCCTCTCTACCCCTCAGCCCTGTGCACCTCTTCCCGTCCATGCCTTCTGTATGCCTCTTTCCACCCTCAACCTTCTGTGTACCATTCCCCCCCTCAACCCTCTGTATGGCTCTTCTCCCCCTGTTTTCAAAATGGAAGCATAGGACTGCAGCCGGCAGGAATGCAACTGCTTGGCTTAGAGCAGTCAGCTGATGCTCTAAACTAATCAGTGGCTTCCCATTCACAGAACAGCTTGAGAATCATACATATGTTTATTGCTGTTTACTGTTTGTATGTTTTGTTTATTCATAGAGCCACCATAGCCTTCTCATTTTGATTACTGGAGCAGAATACAAAGTATTTCTCCCGAGAGGTTCCACAACATCTGTGGTGTTCCATTTCCTGAACACCTTTGGTAGATTATCCTACAGATTTTTCATGCTTGTCTATGTAAACTTGCACTTAGTGCATTAGTTGAAAAACTGCCTGTGATAATCTGAGTATTAACAAACTGTGTCAGCTGCCTACACATTTATGTGCATACTTTGAAATTTCCATGGTGTTTACTCTAATCTTGGCGTCTCCAAGTGAATGATCAGTTTCTCACAGTCATAAAGCTGCTACATTCTCAGTCCACACTTATTCCATGTTGTTCATGCTACACAGCAGCTAATTTCCTACTTATATCACATGCAGGATGTACCTGAATAAACAAGGGTGACATAATCAGTGGTATTTTTAGGTCCAGTTTCTCGTAGGCAACAGAAAAGGGGGACTCATAATTAAACAATTTAGGGCTGAATTTATATATAAAGTAGCTCTCTTCTGATTAATAGGGGATCCACAGACACATTATTTTGTTGTAGCCTTCCATGTAGAGAATATTGGCTGATGGCGTCCTAGGGCTCCATCTTGTTTAAAGGGGTACACAAGACCCTTGCAATGTTAATAGACCCTAGCCAAGAGATTAGTGCAACAGTGGAAAAAGTGTCACAACAATCATTTCATTAATACCTGCTAAAATATGGGATGAAGAAATAGAGACGTCATGCCGCCAGCCCTCCACTGGTCAATATGCAAGAATTGAGTTATCTCGACATCACACAGTACTGGATGGATGAAGGGGTCTCCCCACCAGCTTGAAACTGTTATCTTGCTCTCATTACACATACCACAGAGCCCGTTTGATATTTTCACTTCTCCACCCTCTGCATATTGGAGTGTCTCAGCATTGAGCATTCTTCTGATTTTCAGGGAGTTCCACTGTTTTTAACCCCTCACCTGTTGCCCATGAGATGACCTGAGAGGAAAGGCCAGTTTATGCTCTTTCATGATTTATTAAGTACCCTGGGACCTCTTTTTAAATTTGCTTTACCCTTTGGCTGTTTGAGTTGTTTATTGTGAGGCTATTTTGGGAATATTTTGAGATATCCTTCCTGAGCTATTTGTTGGATCAAATCAAATGTGATTTGGAACGGACTGAAGGCAATTCAGATGGTAGTTATATTATGAGTTATCTGAATAGCCGTTGGATTTTTCACTGTGAGTTTCTGTGAATTTACTCAAAAAGCTCAATTGTTGTCCACCATTACGAAAAAAAAATAAAAAGTTCTCTAGTCTGGAAGAAACAATATAACAGTCCAAATTAAGGGCTGTATTATGTAGTGGAAAAACATTTAGAAAAGGCAATTTAGGGCTAGCGAGGGTTCAGTCTTTTTAAATATTTTCTTAAACCTGAACCCTGATGATTATGATGCAAAGTGCATCGACAGCCTTCCCAAACTTCCTTAGTTTGAAATCTATAGGTCCATGCGAGATTCCAGATAGCTGAAACCTGATGAGCACTGAATTTACAGAGCACTGTAGTTGCCTGATTATAGATGTGGCGGTTAAGATATATCATCAAAACCAGGCTCTGCAAATATCAAGAGCATCGACTCGGCCACTAACTAACTTATTAACTAAACAGTGAGTTTAAAAAATGAATTACCATAATTAAGAGTAAAAACCACCCCAACACACCAGTTAACTAAACCTTACTTTTGCAAGCCAGTTTTCAACTATTTAAAATTCAGGAATCAGTGAATTGCCCCATGCTTTTCTAATGGCAACTATTTCATCTTATTGATGGTTTCATTTGCAAATGGAATGTTTACACTAGAACAATATTGTACCCAACATACACAAGGTGACTTATCAAAATCTCTAGCCCAGCGTTTCCCAGTTGGTGTTCTGCTGAAGCCTGGCACGAGAACACAAATGGGGTTCCGTCGCAATTTTGGCAAAACAAAATGGCCGCCGCGATTTGGCCTGGTCGGGTGCCGCTGATAATTGAGGTGAGCACTTTCCCCTGCTCAACTCCCTCACACGCACCGCAGTGATGCCAGAGCTGATATATGATGTCACTCTGGCACCGGCATCACTAAGAGACTGAGCAGGAAGATCACTGATTCGCCGCCCGCACTGTACGCCTGCACGTCAGCTGCTCAGCCCAGCAGCCCCACTGGACCCCAGGGACCGCACACCAGCTGCTCAACCCAGCAGCCCCACTCGACCCCAGGGATATAGAGACTCTATGCCAGCACTCACAAAGGTAGGGAGGCTGGGTGGAGTGAAATTTAAAAAAAGATAAATTATGTGTGTGTTAAGGAGTTTGTATGTGTGTTTGTCACTGAGTGTGTGTGTAAGTGTGTTTGTCAGTGAGAGTGCATGTATGCTTGTCATTGTGTGTGCATGTGTGTTTGTCACTGAGAGTGTATGTGTGTTTGCCAGTGAGAGTGTATATGTGTTTGTATGTGTGCCTGTCAAATAGTATGTGTGTTTGTCAGTGAGAGTGTATGTGTGTCGGTCAAAGTGTATGTGTCTGAATGTGTGTCAGTGTGTGTATCTGTGTGTCAAGGTTTGTGTATGTGTCACTGTGTGTATGTGAGTGTGTATTGGTGTGTGTATTTGCCAGTGTGTATCTGTGTGTCAAGGTCTGTGCATGTGTCAAAGTGTGTATCATTGTGTCTGTATGTATATGTCAGTGTGTATATGAATGTGTGTGTATGTGTCAATTTTTTTTTATATGTTTGTTAATTTGTTTGTGTATGTACGTACATATGTACGTACGTGGCATACGTACAGCGACAATATGTGCATACATCCCAGCAATCAAACATGTATATGTGCATAAATCCCAGCAATCAAACACCAACACAACATGCAAACACACTCCTGCAAACACAAACATTACATACAAAAAGCCCTGGATTCAAATGTTAAATTTATATACAAACACTCAAACACACCCGTCACTCAAACACTAATACTACACACAAATGTGCATCCACATTTAATAGCTAACACTACACCTAAGCACACCTGCACGCAAATGCATACATTACATACAAACACACCCCTGCACGCAAATGCAAACATTACATACAAACACACCCCTGTATCAAAACGCTAACATTATATACAAACACCAAATGTACACACAAAAGCACACCTGCTCCTAAGTACTACTATCTGTTTACTATCTGTGCTACGGCGCCAAAATTTTTTTGGTGTTCCACGTTGTTAGTGCATTATTTTCCTTTGGAAAAATAAATTGGTAATCCCTGCTCTACCATAGCCGTGTAGCAGAGGTGTGCCAGGTGTGCCCACACACACTCTAATACAGTTCCAAGTTGTCCTTTCTGTCTCGATTAAGTATTTACTGTTGCATCATTGCATCTGTTTTACTGTTGTATCTCATTTGGTTGAAAATAAGAATCACAAAAATGTGGGACTTTGAGCTTTAAGTTTAATTTTGATAAACTTTAAAATAGTTTTAATAAAATTAAATCTTTCAATTAAATAAATTCAATTAAGCTTAAATGTGATTCAAAATATGAATTAAAAAAACTGCCTTTTGTTATAGAACATTACACAAATGTTTATATTTCCAAAACTGTTATATAGGGTGGGCCAAAATTCAGAGGAGGATTTGACAGATTAATCATTTATTTTTTAGTAGATACATTTTTTGTTGCAGGTGCACATTATAACGGAGTCTTGTGGATTCATCATGGGTAATTTTATGAAGGAACAATGAGTTAATATAGTGGAGTATTATTTTCAAAATGGCAGGTCCATTATTTTGATGCAAAGAGTTTACTTTCACCACTTCAATGTCAGAACCATTGATTCAGAAACAAATGCAATGTTTTGAGGAACAGAACAGCGTACACTTGAGCAGCTCAAGGAGATTATCCGTGCAGAAATTAAAGTGCTACAACTTCAAAAAATGAACTAATGTTACAAACAATGCAATAGAAAGAGCCCACTTTAAGAGGCGGCAAATGGAGCTCATTTAAAAGATGTCATCTTCCGTACCTAGGCAAACAAACCTCCATATGCGTTAAGCATTCATTGTATGTAATATCAATGAAATTGGTTCATTAATTAAAAAAAAAGTTATTGACTTCTCAAACCCTATTCTGAATTTTGGCCCACCTCGTATTAAAAAAAAATAAAAAAAAAAATTATCATCCATGGCTGCACACCCTAATAAAATGTACTGCTCACACAGTACTGTTACTGAATTAATGTCCAAGCCTACTACTGAAATATATACGCACATTAATGTGGAGGGTTAATTATCCCTCTACCCTAGCAATTACATCATGGGAGGATGGGGAGGGGGGGGGGGAGTATAAACATATGAAACATGGTACATTTGTGACTCCACCTTATTGCTGCACAGACTCACACACAGACACACTCTCTCCATGCAGGCTTAACCCAGGGAAACTTTAACTTGCACTGTTAGCATTCCTGAGCGCCAGGACTCACTGCATCTGTTACTCTGTATCACAACTTCCAGGATAATGATGTTTTCCTGCCGTCTCAGCGCTGGGAATAGATGGCAGTTTTTTTGCTGTCTGCTAAGCATCCTGACGTTACTTGGTAAGTATTAAAAAAAAACCTAAAAAACAAAAAAAACGTACTTATACATTCAGCAAGCAGGGATGTTCAGAGGGGTCTTTGGAGGTGAGCTCATTATGGATGTTCACAGTTGGCTTTGGGGATGTGTTTACTATGTGTTTTGGAAATAGCTTTATTTTTATTTTTTATAATGTGCAAATGTAGAGCAACAGAAAATTACATCAAATAATTCCTTTCTCAGAGTGAAAATTAATTATATACTGTCTAGGGGTAGGCAAGGTTCGGAACTACAGATGTTGTGGACTACATCTCCCCTGATGCTTTGCCAGCATTATGGCTGTAAGAGCATTCTGGGAGATGTAGTCCCAAACATCTGGAGTGTCGAAGCTTGCGGAACTCCTATAAAGTAATACTATACAGAAAGAAAAGTAACTATATAGCACAAAGGAAGGCAGTTAACTGTATAACATAGCAACAGAATGCTAAAATGATACAATATCATATAATGGTAATTTCACTTTTCACATAATAGTTCACTTTATTCCTAGGAAAATAACCTCATATTGTACTTTCTCTACAAAAAATATGATTTATTTTTTTTGGGTTGAATGAAACATTAGTGTGTGTACATATCCCATATATATAACAAATATGTATTAATGAGGTGTGACAAATAAAACTAAATGCAGAAATCAAAACACCTTTATCCTGCAGATGGGTTCAACCATTTGGCCCGCTGTCAGTCATTGTTATGAGTTCTGTCCTTTACACCTGGTAGCATGCAGAGGAGGAGATACGCTATGTGTGCCTTGGCTGTGCCTGGACTAAGCTGGATTGTGGTGTCATTTGCTAAAAAAATAAGATACATTTAAAAGAAAACAGAGCATCAGATAAGGAAAATATTAAGCTACAGGTGATTTTCAGTGTTTTATTGGAAAATAGTGTCCCAGAGAGAAGTGTCTTTCGCTTTAAGCTTATATAAATGACATATCTGGACATATTACATTATTAAAAATAATTATGGTAATTATGCTGCGATATTAAAAGTACTATAATTGAATTGTGTGGGATATTGAATTTACTGTGACCATTTAACCTTAACTGTACTAACTTGGATGGACTTTAAATGGTTCCTGTGAGTAATAATTATAACCACAATAATAAGAAAGCATTTATGTGAAAGTGTACAATTAACGTTCACTAGTTCCTGAGCCTATATAATCTCTTTACACAACTTCATGGTTTCAGTTTATGAACTAAGGAATATAAATCACAAAGGATAATCAGCTGATCTTGCCAGGATTACTGTAGAAAAATAGTGTTCAAAGATTACTCAGTTTATGTAAAGAATCATTCATATGTATTGTATATGTAAAGATCAAGTAGACGGTCACTTTTGATGATTGAATTGAGGCGTGACAATAACATGAACTAAATTACAGCTATTAGTGTGCATTTTTTAAATTACCGTATATGAATCTCAAACAAACAAAGAAATACACAGAATGAAAACACAAACAATTCTGAATTCGATTTGGCATTGAGAATTTGGCAAAGTCTATGTTTGTTGCGAAGACTGAAAAGGTATGCGAGAGTAATATGTGTTTATTTGCCTGCAGCATTTCGACATTAATGTAAATGAGAAGGCTGTTTGTTTTTGTTTAGTTTATGAAGATCTCTTCATTAAGATTTTTTTTAGTGTTGCAGAAATCCTTTATTGGCTGATTGTTTGCTCAGATACTCTACTTTTAACTTCACAACTTATTTCACTAGCTGTAAACCACCTCCATCTACCATACGTTGCCCTTTTTAAAATATCTCGTGCTGGGTGTAGTGGGTGTGACCTTCATTTGATAGGGGACAGAGGTGGTCTGATCTTACATGCTGAGTGCTTGGCAATAAAACATTTTTTAAAAACATATATTTTTATGCAAAACAAGCAGAAATAATATCGAAATATGTTATAGATATTAATATCAAACTTTTAATTAGAATGAAAAAGATATGTTAAACCTACTGGGAATCAAACATCCAACCCTGAGGTTTAAATAAGTACCAGGGATACTGAACAACAGTATCAGTTAAGTAGCCAGTTTCTATTACACTCGTCCAGCAGACTACCAAAATACTCAAGGAGCTGAAGTAATAGACCAGTGCTATATGTTTTGGCACTGTAAGCAATATGAACCTGTACAAGCCTTGGTCTGTCTGTCTATCTATCCATTTTTATGTGTGTGTGTGTGTGTGTGTGTGTGTGTTTGTGAATGTACATGCATAATGCTCATTATAATTCCTCATTAAGGATGTTCATTTCCTGAGGAAGTTGAATTAGATTTGCAATTCAGTAATTGCCATGGATCTCTCTCTCTCTCTCTCTCTCTCTCTGCTATATTGTATATTAGCATCAACTGCGGTAATTGCTTCCATGTTGTGCACCTGCTCAACGGCCTTGGCCTTGGGCACACATACAAAAACTGTTTGCATTGTACATATGAAAAGATGACATTGTGTATATCCAGAATTATAGTTCATATGCCCCAACCCTTTTTGCCACACACCAGGGTGATAAAGTGGAATGCACTAGGGGTCCAAACTTGGACTGTCTTGCACTAAAGCTCTTTTGTTTACATTTTTGTTTCAAGTGATATTTATAAAGCATTAACCTTTTCTGTAGATATGTGCAATCTTACCATGCATATCCAAAACCCCCAAAAATATTCATATGAGGCAACAACACACAATAAAATATGTGTATGATATAATGTAAAGTATATAGCATATGTTTATCCATATTTTTGGATGATTCGGATTTGGATGCATATTCCTTAGTTATTTAATAAAATGAATGATAAACTCCAGGGGGACAGTAAATGCACACTTTTGCAAAGTGCTCGAAGTGTCTCTGCAACCTTAAACTTGCCTTTCTTCTATTGTTTCATCTTCTCTTCCTCTTTCAGAATCTGATCTAGTTGTCTTTAAAACATTTGGCATGTTAGAATCTACTTTGTCTTGTGATTTTTCCTACGCTTGAGAAAGGGTGGAGATTAAAGCGGTCCTGTCAATGACTAAGGACTTTTTTGCAATGTCCTCTGAATATGACATTGCCGTTGGGGACTCGGTGGCCGGGGGAGTAAGGTAGAGGTGAGATTACTTACTTGAACCTGTCCATTGTGAGTGACACCATCTTTCTCACACTGCTTCTCTTCATAGGAGGTTATGTCACTCCTGAACTCTCGCACATGCACATTAAGGTCTATGGAGGATCCCGTGAGACCATGGGATCCTCCATAGACACAGCCAATTCCCTGCAGATGCCACTGGTGATCGGGATTGACTGTTGGACTCCACCCTGAGTCTTAAAACGTCTCTATATCTCTTGACCGGGTTGGAATTCCAACACAGTCACAATGAGTATTACATAAAGATTCTATATTTATGAAAACTCTTTTTTTTGCGGGGGAGAGGAGTGATGGTGCCACTTTAAGGCATGATCCACTTACTTTCTCAATTATCAAAGGCAGTGGAGTTTGCCCTAAGCTCCACTCTTTGTCCAGGTTGTCAAGTGTAAGAAAAATACATAAAACAGAGTAGACCCTAATTTGTCTTGTGTTTTAAAGAGAAGTAGATCAGAAGACAATAAAAACAGATTCTGAAGGAGGAAGAGAAGATGAAACAATAGGAGAAAGGTGAGTTTGAGGTGACAGAGACACTTTAAATCACTTATACATTTTAGTTTTAGCTAGTGCAGTCATTGCTTTTCAACATTGTATTGTACCACTCCTTCTGATTTTGGAGTCCCTTCTCACTGTTCAGCTTTTGGTGTCAATCTGGTGACCAAAAATCCCAGAAGAGACAGATCAAGTGCATCATTAGGTTCACTGTGCAATATATACTTAGGGAATTTAGTCCGTCCAAGAACACATCAACAGCATTCTGCCCATCAGTAGATCTGAGTTTGGGTCACACTAAAGTGTCTCCTTTTGCATGGAACCTGTTGAATTTCTGGCTAGGCCTCTCCCATATAACATCACTAAGAGGCTTTGTTAGAAGTGGCTGGCTTGGCTAGAGATTCATAAAAAGTTCCGGGTCTAATTTTTTTCACACTTAAATTGTCCCCTGTAATAATTAGAAAGAAATACCTCCACCAATGCATTAGGTGTGTGGTTAGTACATCAGGTGTAAAGCTTATGAATATAGGTTTAAATTATACTCTGAAATCAATGATTTTGTGTGATAACATCATTTATAGAACATATTATGGTCTAAAGGATCACTGTAGGGTCAGGAACACAAACATGTATTCCTGACCCTAGAGTTTTAAAACCACCAGCTAGCCCCCCTGGGCCCTCATGCCTCCATACATATAGCACAATCTTACTGTATTCAAGCCTGAAGCTGTAACTCTGCATGCTGTTAGACTCAGAAAAACAAGCGGTCTGCTGACATCATCAGAAGTGGTAGCCTGATCCAATCACAGTGCTTCCCCATATGATTGGCTGAGACTGACAAAGAGGCAGATCAGGGGCAGAGCCAGCATGATTCAAACACAGCCCTGGTCAATCACCATCTCCTCATAGAGATGAATTGAATCAATGATTCTCTATGAGGAAAGTTCAGTGTCTGCATGCAGAGGGAGGAGATACTGAATGTTTGGATGCATTTTAGGCAGCCATGACCCAGGAAGGATCTCTAACAGCCATCTGAGGAGTGGCCAGTGAAGCTATAACTAGGCTGTAATGTAAACACTGCATTCTCTGAAAAGACAATGTTTACAGCAAAAAGCCTGAAGATAATGATTCTACTCACCAGAACAAATTTAATAAGCTGTAGTTGTTCTGGTAACTATAGTGTCCCTTTAACCCCTTAAGGACACATGACGTGTGTGACACGTCATGATTCCATTTTATTCCAGAAGTTTGGTCCTTAAGGGGTTAAGGTTGGTCATAGGAAGTGGTACATGGTTGAATTTTGGTTGGGGTTTAAGTCTGTATATGTGGAACAAGTTAAAATTAGCCCTGTGTCTTTTGCCATGGATTCATTAGTCGCCCTTCCTCATCCACAGCCCGCATTCATACCTCCCAATTCGACATGTATCAGCACCTTACAGAAGCCCCCCACTTATGCAACCAACACTCCCCATGTTTCAAGACTGAAGTGTGTGTGTCATTTTTTTTATTTTTTATTTGCAGGGAAAAAAACTGGGACATTTTATTTGTACAATAACCCAGTACAAGCATGGGTAGTTTTATAAAGGTGTCAGGGGGTAAGTGAAATAATGTTCTAGAAGGAGCAAAATTGGCAACATTCCATTGGTTTCCACTGTGATTTCTCCATATTTTGCTCCACTTTTTAAATACTGGAAACTTTTATAAATCTCCCCAATAGCGTAGTTTTGTGGAATAATAAATAATAAGCACAAAAGGCTTGTAAACATGATATAGTCACTTACAATGTAATAAAATGAAATTGACAGCAATAATTTCAAGTGAACCTTTCTATGACCTGAAGATCAATGCATACATTATTGTCCTATTCTCAATTATTTCTCAAGCACTTTGGCAACTGAGGAAACACCCTTCCTTAAATTAAATATTTTCAGAAAGGAGTGTAGGAGACAGATTTAAATTGTTTATATTCAATTTGTATAACTGCCAATACTAACGAATATCCACCACGAAATAAACAGCAAACCCACCATTTGTAAACAATGTAATCACTCTCTGAAATTGTAAAATTAATTTGGCACTTTGTGTGTCTCTGCGCAATTGTTGATGCTTGATGATTTGGCTCTTCTTGTTATTTGAGTTCTGGAATCTTAAAGCATCTAAAATTTGTCGCAATACACTTCTGTCAAAGGATTGCCTACACCCTATTTGCAGTCATTCTGCTTTTAATTCACTATTGTTTTCACAAGTTTTTCTGTAAACTGCAATTGTTTGGGTATTTCTAAAATATGTGACCCCTACAGATTGGTTACCTGATCTCTCAGGAACCACAATGCTTGATGGCTGAAGAGGCTTGCTCGGGGAGTCTCTGCAAGGTAAGTAAAGTGAGGGTTACAGTGAGTTGCTCTATTCTAGCCATAACTCTAAAAATAATACTAAAACACTACACTTGGATCTTATTCTAGCCATAACTGTAACTCCCAGTATCATAATTCTCCAAATATAAACATATCTAACCCTAACATTAAAGAAACACTACAGTGTCCAAAATATAAACATGTATTCCTGAGCCTATATTGCCTATGTAGCTTGGGTCCCCTGCTAAAAAAAGGTCAAACTCACTTTTTTTCCCCTCTGCGCTATAGTTTGGTAGTGGCTGGCTCCATCTCTGTGGCTTAGATAATCGATTTTGATGATCTTAGCTATTACGCAGATGTGCTGCGCCAATCAGCAACTCTGAAAAGGCAATGTTTACATTGAAAAGCCTGCAGGGAAAGGCTACAGATAGCAGAGCCACTACATTCAGCTGTATTTGTTCTGGTGACTATAGTGTCTCTTTAATTCTAATTTTTTTTAACTCTGTTAAGTTCTGTATTGAACCCTGTAATCCCAGTCTCCCCCATTTTTGAGGCAACAGTACAGGCCCTGGGGAGATAGCGCAGCTAAGCGGACAAGGGCACATATAGGAGTGTGGGGATAGATGCGTTGGAGTGTCTTGGGAAGTGTGTGTGGGGTTAGGTTCTATGTGAGTTAGTGTGGGGGAGGTCTTACCTCAGTGCCACTTGGGATTCGGGCCAGCAAACAGCTTCCCGCCCGCCCACCACTTGTAGGATTAGTTAGTCACAGCGAGCTGGGGGTATGTCCTTGCCAATTAAGTTTGAGGGGTTATGTTTAAGGATGGAGTAAGTTTCATTATGTTTGCAGGTCTCAACCTCCTCTGCTTCAAAGGGTTAACATTAGGTTGCCTGAGGTGTCGTGCCCATCGAGCGTGGATAAGGTCGGCTGATGGCGAGCATTGGAAGGATATGATTTATGACGAGGGGGGAGGTGAGAGGAAGTGGTGATTAGGAACCACTGTATGTTTATTGGCAAGGACGGTTGGGTCATTGTATAACACTATGTGTTGAGTTATATATGTATATATGTTAATTTATGATTATTTATTTCAAACAATTTGGTTACAGAAAGAAGAGATTTAATAAATAAATGTATGGATGTGTTATGCAGTAATTTATTTATGTAATAATAAATGCTGTGGCCTTTTCATCCATACTAAGTTGTCTGTCGTTATTGGGGGGTTGAATGGGGTTAGTTATGTTTATGCTGCATCGTAATTCCCCACTACGTACATACATGAATTTTGGGTTCTGTCCAGTCCTGGTATCTGTCCATGGGCAACACAGCACAAACATATAGTAGACGTACTGTGCACAGGCATTAGGATGTTGCTGAGAGTGCATCAGCAGCTCTCTCTGCAAGGTCCTGTAGGTTAAGGGATGCCAAACAGGCCTTTCAGCGGGCACATTATGGGCATCCCCCCTCAGTCCCACCCATCCTGATTTTATTGCTCCCAATTCTGATAGGTATGTTAGCCTAAACCTCATTGTAAGGCTAATTTTGCTTAGCTTCCAGATGATTTTCTTTGACCTGGGGGAAAATACAAATGAATTGAGCAGAACATTTACAGATCTCTATGTAGATAGTCCTGCACAGATGATGTGTGTGATATGTGGGTTTGATATATGTACATTGCTGTGTGTTTGGAACTCATTCTGTATAAACAAGATGCATTATTCTTTTTTAAATTGCTGATATGTAATTCACCTAAAATTTCTCAGAACAGCCCCACAATCACATCCCTACAGTAAAAGTGCCCCTCTTTGTCCATTTAAAATGTTAGAAAGGAATGTATATACTCATAGTTTGGCAGGTTCAGAAACGGAAATCTCCCAGGAAATATCTCAGAGACTAGTTTAGGCTTTGAGAATATAGAGAGCGTAGGCCATAAACCCAAGAACAAAACCACATAGTGCTGGGCTTGCAATGGTTCTTCCCAGTTCCTGTCTGCTCTCTCACTGTTGCAGTACTCTGTCAACAGAAATCCCAAATCTCCTCCATTTCCTTTATATCAGAAGATTAATTATGTTGCATCCTTTATTTCATATATGCTTGTGGTCTGGGGTGCAATTTAATTCCTTCTCCTTTGTCAGCCCTTTCCTGCCTTGGAGACCCTCACCAAACTGTCCTACTCAGCCAGTGTGCATGTAGGTTCCTGAGAAAAATCAGATAACAGATCTCTATGGAAAATCAATTCTAGCATAACAAAAGTGTGTATTACCACCACCAAGGAGAAATATATCTGGGAGTAATATGTGGTTGCTTTAGCACTCTGTACAAAACATTCTGCACTCCTCTTAGATTGCATGGGCTATTAAAACAGTTGTGTCCCCTTCGGGCACCACCATCTTCTTTCTTTAACTCTTGGCACTTCATCCATCAGGAGCCACAGTCAGTGCTGTAATGCACAAAAGTGCAACACGTATGTCTGTGGAGGATCCCACAAGACCATGGGAGGCCATCATGTCTCACGATGAGCAAGACAATACCTGCTACCCACACCCATTGCAACAATTATGGAATCGACAAAACTAGATGGCAGTATTGTTAACTTTAGGCTTTACTATAAGATAAAGTAGGCCCTACTATAAGATAAAGCAGCCCCTGCAATGTCTTTTGATATATTTTGACTGTGTTGGAATGTCAATGAAATTCCAACACAATCAATATGAGCATTGCATAGGATATCATTTTTATTTATATTTTCATAGAGATTTACAGAGGAAACGTCATTGACAAAGGTATGCAGTAAAGCTATTGCTGAATATCTACAGGTATGCAGTTATGTTTTGGACCAAGTTGGGGGTCGATGATCAATTTTAATGAAACATGCCACACATGCTTTCATTCCTATGAAATGCCCCAAAATTGTTTTTGTTTTTTTGTGACAAAGCATCTTTAAAATCCTGAAAATAATGGAGTTAGTCGAAGGGAGACCCATTTTAATGTTATCTTGGTGAAGAATTTTAAGGTATTTCAACAGAGATAATCTTATGCCATTGCACATACAATGTGATTTCAGTAAATGTGTATGTATATGTAGATATTTAAAAATATTCACTCTGCAATCAGTGTCTGCACATATAGAGAGAGCGCGGAAGAGACAGAGAAGGGAGAAAGAGTATATGTTTATGTAACAGAACACTATCACTATTATACTATAATGAAAGTGTCCTCACTCTCTTTATTTCTCTTACTCCCTCTTTATCTTTAACACATTTATCTGTGATTCCTAACCATCCTTTTTGATATGCTTATGTAAGTCTTTTGTCGCTATGTGAAATCAACTAGTCAAGATTCTGTTTGCTGGTGTTTGCACAATGAACACAGCGATAAAATTAGTTAGGTTTAATAGTTTATGGACTATATTTCAAAATCAGATTTTATGTACAACGGAAAGAAACTTCCTTATCAAATTATTTCGTCTTGTACTGCTTGGATATTTTTACCACTGATCTACAAAAATAACAGAGGTTTAACCTTGCTGTTAAGGACAAATAAAATCCAGCCCAAATAAGATGGAGCTCTCTCTTATCCCAGCATTAATGTGTTATGCTACCTCTACCATCGACCATCATTTGTGTTTTGTATTTTGCATCTACCATCATTGTTGTGAACGTTTGTATTTGGTTAATATTAATGTAGAAAGTCAGTAAGTTCCGTATTACCTTAGCAGTATTCAAGTGGTTTCTTTTGGTGCAGGGCAGGTCCTGTTTTACTTAGAACCTTTAAAAGTGATTTGACAGAAATGAGGGAGTGGGGGCAGTCAAAAAATCACCACAATTAGCTGTAGTGGTTAATGTTAGCATGCTCACTTAAAGAATAACTGTTATCTATACAATGTGTTGGCAGAATTAACTCCATTCTCAACTATCACAAAATTTTCAGGATATAGCGAAATGTGGTTAGTGTGTACCCACATGGCCGAGTGATTGGAGAGAGATGGAAAACTCTCCTACAGGTTGTTCGTCTATTTATTGTTATAGCAACTACAGTTAATGCATTGCATTAATAAAATAATTGTATTTTATATTAGTCTTTAGCAAGCGCCTATTATATATCTTTTGCAGTTAATGCATTGCAGCTGCTGTGATTATTCCATTGGTGAGCATGCCTGGGGTAGGGAAAATTGCGGGGCCAAAGGGACGTAGGAGGGGTAGATAGGTGGGTATTACAATGTGGTTTTTTTTTACCCGCAAAGCCCATGTCATGGTTCACTGGCAGCACTGAAGTCAACACAAGAATAGAGTTAACATTTAATGTGTAATGTATACACATATATAATGTGTCCAATATACATATGTCTGTATCCCAAAATTCTACAAATAGTGGCTAACGCTTGGTTTATAACAGAAGGGCAAGATCAAATATAATTGTATTACAGATTGCAATGACTGATTTTTCTCAGTTATAGTACAAAGTATGAGTAGTGCCCATGTTGAATAAGGGAGTATTCCCAGCAGATTTCTCCAGGAAAAGAGGGCAGACCCGAAAGCCACACTGGAAAATAGAAAGAAGCCCAGGCACACCCAGTAGTTTCCTCAAACAGGCAGTATTTTATTAAGGAACAGTGTACAGCAAGGCTTCGATTTAAAACAAGACTTTGTCAAGGCTTGGGCTTCTTTCCTGTTTCCAGTTTCTCCGTTATGGGACTGTCTTGGAACTTACTGTTTTTATTGTTTGCAAAATTGGTGCTCTGATAACATGCTTTCCATCTGTAAATAAAGTAATATACGCCCTATTTACATAGGTAAGCTTATACAACTCTATAACATATTCAAAACTTGGGATTTTAGGTTCTGTTCTTGGCAAAATAACTAGAATGTGAACTGTTAAGCTGGATCATAACAACATCTGTATCTTTGGACAAATGTGAAAATGAGAGGATAGCTCAACTGGATGCATTTGCTGAACCAGTGGAGAATTGGCAAGCTAAGCAAATAATTAAAAACAATCAAGGTGGAAAAATTTTACAATTTAGCTATTTTGTCAAAACATTTCTAATTCTTTCAACAATTCGCCCCAATTCAAGACTTTGGACTCTTTTCTAATGTTGCTACTTTTTACCAACCAGCCATTACTCGCTAAAATTGGATTGTCTCTTTAATTCTGTAATAGGTTTCACTTCTGCAGGGTTCCTCCCCCCTCCTTAATTGCTGTTTGGAGAGCAATAAGGCATGTGAAAAAGGGGGGGAGGGGGAGGGTGAAAACGTCCCTGTTTCAGTAGGTTATGCACATGCCTAGTGTCCTTTTCTTGTTTTATAAATTATTTATTTATAGTTTTTCAAATTTTGGTTCATCGGAAATAGGGATTACAGAATAAAGAAAGGAAAAGTATAATCACTTTGATATTGAAAAAGAAGAGTGTATCTCTTGGTTGTACATCATAAAACAGGTGCAGGTAGTATAAACATCACTGTTACGTATGGAGTTGGGTACAAAAAGGTATATTGAGTACATTAAGAGACATCGTGGCAGTGGTGAGTTTCCTGATGTAAAGGAACAATGAAAATAAGGGAATAATTGAAAATGGATATAGGAATGGGAGGGAAAAAGAGTTACATCTTTGCAGGGTAAAGGGAGAACAAGCTCAGAGGGGTTAGGGATACACCTGAAGTCGAACCCACAGTGTAGTTATTGTGTGGAGGTATTGTTGGCCTCCATGGTGGTGCCTCTTAAAGGGATGCCTAGTAATTTACAGAATTTCCATTGAGTTGCCATTCGGGCAGCAGAGCCAGCTGTCCATGAGAGGAGGCATGCTATTGGCCTCTTTGTTCATGGTCTAAGTTATCATAGCAGGAGCACTACTGAAGATGAGATCATAGAAGGGAGAGCTAAGAGAGGGCCAGGAAGATAGAGAGAGAGTACTGTGTGGGAATCTCTGTATTGCAGCTCTGTGTAATCCATTACCGTGATCCTGGCTGTGTGGGATAGCTATGTCATCTCCTTATTGTGCCAAGTGTATAATACTCTGCTCAACCTGTTGTATGGGTATCTCATGAGTATCTATTTACTGTATAGGGTAAAGTCAAGTTCTGGGGGAGGAGTCTGGTACCCCTCCCTCTTAAAACATTACCAGTCACCATTGCATGGGAAGGTGCCAACGCACTCCTGGCACCATAACCACTACACCCACTCAGCTTAGCACAAAAGGATTACCTCTTGGTGGAGTGTTAATAGTGATCCTTGTTGTCACAGAGACACCGCATTTCATTGATGCACTCAGTCCTACTTTCATACTAAAGAGCTGTTTTGCTAATATTTATGTAAATATTTGTTTTTGTGCTTATTACAGGCTAAATTAAAAGCCTATTTTTCCTTTTAATCATTTCACTTACAAATCTTCATCTCTGTTATGACCCTTTTACAAATTTTCATCCTTGCTATAGATTTAATAATGACTCACATACCACCTTAAGTTTAGCCACTCTTGCATTCCTTGTAGTCTTATCAGTGAAAGTTCAGCCTGAGTAAATACCAATGTACCAAATCATGGTGCAGTCATAGTGCCTTTCAGTTTCCTTTGTATATCTCTCATCCCTTTGAACTGGCATCCTGTCTGGCACTCTCTGTAAAGGGGATATGCTATCAGATTTTTCCAGAGGGCAGAGGGCCCTATCAGTTCCTTCCACATGTCACAGGCTTATTCTTTGACTAATTTAGAACAGATTCCAAACTTTCGCTTAATATGGAAGAAGATGAAACCCTAAAATCTATTTTGGATCTTCCTATTTTATGTAATTCACTATTATTCACAAGGGCTTTCCTGTTCTCTTGTTTGACTATCCATAGTTTGGCATTACAATAAGGCAGATTTGTGAGCGTAGGATACAATTTGTTATTTTACAGGAAACGGTGAAACGAGGACAGCAAAATTAGTGTAATTTTAGAAGGGACTGAGAAAATGTTCCATTTAAGGCCTGACTTAGGATCACAAATTGTAGGCAAGTAATGGCTAACAGGATGTTTATCGGTTAGCCTTATCTCCATGTTGAAAGATAGTGTTTTTAAACAAATAATTTTTCTTGATATGTCACATTTTAATGTAATGATTATTCATCCCTTAACAAATGTTTAATTGTGAGGTGTAAATAAAGAAATGCAGAATTAAATTTTCCTGGCTAATCATGGCAGCATCACTTATGGGTAGCTCCTCCCTTAGCAGTCACAGGACAGGAATTAATTAGATTAATTAATTAGACTGATAGGTATAAAGAGTCCCTCCTCCCCTTACACCACAGTCTTTTTTCCTGTCCTTAGCAAGTTCTACAGGACTTTTTGGTTTTTATTTTATGGCCACCTTCCTGCGTTTGTCGTGGGTTCGTTCCGAATGAAGTTCAGCCTCTCTTCATTTGAAGGACCCAGTAAACAGCCTGCATGAGCAGGACTAACTGGGTCAGGTTCAGAGTAAGTACTGAACTGCTGCGTGGGATGTATATCTAGTGTTATGAGGGAGACACTGTTCTAAGCTTCCTGGGGTTGGTTATCCTTAAAAATTTCCCCTTGTTCTGGAAGTGCCCCTAGTAATTGGGGTTGAAATCCCCCCCCCCCTTACCTTGCTGGCAGTGCTTTGGGGATCCATACTGCAGTCTTCCTATTGGAGGGTGCTGTTGTGTTCTATTGGGAGTTGTGTTTTCTTGCCTGCATGCCCTGGGTTGCCCCTAGGGGCTTTCTGGGAGTTTCTGTCCTTGTGGGGGCTGTGTTCAGCTCTTCCTCGGCCAGCGTTGCTGTTTTGCCGCGGTGTGCGTTCCAGCCGCGGAATTGCCGAACCCGGAAGTGCCTCGCGCCGGCCGCGAGGCTTGGAACGCATGGCGTGCGTTCCAGCGCTCTGCGCATGCGCGGACCGGGCGCAGAGGTATTTAAACAGGGGAATACTGACACTTGCCTGTCAGCTGTTCGGATCTTCTGATTTGCGGTCTGAATTTCGCCAGTTCTCCTTCTTGCTGTCTCCTGGCTGCCTGGAGTGTGTTTTCTGCCGTTATGAGGTAGGATTGCCTGTTTCCATGGTTTTTGCTGGGCGCTTTGGGTTTGCTTTCCAGTTTGCCCTTTTGGACTTATTAGGAATGTGTTTCGGATTTTGCCTTTGTTCCTTTTATAGTATGGACTCTCCCTCTGCCTCTGCTAGATCCCTCTCTAGAAAACATAGGTGAGCCATTTATTTTGTTCATGGGGGGGTTGTTAAAAGAGTGCCATACTGAGCCTGTAATATATGTTATATATGGCTTTATTTCAGCCCCAGCAAACAGTTGGATTCTCCAGCGAGAAAATCCAGAGAAAAGACCAACAGATGCATCAGTTGTTCATCACCTGCTCCACCTGGAAGGAACCTCTGCAGGGAATGCTTGTCGGAAGCGGCTAATGTCCCCAGTAAGACTTCACCGCAGGACGACCTTAAGCTTTGGATTTCCCGTGCAATTGCTGAGGGCTTTAAGTCTACCACGGGATGTGGTGGCCCTCCTAAGAGACGCAGAGCGGAACCTCAGTCTTCCAGCTCTGAGGAGGATCCTGACCTGTGGGAGGTCTCTGATGAGGGGGAGGAGGAGGCTGACTATGCCTCCAGGTCTCTGGACTCTAAATCTATAGATCGACCTATTACCCTCCTCAGAGACACTCTTAGCCTCACGGAAGAAAAATCTGAATTGAGAGAGGCTGGCAGGTTTTTTGAGGACTTGAAACCTAATAGACCAATGTTCCCAGTACATTCCTCTATAAGGGACATGATCCTTCAGGAATGGAATAAGCCGGAGAGGAAGTCCACCTTGAAAAACAAATTCACAAGGACTTATCCTTATTCTGCCATGGACTGCTGCCTTTGGAATTCGGTTCCCAAGGTTGATGCCGCAGTGATCCATATGGCTAAAAAGACCACGCTTCCTATAGACTCCATGGCATACTTAAGAGAACCTATGGAAAAGCGTATGGATGGTGACCTAATTAAAGCCTATCTGGCGCTAGGCTCCGCCCTTCATCCGGCAGTGGCGCTGACCACTCTCTCCAGGGCCTTAAGAGTTTGGCTCGCTAATTTGGAGGAAGATATTGGTCAAGGTGTCCGTAGAGAACATCTCCTGGAAAGTCTCAAGGATTTGAGCCTTGCTACTGAATTTTGCTCTGAAGCCTCCCTGGACATCACTCGCATGATTGCCAAAGGTATGGCCCTATCGGTGGCCTCCAGAAGGGCCTTATGGCTTCATTCCTGGGGGGCGGACTATGCCTCCAAAGCGTCCTTGTGTGGTCTCCCATTCCAAGGGGACCTCCTGTTTGGTAAGATCCTGGAGGATGCCATTCAGAAAGCTGCTGATGGGAAAAAAGCGTTTCTTCCACAAGTCAGCAGAAAGAGTTTTTCCTCCTCCTGGAAAACCAGGCGATTTAAGGATCGGTCCTTTCGGGACAGTAGAAGCTACAAGCCCGGAAGGGAGTATTCCAGGAACTCTTCGTGGAAGTCCTTCTCTCACTCCTCTTCCAATAAGGCTTCCAGAGGTAGAGGTGCCAGAACCTCCGGGAAGACCTTCTGAAGGTCCTCGGGCCCATCCGGGTACGGTGGGTGGAAGACTGTGGTTCTTTTACCCGGTATGGGCCGCAAATGTCACAGACGAGTGGGTCACCTCAATCATAAAAGAAGGCTACAGGATAGAATTTTCCTCTCGTCCACATGCTGCCCATTTCAGAAAATCAAAAGTGTCAGAAGGTGTCAAACGAAGGGCCATGAGGACTTGCATTTCCACTCTGCTGGAACAGAAGGTGTTGGAGGAAGTCCCTACTCACGAATGGTTCCATGGGATGTATTCCACTGTGTTTTTGGCCCCAAAGCCCCAGGGAAAGTGGCATCTCATCCTGAACCTGAAAGGAGTGAACGCCTTTCTAGACGTAAGGACATTCAAAATGGAATCCTTACAGACTATCCTAAAGTGCGTAAAACCAGGAGATTGGATGACCTCCATAGACTTAAAAGACGCCTACTACCAAATCCCTGTAAACAGCAATCACATGCAGTTCCTTCGGTTCTGGGCTTTAGGAAGACATTTCCAGTTCCGAGGGCTTCCGTTTGGTCTCAGCTTAGCGCCAAGGACTTTCTCGAAGGTCCTTGTCTCTTTGATTGCCGTCATTAAGGATGAGAGGTATCGAGATATTCCATTACCTGGACGACATACTCATCATAGGGCCTTCACAAAGAATAGTGGAGCATCATACTTTAATGGCAATGAACGTCCTGCAAGATCACGGGTGGCTTCTCAATATAGAGAAAAGCTCCCTGATTCCGTCTCAGATCATCGTGTTCCTCGGAGCGGTGATAAATGCCATTTCTGCCCGTGTGTTTTTGTCTCCAGAGAGGGTCATGAAGATACAAGACAAAGTCAAGAAGCTCCAGGTTCTCGAAAGGGCCTCGGCAAGGGAAGTCATGAGTCTCCTGGGTTCTTTAACGTCTACGATAGGTTTGGTGAAGTGGGCCCAATGGAAGTTTCGCCCGGTACAGAGTTGTTTCCTTCTCCAGTTCGACAGAGAAAAAACGGATTGGGATCAGAAGATATCTCTGCCACTGCCAGTAAGAAGAGAGTTGAACTGGTGGAAGAACGGGAAGAACTTAGCAAAGGGCTTTCCCTTGGAAGAGCCTCCGTGGACCGTTATTATGACAGATGCCAGTTCTTCTGGTTGGGGTGCCCACCTCGATTCCTCGTGGACTCAGGGGTGGTGGACTCGAGAAGAAAGTCGGCTCCACTCGAACCTAAGAGAACTACGAGCTATTTCCAAGGCCATTCGGGTGTTCCTTCCGAAGATCAGGAATTCCTGGGTGTTGATCAAGACGGACAACCGAGCGGTGGCCTCATATGTAAACAACCAGGGAGGCACAAGGAGCAAGCAGCTCTTAAAAGAGCTAGCTCCTCTAATGGAAATGGCCTGACCTATCTCCAGGGACTGAAGGCTATCTATCTCCCAGGCTCGGAGAACGTAGCGGCGGATTTTCTCAGCAGAACAGAAATTCTCCCGGGAGAATGGAAACTTCACCAGTCAGTTTTTGCTTGGATCACCCATCGGTGGGGCATGCCCCAGATCGACCTGATGGCCTCGTTCAGGAATCGCCAGGTGGAGAATTACTACTCCCTCCACCCAGAGAGTCAGGCACTGGGCCAGGATGCTCTATCTCTTCCTTGGTCGTTCGATCTGGGGTATGCGTTCCCTCCCCTACCCATGATACCCAGGTTCCTGAGAAAAGTTTGGTCAGAAGGGAAGAAGGTTATTGCCGTAATCCCAATTTGGCCTTGAAGGCCGTGGTTTCCCCTACTGTCAATGTTGAGCCAGGAACAGCCTCGGCCCCTGCCTGTTCTGAAGGATCTGCTAACGCAGGGTCCAATATTCCATCCTCATCCGGAACGCCTCAAATTGGGGGTGTGGGTCTTGAAAAAGAGAGACTTCAACAGTTAGGCCTTTCAGAAGCAGTGGTCAATACCCTCTTACACTCAAGGAAGGCTTCTACGTCCTCATGCTACCATAGAATCTGGGATGTGTTTCAGGAATGGGCTTCGGCCAAGCGAGTTGACTTCGTACGCCCTCGCAACACTGAAATCTTGGAGTTCCTGCAAGAAGGTCTGGATAAGGGTCTTAGCATCAGCACTCTTAAAGTTCAGTCTTCGGCCCTGTCAGCTTTGTGCAACACCTCTTGGTCATCAGACCCATTGATCTCCAGGTTCTTCAAGGCAGCTTTCAAGTTGAGACCGCCTTCGAGATCCACTACCCCTCCTTGGGACCTTCCGCTTGTTCTCGACTACCTGACTGAGGATCTATTCGCTCCTCTTGTGAATTTGGATGCTGTCCTCCTAACTTACAAGATATTGTTCTTAGTAGCAATTACTTCCGCTAGGAGAATTTCAGAGATCAAGGCCTTCTCCACCTTGCCTTCTTGTCTACAATTCTACCACAATAGGGTGTGCCTGAAACCTAATCCAGCATTTCTGCCTAAAGTGGTCTCTCGTTTCCATCTATCTCAAGAGGTGGTCCTGCCATCCTTCTACCCCAATCCTTCTTCACCAGAGGAGATCAAGTGGCAACGTTTGGATGTTATGAACTGCCTGTCTGTGTACCTTGAACGTTCTGCTCCTTACAGGAAAACTCACCAGCTTTTTGTTTTGCCTTCAGGGGCCAGGAGAGGGGAGGCAGCCTCTCTATCTACGTTGAAGCGTTGGATTGCTCTTGTAATCAGAAAGGCATATCTCAATAAAGATCGCTCTCCTCCACTGAAGATAAAGGCTCATTCAACCAGAGCATTGTCAACTTCATGGGCTAATTGGGCAGAGGTTCCATACGATGACATTTGCAAGGCAGCCACCTGGTCTTCCCCGATGACGTTCATGAAACACTACAAACTAGATGTGGATGCTCCTTCCACCTCATTTGGGAAGAGTGTCTTGTCTACGGTTTCTTTGTCCCGTTGATATTAAATTCAGTCATAGCATAATAATTTGTTCTGTGTGTTTTATCATAATTTTATTCCCACCCTAATTTCTGTGAGCTTGGGTATTACCCATAAGTGATGCTGCCATGATTAGCCAGGAATAGAGAAAATGTATGCCAAACTTACCGTAATTTTCTTTTCCTGGCTATTTCTCATGGCAGCATCAGGGTTCCCGCCCATTTTTTGTTTCAGCTTTATAATTGGACTGTGGTGTAAGGGGAGGAGGGACTCTTTATACCTATCAGTCTAATTAATTAATCTAATTAATTCCTGTCCTGTGACTGCTAAGGGAGGAGCTACCCATAAGTGATGCTGCCATGAGAAATAGCCAGGAAAAGAAAATTACGGTAAGTTTGGCATAAATTTTCTCTATTTTTTGTTATGCAGCAAATAGGCACCTCCATCTTAGATCCCTGTCAATCATTGTTATAAGCTTTGTTCTTTGTATCCTGCAGCTAACATAGAGAAACGAGTGGGCATGAATCCCATCAGATTTGATGGGAGTGAAGAGAACTAACGAATCAAATAATGAATATTTGCCATTCGTTCATTTGGTTACTAGTTCGGCTTCTTGAATTACACAAACAGTGTAATAAAAAAGGCAAAATGAACAAACAAACGAAAGGCTCATGGAAGAATTTCGTTTTACGCCCATTTGTTTGTCCATTCATTCGTTTGTCTAGCCATTCGTTATTCGTACGAAATGACGAAAATGCTGATTTCCGTCCAAAAAAATCAATTCGTACAAATACGAATGCCCAAGTCTAATATTTAGTGTAGCTAATGCACAAGCAATGTACACCCTTGGGAATTGTTATAGACAACAAACCAGACACAATGTGCAATGTGAATCAGCAGGTGCTAAGACCAAGGTATTGTCATGTATTTGTAGAAAAAGTGCAGGGCTACAAATTAATATAGAGAATGAAAAATTTTAGTTATGAAGAAAGGTTAAAAATTGTAAATATGTTTGATTTAGAAAAAAGGTCCCTCAGAGAGGATATGATAGCATTGTACATATATATTCAGGGACACTACAAACCATTGTTTGGAAATCTATTCATAAACAGGACTATACTTAGGACATAAGTTCACACATTTATACTGGAAAAAAGGAGATTTACTTTAAAGCAGGGGTGTCCAACGTGCAGCTTGGTTGCCGTTCGTGCTGCTGTGTCACGAGGGAGGCAGTAAGCACTTTACATACTGTGCTCCTCCTGGACAGCTCCCTCGTGTGCCCTGTAGTGAGCTGGCCACTGGAATAAGACGTCATCCCAGCATCGGGATTTATGTTGTGGTCCTATACCTTGGAGAACATAGGTAAGATTTGCACTCAACCAGGTATAATAATTATGTACATAGGAGTGTGCATCCTGGTTCTGTTGGCATGATTTGTAGAAAGCATTCTATCCCTCTTCAGTGATTTCTTCTTTAAAAGGGCCAACTCGCAGCACCATAACCACTGCAACCAATTGTCTATTCCACTCAGACGATCTGACCCATCTTTACAGGTATTGACAAAGCGCAAATTACTTTTCTGCATCAATCAATTTTGTCCAACTTCAGATGAAATCCATTGAGACATGTAAACTTGGTATACATGATAATGCTAATGTGGAAGTAGAAGCTTCCTCTTTACTGATATCTGTGAAGAGGGGCAGGATCACAGCATTTTGGGGGATACAGGAAAGGGTTAAACCGGTTAAGAATGACTTTACAAATGGGAAGGCACAAGAGGACTTTAGTAAATGGGTAAGCTCTCTCATCCAATCCTGGTCCTCACATCACCTTCAGGAGGAGTTCCCAGAAAAAGTAAAACATTTGAGTCCCTGTATTATAAGAGAACCAGCTCCTCAGCTTCATTCATTGAAAATGATGATGGAAAAACTGATTGTGCCACTATTGGCTTCCGATCATTGTGAAGTGCTGACCAAGTGATGGGTAACCAAGAAACCATGGTGGCTCAATCCTTTCCTTTTCAGACCTAGATGTAACTAGTACATTTGTTTAATCAAATATCTATATATTGAACTTGTATAGTGTTTTTGATTTTTATATGAAACAAAAAGAGTAGCCTACTGGGAAGACATATAAGTGAGAAAAAAGATGAAATTTGACAGACATATGACATTGGATTGGATTGTTATTATTTTTGCATGTAGCCTGTAGTTTGACGTGAAATACACATTAAATTCAAGACGTTATCTGATTTTGTAAAAACATATGTACAATAATTGGCACATTAACCTACTGACTTCCTGACTGTATGCGAACAAGCACTTTATAAGTTTACAGTTATCAGACATTACTTTGACCCTCTGCTACTGACAGACAGCAGCGCATGAACTTCGTATGCTGCTTACCCCACCTTTAACCCTCGCATACTGTGAGACCGCTGAGTCTGCAGCTATCCCAGACCTAGCTGTCCATTCCTTCCATCACGTCACTGCCATGCCTTAACCATGAGTTTTGTTTTGGATTCAATTTAATCTCTCGGCTAAGAAAACAAATGCCCGTTAAAAACACAACTGTAAGATTAAACGCAGAGCCCAGTCACTGAGGTCTAGATCCAACAGAACTCACAGCTCGAGAGAGGCATTCAGATGATAGGGGGAAAATGCTTATGCTGACTTATTGCTGGTAACAGAAAGTTGGGTGGGTATGTATTAATAGAAAATAAAAACATTTTTACACGTGAGTTTTAACAATTGTTCAGGCATAAAGCATCATTACTAAACTGATGATTGATGACTGATTATAAGAATTATTCATTAAACCTAGAATAGGCAAGAATTGATCAGGGTAGTTGAAATTTTAGACCAAAGGAGCTGAAAAAGTGTCTGAGCTGAAAACATTCCAGATCAGCTATTTTGGTGTAAAATGTGATATTTTGTTTTAACAGTTCCAGTGCTATACAATATTTGTATTAGTTTCATTAAAATAAATAACACAACAATATTTGAAGTGGAATCTTACACCGCCTCAAAAATGGCTCATGCTAATTAAAGCAGCACTCAAAACACCATAATCACTATAGTGATTATGGTGACAGAAACATACCTTCCAACTCTGGTGTCCTGCGAATCGGGTTGTCATTGGGGGGAGTATGGGGGGGGGGGTGTTAGTGGGCGTGTCAGTGATGTAATTGCATCACTAGCTCCGACCGCAAATGGGTGAACCTACAAAAAAGAGGTGGGTCCTGGTGTGAAAGCTTTCACTGCTCCATGCAAACTCCTATTGCTATTGTGGTAGGAATGTTGTGGGCATTTCCCTGGTGTCCCCAAAAGTGCAACAGGAGGGAACTATAGCCCGACGACTGAACAGGACACAAAAATTGGGTATGCAGGATTGCCTTGGCAACCCCCTATTGTAAGTAGTCAACATATTTAGAATAGCTTGACTTCTTACTTGGGATTTGCTGGGCGCCTCTCGACGTCTCCTCTCATCATACCAAGAAAGATGTCCTGAATTAAGCCTTGCAGTTTAGGTCGAGCTCGTTAACTGGAAATGTCAGTCAAAGGATAACGCCAGTTCATCCCTATGATGAATGCATCAATCATTTCATTGAGACTTGCAGGGTTATTCACTAAAGTGAGAATCCAAAGTGAATTTCAAATTTAAGGTTAAAATAGCCAAATCAGAAAAAATATTTCCCTAACTCAGCTATGCTTTCAGTTCAGTTACTTTAGCCATAAATATGAAATTCACTTTTAATTCTCATATAATAATAATAACTCTACAAATCTGCACAGACTTGCTTCACTTCCACCACTCCAGCACTGTTTCCTGTGTACTGCAGTTAAAATTAGCACTGGTATAACTAGGATGGACACCAACCTACTAAAAAGTGACAGAGGAAAAATATGCCCCTGAAGATCTATGGCTAAAGAATAATACAGTCAGGGCTTCAGCCTCTAAATCCGATGCATCATTACAATGCCAAGTGTGTGATTAAACAATAGTTATCGAATATGTCACTGTGTCAATTGAAGGTGGGGTGGTTACATGCTCAAGACAACAATTTATCTCAGTAAGGACCATTCTGACAACGAGATTGTGACCCCCAAAAAACACATACATATGTTTAAAGGAACACTCAAGGCAGCATATAAAGCTCATCTTAGGTCCCGGGCACTGTCTTAATTTAAAGGAACACTATTCTTGACTTCATAGTGTTAAAACCACCATCCAGCCCATCTGGCCCCACTCAATACACCAAAATCTTACTTTTGTTCAAGTCTGCAGCTGCCTGACCCTGATCTGCCTGCTTGGCTGACATTGTAAGAAGTGTTGTTCACAATGCTTTCCCATATGATTGGCTGAGACTGTCAATGAGGCAGCCCAGGGACAGAGCCAGCACAGGTCAAACACAGTCTTGGCCAATCAGCATCTTCTCATCCCTATGAGGAAAGTTCAGTGTCTGCATGTAGAGGGTCTAGAAATGGAATGACAGTGCTTCACAATGTGTAGCACTGCCCCAGAAAGCACATCTAGTAGCCATCTGAGGAGAGGCCAGTGGAGTTATGCCTAGGCTGTAATGTAAACACTGCATTTTCTCTGAAAAGACCGTGCTCTTGCAAAAAGCCTGAAGGGAATGATTCTACTCACCAGAACAAATTCAGTAAGCTGTAGTTGTTCTGGTGACTATAGTGTCCCTTTAAGGTTTTAAATCATTTTCCACCAAAGTAGTCCAGATGGCCCAGGCACCTTGCACCAGATGATTCATGGAAGTTATAGTGCTGTAACACCCTCCTCCAGACCGCAACCTGTCTGTTGTGATTGTCCATTTCCCAAAGCAGGACAATCCTCCATGCTCACACCGACAATAGAATATCAGCATTAGTGTGTCAATGGCATAATTGTGGAAAATATATTTTACAAAGCATGTCCACATGAATAAATCACACAAACTGAGTGACACACACACAAGCTCATTACAGACAAGCTCACAGGCTCACAGGCACACAGACACACCTGTGGATACTCTGAATGCACACCTGAGCAGTGGATACTCTGAATGCAGTGAGTAACCTCTTCCTGTCTGAAAAGTCAGCTGGTTGAGGCGGGGGGGGGGGGGGAAAGAGCTCAAATGCAGGGGTTTACTCTGGGCTCTGGCCATAGCCATCATGTGACGATGTGCGCTGGAAACAGAAAAGGAGCATTTATCAGAGAGACTTTCAGTGCTCGCTTACTTCTCCCTGCTGCTAGACAGCTGCTAACTTTGCCGTGTGTACTGGTCGTTGGCAGCCTCAATGCAGCCACCTAGCTAACTGTCTGCACCAGCACCCTAACACACAGTTTGAGAAATGACTTGAAAATACACATTTCAATGGAATGTAAGATAGTGTGTTCGTCAAGATGCAGCAATCACAAAACATGATAAGAAAATAATGTAACCAAATCAATTCAGTTGTGTGCATGCAATTGATACCGGAGAAACTGACGGAAGCAAAGCACAGAGAGATGGACACAGGTTTCTTCAGGAAGGAAGAGATTCTTTATTGGATCACCGATCGGGACTCAGAGGGACTAACGTCACCAAAATACAGCAAGTTCTGAGCCCCGGACAATAGTGCAGGCTCCTTATATAGGCACATAACTCCTCCCATATTAAGCTCCACCCGCACATTCTCTTGACCAATCAATACAAATAAGAATTAACTTCCTGCTTGACCGCATGGCCTGTCCAGCACAATGGAGGAGGGGAATACTACATCCTGTATTCTTGCACATGCTCCGTACACTACTGATCGTATCTTGCCTCGTGCAACCAACTGATCGATACGTCAGCATATGCACGTACACATGCCACGTGGTAATCTCGGCCTACTAAATTTATTTTTACCGAGATTCCACCACATTCCCCCCTTTGATGCCTCTTGATATTTCACAATTACTTGAGGCATCACTTAACCTTAGTTTGCATACACCGCAAGTTACCTTGAACCAGACCAGACTTATCTTATGATGTGAATCTTCAACACTCATCTTCCTGCATTGGTTCTCCCTGATCTAGAGCCTTATATTTATAAATTGCCATTATCTGTGCAGCAGCCTTCCTCTCTGCTATATTTTCTATCAGGCTTTGCACAGACCTAACTACTAAGGGTATAAGACACGGCAGGAGTAGACACAACATTAAAATCAGTAGGACTCCACCTACCACTGCCTTAAGCCCTCCAAACCACTCATACCAGCTACCAAACCAACTGCTTGGATTGTACCCTTTCCATACCTGAGTAGGCACATGCGCTAGTTTAACCATATGGCTAGTAAGCTCAGCTATTGCTTGCCCTTCGTCATCTATTTGAAGACAGCAATTGCTCAGGTTAAACTTCCCACATACACCTCCCTCTACTGCCAAAAGGTAATCCAAGGCTAATCTATTTTGGTAGACTGCTGTCCTCATCCTGGTATTATGCTTCGCTAGAAGATTAAGCGCTTGTGATGTCTCGTTAGTAATGATCTCAACCACCGCCTGTAATCGTATAATACGGTTGAGCATATAAATAGGGGTTCTATAACCAAAGGTACCATCTTCTGCCCACGTGGCTGGCCCATAATAATCTATAATACGCTGGGGAGGCCATTCATTATCTTCCCAGGCGCCTATTTCTATGGGTCCCCTTTTCTTCCTATGATTCACATCATATACTTTAACACCTAAAGTCTCACCTGTTTCAATAGGTAACAAGAAGAAGGATGGTTTGAGCATACCCAACACACATGCCCCTTCCCAGTCCTGTGGCAACTCCGAATAGGCTTTCTTACCACAAATCCAGTACAAATTTGCTGGGGCTCTCCAGGTAGATGTGATGGATAGGTCAAACCACACATCCTTTAAATTGGCGTATCTAGCAAACGGGTTAGATGGTTCTGAGACATTTGAAGCCGACCACCAAGTTGTATTCTTTGTATCGTCATCATAAGCTTTTTGCCCTAGACAAGTTAATTCTCCTACAGAAGTATTATACATCATTCCTTTCCTTGCTATGCAAACATAACCTATGATGGAGGTCTTTAATCTCCACTCAGATTTACCTCTAACACTCATATGATAATCGGCTTGTGTAGATATTAATTGATCAACTGCCTCAGAACCGGACATTACCTCCTTTGCTTCCCAAGGCCATTGGTCTCCCATGTTAGTACCTCCACACACATAGCAGTTGGTAACATTAAGACTACCGGCAATACTTTCGGCTAGATCAATGAACAGGTTTTTAGCATTATGGGGGATCTTATTATCTATACTCATCTCTTCATAAAAGGAATGGTATACTTGATGAGTCTGGGAGGATACCGTATCAGTCTCTATCCCTATAAACAATACTGTCCCAGGATCTAAACCCGTCCCATATATTTGAAACCCAAATAAATTACCATACTTGTCTAAGAACTTGTCGGGGTTGTTTATAAGTATATGGACTGGATTGCATTCCATAGACTTACAATATGGGCTGGTAGGCAACTTAGTCACTATCATGTCCTTGTCTACTGTCTGTCCCCAAGTTGCCCACCCCACACAAGACCAATATGGGCAAAAGTTATAATCTCTATTTGGGCATCTAGGACTCACATATTTATTTTTACTACTGGGACAAATATATTTATCGTTAGACCCATACGTCCTCTCCCATCTAAGATCCCCACATACATTCCACGGCTTTCTACCACTTGATATCGCCTTACACGCATCAAATAGCAGAACACCCGAAGAATGTACGGATTCTAATACTGTCTTGTTAATTAGGGTCCCCTGAGGATCTCCATTCCTGAGAGTCAACCAAATTGTACGAGGTTGATACTCCGGACTGAAGCACTTAGGTTCTCCTACTCCTAAATGGCACACACTATATTCTATATTTAGGTATCTACATCTTGATACATCTCCTTTACACTCGTATTGTGAATGCCAAATTAGGGTTTGGGAAATATGGTTACCTGTTCTTGTAGTCTTAATGCATACCTCACAGCTAGGAGTGTCGGTACCTCTACCTTCCTGAATATAAAAATACACATAAATAAACATTATCAAGAACACATCTTTCGTCGTCATCCTCAGTCTTCGTCCGTGCGAAGGCACCTCAGCTTCCAGGATGTAAGGGCTGCAGGGAATGGAGTTCTGCTCGTCTTCACAGGAGTCCCTTCGAGACTTTTCCTGGCTTATACACTATACGTCGGTGGGCGGACAGGCTTTATTATGGCCTTCTCACTCACGTACCAAGTCTCTGAAACAATAAAATTTTGTAATCCACAAAGTTCCTCGTCACTCCGACTGAGTCGTGCGTTTTAACCGGATCTTGCAGGGATTCTCTGGATCTGCTGTAACTTGCCAAGAATCGACTGCTGCTGGTTTAACCCTGGAGTGATGTATCCACGGAGTCACTTCGGCTACTTTTATCGCTGTAGGGGTAGACAAAAGAACAACATAAGGACCTCTCCACTTGGGCCCTAACGGTACATTATTCCACTCTTTAATCCACACTTGGTCTCCTGGGTGGTAACTATGAACTGGGGGATAAATATTCACAGGTAATCTATCTTGTACCCATTTCTGTACCTCCTCCATAGTCTTACCCAACTCTACAACCTGCTGCCGGGTAATTCCTTCTCCCAACTGACTCAAATCCCCCCTTAAGTTACCAAGTACGGGAGGTGGTCGCCCATACATGATTTCAAAAGGAGAGAGGCCCATCCTTCTGGTAGGGGTACTGCGGATTCGCAATAAAGCTATGGGTAAGAGAACGTTCCACTTAAGTTGGGTTTCCTGACACATTTTAGCCAACTGATTCTTAATAGTTCTATTCATTCTCTCTACCTTACCAGAACTCTGGGGTCTATATGCCGTATGAAGCCTCCACTTTATACCAAGCATGTGAGTCAGTTGTTGTAGGCACTGATGAACAAAAGCTGGACCATTGTCCGATCCTATAGAGCAGGGTAGTCCATATCGGGGTATTATTTCTCGTAGCAGGAATCTCACAACTTCTCCTGCTTTCTCTGTACGAGTAGGACATGCTTCTACCCAGCCTGAATAGGTACACACAATTACCAGCAGGTAACGATGTCCACCCGATTTAGGCATCACTGTATAGTCTATTTGTAAATCGGACATGGGGAGTCCCCCCATAAACTGGACTCCTGGTGGCTTTACTGGTCCTTGCCTTGCATTATTTTTAGCACACGTTACACATCTTCGTACAATGGCCTGAGTCAAGTTGGACAATCTTGGTATGTAGAAATGTTTTCTGAGAGATTCCTCTGTGCTGTCTCTCCCAGAATGTGTCCCGTTGTGATAATTTTGGACAATTTCTACCGCTAGTGATGCTGGAATGACTATTCTTCCATCTTCTAACTGATACCATTTGTTCTCCAAATACTTTCCAGGTTCAGTCTTTAACCACTCCTCTTCTTGAGCTGTATAAACTGGAGTCCATTGAGACAGTGGAGTTGGTATAAGAGCAGCTATATGCCCCACATACTCCTGTCTTCCCGATTCAGCGGCACGCTTAGCTGTACTGTCTGCCATCCGATTTCCTTTGGTTACATCACCATCTCCTCTCAGATGCGCTCGACAATGAATAATACCGACTTCTTTCGGCTCCCACACTGCTTCCAATAGTTGTAGGATTTCAGCTGCGTATTTGATTTCTTTGCCTTCTGAATTCAATAGTCCTCTTTCTTTATACAAAGCTCCGTGGGCATGAGTGGTTAAAAACGCATACTTGGAGTCCGTGTAGATGTTCACTCTTAAACCTTCAGCCAATTGTAACGCTCGTGTCAGTGCTATCAATTCTGCCTTTTGTGCTGATGTTCCTTTCGCCAGTGGCCGAGCTTCTATCACCTTGTCAATTGTTGTTACTGCATATCCTGCATAGCGGATCCCTTCTTTCACATAACTACTGCCGTCGGTGTAATATTGAACATCGGGGTTCTGGATGGGAAAATCACGAAGATCTGGTCTACTTGAAAATACTTCATCCATTACTTCCAAACAATCATGTTGACTTTCAGTAGGTTGTGGCAAAAGGGTAGCTGGATTTAAGGTGTTTACAGTCTCTAAATGCACTCTTGGGTTTTCACACAACATTGCTTGATACTTGGTCATACGGCTATTGCTAAACCAATGATTTCCTTTGTAATCCAACAACGTCTGTACTGCATGTGGGACTTGTACATAAAGTTCTTGACCCAGAGTGAGTTTATCGGCTTCAGCTACTAGCAGGGCGGCTGCAGCTACGGCTCTTAGACAAGGTGGAAGTCCGCTGGCCACTGCATCCAGTTGCTTAGACATGTAGGCAACAGGTCTTTGCCATGATCCCAAGTACTGTGTCAATACTCCCACAGCCATTCTTCTTTGCTCATGTACATACAGGTAGAATGGTCGTGTGTGATCAGGTAGACCTAATGCTGGGGCACTCATCAAAGCCTTCTTCACATCTTCAAATGCCGTTTGCTGTTCATAAGAAGGGGTCGTGCTCTGTACCTTTGATAGCTGCATACAGAGGTTTTGCCAGTATCGCGTAGCTGGGAATCCATATCCTACAGAAGCCTATATCCTACAGATCCTATATCCTACAGAAGCCTGCTGCCCCCAAGAATTCTCACACTTGTCTTCTATTCTTGGGTATCGGTATTTGGCACACAGCTTCTTTTCTCTCTGGCCCCATAATTCTTTGACCTTCAGAGATATGGAATCCCAGATATTTGACAGTTGGCAAACACAACTGAGCCTTCTTTCTAGACACCTTGTATCCTGCCTTCCAGAGAATGTGTAGTAGATTGTGCGTTGCTTGCTGACATATTTCCTTTGTAACTGCTGCTATCAATAAGTCATCTACATACTGTAACAATACACACTCTCCTGGGATGGACTCGAAATCCAGTAGATCTTGACTTAGAGCTGAACCAAATAGGGTAGGTGAATTTTTAAACCCTTGGGGCAGTCTTGTCCAGGTCATTTGGCGTTTTGAGCCCGTTACAGCATTCTCCCATTGGAAAGCAAAAATACATTGACTTTCTGCGGCAATTCGGAGGCAAAAGAAGGCATCTTTGAGGTCTAAGACTGTAAAGTAAGTAGCCCCGCCCGGAATTAAAGCAAGCAGGTTATATGTATTGGGTACAACTGGATGTATACTAACAACCGCATCATTGACTGCTCTCAAGTCCTGCACAGGTCGATACTCATCTGTACCGGGCTTTTGAACAGGCAGCAATGGGGTGTTCCAGGGGGAAGTACAGAATTTTAGGATACCATACCGTATGAACTTATCCAGATAAGATTGGATGTTCTTCTTAGCCTTCTGCGGGATGTGATATTGTCTTAGGCTCACTGGATAAACCCCAAGTTTTAGTTCGATTTTAATAGGTGGAATATTGCGGGCCAGTCCTGGTGGGTTGTTCTCTGCCCAAACTCCTGGTATGTTGAATAAGGACTCATCACTCCTAGGGTTTTGGCTAGTCAACGCTGTATAAAGTCGCCACTCTTCTTCCTTTGGTACGGATAATGTCATAATACCTGAAGGTCCATTAAACTTTAAGGATGTTGTTCCATTTGGTAGGAACGTAATCTGCGCTTGTAACTTAGATAGCATATCACGTCCCAGCAATTGGACTGGACATTCAGGCATATAAAGGAATTGATGTTTTACTACGTGGCCTCCCAATGTACAGAGTCGACTTTTAAGAACCGGTTTTTCAGCACTTCTTCCAGTTGCTCCTATTACAGTAATAGTCCTTCCAGATGGAGGAGCAACTAGGTTAGTCACCACTGAATGTTCAGCACCAGTGTCGATCATGAACGCACTCCTTTTTCCCCCTATTGATACATCGACCATAGGCTCCGCTCGACCAAGGGGGATGGAGCCCGGTCGGTATCAATAGTCCTCCATGACCGTGTCAGCCAATCCTACAAAGTCCCTACCTTCTCTATCGCGGGACCTTTGCGCTGCTGGAAAATACCTATCTTCCCTAACACTTCCTCTGTTCCCATTGCTCCCTCTATTACCATTACTCCCTCCGGGGCCTCCTCTACCTCTCGCTCTGCCTCTAAAGTTTCCGTAACCTGCCCTGGGTTGGTCTCTCTCGTACTGCTCTCTTTGTGGACACTCATTCCTCCAATGCCCTTCTTCCTTGCAATACGCGCACTGATTCCTACTCAAAGGCTCCCTATTCCATCTACTATCGCCTCTATCTGGGCCCCGTCTATCTACGCCTGCGATCGCTACCGCTAACATATCTGCCTTTTTACGCATCTTGCGCTCTTCCTCTTTCTTACTTTCTGTTTCCCTATTCATATACACTTTATTCGCTACCTCCATTAGTTGGGTGATAGACATACCTGCAAACCCTTCTAACTTCTGTAGCTTGCGCTTAATATCTCCGTAAGCTTGGCTGACAAAGGCGGAGTTCACCATTCGGGAATTATCTGCGTCTTCCGGATTAAAGGGGGTATACAAACGGTATGCCTCCAATAATCGGTCATAAAAGACACTGGGCGCTTCATCACTTTTCTGAATCACCTCAACTGTCTTCGACATATTAATGGCTTTCTTTCCTCCGGCTTTCATGCCAGCAATTATAGCGTCTCTATAGGCTCTGAGTTGAACCATATCAGCACCATTTACATTCCAGTCGGGATCGGTGTTAGGATAATGTGTTGCGGCCCATGCTGCTGGATTGGCTTGATTCAAAGCACGGGCTCTATCCTCTAGCGCTTTAATGGCCGCTTGATTAATCCTTGTCCTTTCCTCATTATTGAACAAAGTCATTAATAACTGCTGGCAATCAGCCCATGTCGGGTTATGTGTCTGAACTATTGAGGTGAACAGATCAGTCATAGCTTGTGGTTTCTCAGTATACGAGTAATTGTGGGTCTTCCAATTCAAGAGATCGGTTGTCGTGAACGGGACATATACGAAGACTGGGTCAGCATGTGCCATTTGACCTGCGGCATCAATATAGGCTGACCCGGGATTCAGACGAAGAGGCATCTGATAATGTTTTAATTGTTGGGTACCGGTCAGTTGTCGGGTTAGTAGGCGGCTACGTAGAGCGGCGTCAGTTAGAGGTTCCTGTCGGGGGGTAATAAAGCATGAGGATGTGGGAGCTTGGTTTTGGGAAAAGTTAGTAAATAGAACACTTCGAGCCGAGCTAGAAGAAGCTTGACCGGAAGTCTGAAGTGGCGCCAAATCAGGATATTCAGATCTAATGGGGGTTGGTTCTGGTTCCGGAAGGGGAGATTTAGTACGAGAGGGGGTGGATTCTGTACTGGAGGAGGAAGCGGAAGTGGATGGGGGCAATGGGGGAAGGGGTGCAGGACTTCCTGCATTCGCGTCACTTCCTCTTAAAGGAAAGTAAGGGGGCGGCAAAGGGATCTCGGACTCAGGGGGCGTGTCCAAAATGGGCCTAACACCAGTCCTAGTGGACAAACAAGTCCTAGCCACCATGAGGCGACATTGCTCCTCGTGGCATGTCTGAATCCATTTTGGCGAGTCATTTACGGCCTGTCTCCAACAATCAATATAAGGAAACTGCCCGTAAAGTTCAGGCCTACCCGATACAGCCACGTGTAAGCGCTGTACCAGAGTTGGATCCAAACTGCCACGTGGCGGCCATGCCGCAACCAAAGTAGGCAACTCCCTAGTACACAAAGTGACCAAACGTACAGGAGACATTTTAACCCCCAAATCACATGTTTTGAATCCCTTTTTAAAATTCTTCACCATACAACCTAAGGGATCCGGAATCGTTGACTGCGACGCGCCCATACTTATCAATGGAACGTCGTTGACAACGAATACTATGCACGCGTACTATTCAACAGTCACACCCGTTTCCTCTGGCAACAGCACCACGTGGTACAGTTACCAAGTGAAACGTACACAATAACACAATAAACACTCAGGGAATTCCCGTACACACACAGCTGTTACACCAGTCACTAGATAATCAATATTATGCCCTTTGGCGAAACTATACAGTCACCCACGCTATAATTCTCTATATATGAATTACCCGTCTATAACACACCCCAGTAACATCGTCTTTTACAAATAGCGGTTACAGTACGGTTAGCATAGGTCAAAGCACAATTTAAGGTCACAATACAATTATTAGTGGTTATGGTGTTAAACATGCAATAGACGACAATGATTAGTACTTATATACAGTGTCAGTAAATATACAGGGTTATGGTACCGTGCACTATGATACAGCAACACACTATTAACACTCTCGCTAGACGGCTGAGCTCATGCTATCTAACAAGATATACACTTTACTAAACAATCTTTAACACATTTACAATTCCCAACTAAACTATTGGCCAGTACCTTGAATGGACTACCTAAAACTATGTACACCCGTTTTGGTTAGCCACACTGCCCAAGCACCACATATAGCGAGCTAGAGGACCGAATTTACACAGGCGCCTCTTAGTCGATTACTATCAAAAATCTAGTGGGTTCCAAATTTACACGCCTTCCCACTTAGCCAAGATAGGTTGAGAGCTAGCGAACCGAATTTACACAGGCGCCGCTTAGTCTCCCGGTCCCTCCGACCTAGCGAACGTAATATACACCCTAGAACGCTAGTCTAGACAAGACACCGGTGTCCGGCTAGGGCTATTTACACAGGACCCCGCCTGACTAACCAAATCAAACGGTCTGACTAAAGAGCGTTCGATTGAGCGGTGCGCCTTCGCTCCTTCCCTCCGACAGAGGGGGCAGATTCCATACACAAATAACCCCTTATGGGCCTACCGCACAATCGGTATACCCCTAGTGGGTCTGCCGTCTAAAACAGCAGTTGTCTTACCTCCTCGTTCCTGAACCTGAGTTCACACTCATCGACGGGGACACCCCAGCACTTCTTACGTAGAGGCCGATGATCTCCTGGACAACAGACCAGTGGCGCCGAGACGAAGGGAGGTCCACGCAGAAGTTCAGGGGTGCAGCCGTAGAGAACGTGGGCAAAGATAGACCGTCTCACGCCTCTGCCTCTCAGCTACCGTTGAACGATGAGCTTCCCGGCCAATGCACCAAATGATACCGGAGAAACTGACGGAAGCAAAGCACAGAGAGATGGACACAGGTTTCTTCAGGAAGGAAGAGATTCTTTATTGGATCACCGATCGGGACTCAGAGGGACTAACGTCACCAAAATACAGCAAGTTCTGAGCCCCGGACAATAGTGCAGGCTCCTTATATAGGCACATAACTCCTCCCATATTAAGCTCCACCCGCACATTCTCTTGACCAATCAATACAAATAAGAATTAACTTCCTGCTTGACCGCATGGCCTGTCCAGCACAATGGAGGAGGGGAATACTACATCCTGTATTCTTGCACATGCTCCGTACACTACTGATCGTATCTTGCCTCGTGCAACCAACTGATCGATACGTCAGCATATGCACGTACACATGCCACGTGGTAATCTCGGCCTACTAAATTTATTTTTACCGAGATTCCACCACACAATAGCTTGGCAATTCTGATTGAGGCACTGCAAAGAAATACAATAATACAAAAATATTTAATAAAGGACCACTATAGGCACCTAGACCACTTCAACTCAATGAAGTGGTCTGGGTGCCAGGACCTCCTAGTTTTAACCCGGCAGCTGAAAACATAGTAGTTTCAGAGAAACTGCTATGTTTACATTGCAGGGTTAATCCAGCCTCTAGTGGCATTGAACACACATTGGACGTCCATAGGAAAGCATTGAGTAATGCTTTCCTATTGGCGGTTTGAATGTGTGCACGGCTCTGGCCGCGCATGCACATACGGCTCCACTCGGGAGCTGACGTCGGCAGGGGAGGATAGTTCACCAGCGCCGAGGGAGCCCGGCACTGGATTAAGGTAAACGGCTGAAGGGGTTTTAACCCCTTCAGCCCAGTGGGAGGGGGGATCCAAAGGAGGTGGGTTGTATAGGAACCCTTTAAACTCTTGTTATTGGTATGTTTAAATTTGTGACTGTTATTCTTCTCATTATGCAGCATGTGAACTATCTTGGTGATACATATGTATCATATTCTAATATAAAAGTATTCATATAATTCATGGATAGAACATGAAGAGCAGACAGATGTTCTACAGGCAGCTGTAAGATATTAGCAAAATACCTGAAGGTTAAGTATGAGACTTCCCAAGCTTATTAATAGTGACACATTCTCAATGCATGAAGCTATTTCAGGACACATTTTTAATAATTGACTTTAAGCTCTTAGAAAAAATTTTTTTTTCTAAAAGTGGACTAACCAACAAGGAAACGTGTGGAATGTTCTTGGTAATTGCTCGACTTTTGGCAACTTGCCTAAGATGGGGGATTTTTTTTTTTTCTTGTCTGAAATCTTTAGTCCATATTCAAAAACAGGAGAAATCCCAATATAGTCTTTCTGGTAAATTATTTTATAACATAAATAAAAAATAAATAAATAGTATGCTGTTGGCTTGTTGCAGTCGCAAAGAGTCATTGAAAAATATGTTGATAGTTTACAACAAACAGCACGTTTAATGACAATGTCTATTGAACATTCACAGGATTATTTTCAAAAGTGAAAATTGTAAGTAATTGAAGGCGAGTTTCAAATTTAAACGCCAGAGTATCTAAACTGAAAGCATAGCTGATTTGGATAATGTTTCCAGTTTAGTTATTTTTCATTTGAAATATTTACTTATTGTGATACTGAAGGGTATAGAATGAAATAAAGGGGTGGTGGGTGGGAGGGAAGCAGCACCAATGGCAGTAGGTAGCACAAGACATGTTATAATCACAAAACATGTTATAAGATAGACCCAGACATGGTTCATAGTGTTCACATGTAGTAATGAACTTGTTAGACATATTCTCCAAAGGACCGTATCTCATGATGAACCCTGGAGAAATGAGCCATATACAGTTCCAAGTTAGGGCAATTATGTTAGTGGTATAGTGAGTTGGTTGTAGGTATCGCCAATAAGTGGGAACGGGAGCAATTTCAGCAGGTTACAATTGTGGCCTTAACAATTTTACAATTGTGAGTTATCTCCCGATATCCATGAAGCAGTCTTCATAGCTGCACTGTCTGTTTATGTCTTTGATCAATGTTGACAGTGTCAGAGGTGTGGGGGGTTTCCAGGCTCCCGTTATCAGCTGTTGCACGGTCAGGTAAGGGCAACTAATTTAATGGGATTTGTCACCACAGCTACTATGAGGTTATTAACTGCTTTCCAGTGCCGTCTACGTATTTTGCATTTTCACATTATGTGAATCATTAGCCTTCAGCATTATTGCATCTCCAGCAGACTGAGGGGGTGAGTGGAAGCATTTTGTGTAGTTTGGACGGAATGAAGTACCACCTGTAGAGTACTTTGCGGTGTTGCTCGATATGGGTCGAGGATCGTATCAGACCATAGTTCCCCATAGACCTGGTGGAATGGCGCATTGGAGCTCAGATTGTCCTTTTTTAGCATATTCGGATTCTGAAAAATTCATATTGTCTGATATTAACTTGTAACACATGGAAATGGGTTTACATTTAGGAGGCAGCATAGCATTAATACATATTTGTTCCCAAATGGTAACTGTAGCTGTAGAACCTGGTTGAGGGCTGTCTTTTGTTTGGTTGTGGCGGAAGAAGGATCTGCAGTTCAGCTATTTAAACCTTAACATTTTAAATTCACTTGAAATCTCACTTTAGTAAATAACCCTGACAGTTAAAAGAGCACTTCAGGCGGTAAATTACTCTTTTTTTCTCAATACATTGCATTAATAATGCATTAAAATATTACTTATTTGGATAGATCTTATAGACTGATTTCTAAACACATTTATGGTAGTTTAAATGCACATTACTCTCTTTTCTCTCACTACCTCTTCTTACTATGATCATCTAACTTCGCTGATGGGGCGGAGCCTGCCGGTTAAGAAAACCAGGCTTGGGGGTTGCAAGAGCTCCTGCGTGTGACAGAGAAAATCGGGGGATATACCCAGCCTGTTTCATCACAGGAGCACAATTAAGCATTATCGGTGTTAACGAAGCAACGGTGAATCTGGGGATACCTCATCAGAGCTACTCTGCAACTGATTTGCCCGACTTGAGGCTTTGTGGCTTACACAAGAATTAGAGGAGAGACATCCGCTCTCAGAGATCTAGAGCTGGCTGGGTGGTATCCGTACACTGCTGCCCCACCCCCTGGACCAGTAAGGATTATCCCAGTCCCCGCTGGACCATCTCAAGCGGCTACTCCTGCTGCTAAATCTCCATACCTGACTTTCTTAGAGAGAGGTGTAATGGAAGTGCAATCCACGTCACTGCAGGGCAGAGAACTGCCGGACCTCCACAGTTACTTCATGCTGAAGCTGGACGCTACATTGGCAAGCTTTTGGTCCCAATTGGAAAAACGATTGGCTACTCCCCCTCCCCAGCTACCGAAAATGGACGGCGCGTGTGAAATACTGGGGTTGGAAGAGAGGCCGCCAGGCACAGCAAACCGCAAAACTCCTGCCCCCATCAAGGGGCCACGATGGCCGCAAACTACCCAGAGCCTAATCCTGCCACTTCACCTACCTAGGCGGAAGACCACCAATTGTAAGTGGCGACGCACTGCAAAGTTCCTGCGACAGGCTCTCTCAGAGAAGCTATGACTCACTGACAACATCTGCCCCCACCCTCAGGGTCCCACTCCCGCCGGGCTCTAGGATGAGGAAGGGGTTAAAATCTTACCTTTTTCCAGCGCTGGGGAATCTCCTCCTTCTTCTGCCGTCATCGGCTGAATGCGCAAGAGCCGCGAGCGCATTCAGCCAGTCTCATAAGAAAGCATTCTCAATGCTTTCCTATGGACGGCAGCGTCTTCTCACTGTGAAAATCACAGTGAGAAGCGCGGAAGCACCTCTAGCGGCTGTCAATGAGACAGCCACCAGAGACTGGATTAACCCACATGTAAACATAGCAGTTTCTTTGAAACTGCTATGTTTACAGCAGAAAGGGTTAATCCTAGAGGGACCTGGCACCCAGACCACTTCATTAAGCTGAAGTGGTCTGGGTGCCTATAGTGGCCCTTTAACAATCTGTTATTTTCACATGCTCCTACACCGAGAATAGTACCCAGCGGCTACTTTGCTACAGAATTAACTACAGTTTAGCGTGTTACACTATTTTCTTTTCTTGGACTTCATTAATGTCAGCCCACATAGTTTGTCTCAACCACTCTTATTGCCCTCTCATTATCTGACATTGATTGTAACAGCCTGTTCAATATTTAAAAAAATGTGCGGTTCTATTACATATAACAGTATTATACTTCTTGAAATATCTGTATTGCTGTTGTGGCATAACAAGCCTGATTGTCTAACTGATGCACAACAAAAATAAAGAATAAAAAAAAAATACTGATACTCCGGACGGAGCATATATGATGACAGGCACTATTTCGATTACACTAGTTCCTGCGGCTTATGAGCAAAATCTTCTTTTTTGTTTTGTAACTTGATTGCATTATGGTGATTTAACAGTTTCACTGATTACTAAAAGGGATCAGTACTATAAAATAGCAGGAACATTTGGTGAAAAGTTGTAAAATCTTACCTTTATCCGTCCTATGCATATTTTTCATTTTGACTATATTATACTTTACTATATTATACTTTACTATATTATACTTTAGTTTCAATGTTCAAAGATTGTTTATTGAATGTATTAGAATTTTGTGAACTTTGTCATCCCGCTACTGAACATGAGACTTCTGTGCTTTTTCCTCTATTGTACTTTTTCTTTAATATACCAATAAAAATTGGAATGAAAAAAAAAATACACATTACTGTGATTATTATGGCTGTGGAGCTCTGTTATTCACTCAGACACACCAACAATATAAAGCTGCTAGAAAAGAGGAATATTAGGATAGAAAAGAGGGACCAAAATAGAGAACGTCTCAATTATAAAGGGGCACTTAAGAGGCATGTAATAGCAATTTATTTGAGTATGTCATATAGAGGAAGAGCACAATATATTTTTATGTATGTGCTAAGTTTTGCATATATTTTCTGAAGAATGATCCTCATTGTTGCCAAACTCAAAAGAGGGATAAACAGATGGAGAAAAAAAAAGGGATTTGAGTTCCAAAGATATAATGAGATATGTATCACTGGGGTATTGCTTCTGTTCCCTGTTCCCCTCTGAAATTGAATAGCAGTATGTAACTGATTAGTTGTATTTTCATTTGAATGGTCAAAGCAGAATGCAAAAATACAATAATTATATTCAACTTCAACTATCAGGAAAGCTACATTTAGTTGCTTGTCACAGCCTGGGGTCTCAATTTCTTTTTACCCAACTTAATATACTGATTGGGTAAAAAAGCAATACGACTCTGGGATATCTAGCAGCTGGAGACCTACTCACTAAGCTATCTCAATCCTTTCTTACTTTCAGAGTAAAATTAATCTGTATGAAAAAATGCCCAATAAAATGTTCCACTTTGAATCTAGAACAATATAGACTGTCATTGCAGACATGTGCATACTGACTTTCCGATGGTTCTCTAGACAGCTGTTCTTGTTCGTAAATTATTGGATTCTCTTCAATTCAGTATTTCATAGTAGTATGGACTAAATATTCTCTTTTGATTATCAAGCAAGATAGCATGCTCACTCAATGTCTTAAATCTAAAAAAGGTACAGGTGGCACTGCCATAGTAATAGCTGCTGGTAAATGTCATAAATAAATGGGTTAAGAAATGTTAAATTGCTCCAGCACTTGACCCTATGACACTTAGGCCTCAATTTAGTATTGGATAAGCTTTCCAAATTCTGTAATATTTTGGGGGGCGGGGCCGGGCCGCCGAGCTGAGCGGCAGCCATCCATGCCAGCTCCGGCTCTGGGGTGCTTAAACACGCCAAAACACACCAAAATAAAGCACCAAAAGCCCACCTGGAGCAGGGGAGAGACACAGCAGCAAAACGCAGGGACACCTGCTAAGCCACCGCCGCACAACCCGCACAACCGGAACACGATGAGCCCAAGAGGCCTACCCGCACACGGCGACGGCAGGAGCCACGAGACCAGATGGCTGAGGGAGAGAGGGGGAACCGGACCCGGCCCCGCTCCCCCCCCTTGGGCCGGCGGGGGTGATCCCGGCCCTCGAGTCAAATCTCCGGAGACTGGAGGCAGAATGGCCGCACTTTGGGGACCCCTTTCCCACGTGGAGCCAAGATGGGGGCTAAACGCGCACACTACCAGGAGTCACGCGGGGACACCCTGGCCCACCAGGGAGACGGATTCCACAGATGGACCCCTCCGGGCAGCAGAATGGTCGGCATGGAGCCGGCTCTAACCCCTGGATTAGGTGGTGGTCCGGGGAGGCCTGCCCCCAGCTCTGTGAGCCCTGTGGAGCCGAGGTGAGCTGGACCCCCGGCGGACCGGTGGCCGGGGAGGCGAACACCGGCGACATGTATGTGACCGGAGAAGGGTGAGGCATAATGGGGCTGGAGCTCCAACGGGGTACTGCAAACGTTGGGGAGGTGCAGGGGGCAAGGGGTCCGGGGACTTTTCAGGGGTGGGGGTCTTCCGGACTGCCGATGTCCTTGAGTGCCCACAGCACTGCAGAACTCACAGCCGACCGGCCAGAGCAGGCCTGGAGTGGAACACTGAGGGGGTTGGCCATACCGGGGGAGCTGGAGGGACCCTGCACTGAACAGCCAACCTGGCAAAAATCTGCAACCCGAGCACAAGCCAGCAAGAGGCCACGGCAAAGAGGAGCCCGCACGGCTATGCCATAGGGGGCCATCAACCCCACGCTGGACAATGCTTCCCACCAGGCACAACAAAGCCACATCCAGTGGAGAGACTCACCAGTTCTCGTCCCATAGAACTAGATCAGGATACACACAATCTCTTTATTATTTTATACTGCCTCCTATATCTTGCATATTTCATTTTCAATGCTTCATACTCAGACAGGAAAACAAAAGTTTCTGTCAAGCTAAATCATACCTGTAGCGTACTCTGCATATGTAGATGCTCTATTATGCTGCTGTATTTAAAGATTGACCGCCCGGACCTGTACTTAAGGACCAGGGCCTTACCCAGCCAAAAAAAAAAAAGGGAAAACAAATGAAAATAAAATAAAAAAATAATAATAAGCTCTAATTTAGCAGTCTAATCAGAAACATACTGTATCCTTGTTATTTAGTTGCACGCGTAGTTAGACATAGGTACTGCCCAGATGTACGCTTAATTTACCTAACAGCATGTATATTTCATCATTTTTTTTAATTTTTTTTTTGCACTATTGGTTTTCTTTAAATTATTATTAAGGCATACATGTGTTTAAGCCCGCAAAGCGCAATTATAAGCTACATAATCATGCAGCTTCACGCTCACGAGCAACTAGCGTAACATAATCCCTCTGTTCAATATGCGCAGTCTGTGCTGAAATGTGTACAAACGCATTTCTGCAAAGTCTAGATATGTTTATATGTACTGCCTAACTCGCCTCAGCGCAGGTGATATTCCGCATTGCCCCTTTTGAACCGATACCTTAATCTGAGCTTGTATACCGTGCATACAGTTTTTTGCACTATTAGTTTCTTTACATTTTTATTAAGGCATAATAGGTGTCTAAGCCCGCAAAGCACGGTTATAAGATACATAACCATGCAGCTTCACGAGCAGCTAGCGTAACATAATACTCCCGTTCATTATACGCAGCCTGTGCTGAAATATGTACAAACGCATTCCTGCAAAGTTTATATATGTTTATATGTACGGCCTAACTCGCCTCAGCGCAGGTGTTACTTTGCACTAACCCTTTTGAACCGATACCTTACTCTGAGCTTGTATACCATGCATACAGTTGTTTGCACTATTGGCGTTCTTAGCATTTTTACTAAGGCATATATGGGTTTGAACCCGCAAAGCGCAGTTATCAGATACTTAACCATGAAGCTTAACGCCCACGAGCAGCTAGCGTAACATAATACATCTGTTCATTATGCGCAGTTTGTGCGGAAATATGTGCTAATGCATTCCTGCAAAGTTTATATATGTTTATATGTACTGACTAATTCGCCTCTGCGCAGGCGATGTTCTGCATTGACCTTTTTGAACCGATACCTAAGCCTCTGCGCAGGCGACCGTTTGCTTTCATAACAATCTGTCTGATAAGAGTACTCAAGATATGATACCAATAAACATATTTAAAACAAATTCTGTAATATTTTTGGATAAACGTTTAAAAATTTTTTTTAACAAATTGAAATATAAAAAAAAAAATCATAATAAAAACAACATAAATTAAAAAAAATATATTAGAAAATTCAAATATTTTTCACAAGTTTAAATTATTTTAAATCTCTATACAAAAATTTGAAATCATGTAGAAAGATTACCCAACAATATTAAATTGAGGTCTTAGTGCTGGATTCTTATAGCTGAATAATTAATAAATAGCTGAATAATTTTAGATTTCAAAGGAAGGGTTGCTATTCTGTAAATTGAGTAAGCACTTACTCTGTAAAGAGAATCCAGCCCTTTTACAGTGCTCATGAGTTATGGATTTTACTTTTGGTAAACCCATTGAAAGTGCTTTTGTAAATATCCAGATCTTAAATTACAAACATAGGCCTCAAATTAATATTGTTGGATTTTTTTAAAATTATTTATTATGACAAATATTTACATTTTGTAATATTTCCATATTTTTTATCTATTGATAGATTGTTTACTATATGGTCGATTTTTTGATATTTTAATAGGTTGAAAATTAAATATAAAAGTTTATCAAAAACAAATATTAAATCATTTGGACATCTCAAGATTAAATCAAGGCCTATAATAAGCTTTCCTAATGATTCTATACAATTAGAAAAACTTTCAAAATGACTTATCTACAAACATTCCCATAGACTTAACAGGGACTTTGTGGATAAATCATTTGGAACGTTTACTAACAGTATTGAATCATCTGGAAAGCTTATTAACCCTTTAAGGACCGCTGACGGTTCAGGACCGTCAGCGGTAAAACGTGCGTTTGGACCGCTGACGGTCCTGAACCGTCATAACGGTCTGGGGCTACTTACCTGATCGCCGTCGGTCCCACGGCGGCGATCAGTGCTCCACCCGGTCCAGGGGGGTTGCCTGTCTGCCCGGGCAGTCCCCCCTCGGCAGATCAGGACCCCACGGCCATGTGATCACTCGATCACATGACCGCAATAGGGGTCTGTGTATCTGCCTGCAGGGGGACTGTCTGTGCTGACAGGCAGTCTCCCTGCAAGTGAAAAATCAAAAAAATAAAGTTAAAAAAAAACAGTGTAAAATCAGTGTAAAAAAAAAAAATAATAATATGTGTATATATATATATATATATATGATATATATTCATGTATTATATCTATATATAATATATGTATATGTATCATATATATAATGTCATAAGTGTATTTTTATATTTATATATACGTATATTAATATAAAAATACACTTATATTTAAATTACACACGAATATATACAATATATATAATTGCTATATATATGGTATATATATATTATTATAAAATACAAATAATATGTTAATAAAAATAAATAACAAAAAAAAAAAATGATTTGTAATAATTATAAAAAAATATTTATATATGCAATTTTATTCTAACAGTATTTTGATATATATATATATATATTTATATCAAAATATACTTAGAATGTAATGATATATATATCTATGTATAAATAAATAAATAAAAACAATACGAAATATACATATGTCCATATACATAATTACATAAATAATTTCATAAATATACACGTAGACGTCAAATATATAAATATGTATATATATTAAAATTCTACATGTGTATTTATGTAATATTTTTACCTAATTAAGTAATTTTAATGATTGCAATTTGAGGGACCTGCCTGCCATCCCAGGCCGAAAGTCCAGATAATTTAATTTGCTAGCACTGTGTTTAACCCTGTAACTTTCTATGACACCCTAAAACCTGTACATGGGGGTACTGTTTTTCTCGGGAGACTTCGCTGAACACAAATATTAGTGTTTCAAAACAGTAAAACATATCACAGCGATGATATTGTCAGTGAAAGTGAAGTTTTTTGCATTTTTCACACACAAACAGCACTTTCACTGAGGATATTATTGCTGTGATACATTTTACTGTTCTGATACACTAATATTTGTGTTCAGCGAAGTCTCCTGAGTATAACAGTACCCCACATGTAGAGGTTTTATAGTGTTTGTGAAAGTTACAGGGTCAAATATAAGGCTTGATTTTACTTTTTTTTTAATTGAAATTTGTCGGATTGGTTAGGTTGCCTTTGAGAGCGTATGGTAGCCAAGGAATGAGAATTAGCCCCATGATGGCATACCATTTGCAAAAGAAGACAACCCAAGGTATTGCAAATGGGGTATGTTCAGCCTTTTTTAGTAGCCACTTAGTCACAAACACCGGCCAAAGTTAGCGTTTCTTGCATTTTTAACACACAAACAAATATAAATGCTAACTTTGGCCAGTGTTTGTGACTAAGTGGCTACTAAAAAAAACTGGACATACCCAATTTTGAATACCCTGGGTTGTCTACTTTAAAAAAATATGTACATGTTAGGTGTGTTTCGGGGATTTATGACAGATAACGGTGTTACAAGGTCACTATTGATACATTTAAAATATATATATATTGAAACAGCAATTTCCTACTTGTATTTATAGGCCTATAACTTGCAAAAAAAAGCAATAAAGCATGTAAACACTGGGTGTTTTTAAACTCGGGACAAAATTTTGAATCTATTTAGCAGTTTTTTTCATTAGCTTTTGTAGATAAGTAAAAGATTTTTCAAGTAAAAGTCCAAAAACATGTTTTTTTTTTTAATTTTTCACCATATTTTATTTTTTTTTTTAAATACAATATTGGACATAATACAAATAATGGTATGTAAAGAAAGCCCCTTTTGTCCTGAAAAAAACAATATATAACTTGTATGGGAACCGTAAATGAGAGAGCGGAAAATTACAGCTAAACACAAACACCACAAAAGTGTTAAAACTGCTCTGGTCCTTAACGTACAAACATCGCAAAAACAGGCCGGTCCTGAAGGGGTTAAATCAATGCCACAGCTTGCCCAGTCGAGTACTTTACCAACAACTTAAAGCAACTCAACCAATAAATGTACCAATCTGTGTTTCCAAATGTCTTTGTGCCTCCTAATATAGGTAGAATTATGATTCCCTGTGGAACTAATAAATATACCAAATTGGGCCTATTCAACTCATATCTAAATCCTAATTTTCAATATGAGCCTTTGGTGTATATTGAGCATACTTATTACTATACTATTTCCAGTGGCTCATAAACTGCTTTCCCTCAGACAGAGAAGTCCGAAGCAGGTGCATTTGTTTTGTTGTGTATTATCCCTTAACCCCTTAAGGACCAAACTTCTGGAATAAAAGGGAATCATGACATGTCACACATGTCATGTGTCCTTAAGGGGTTAATGTCTATATTGCACGCTATTCCTGCCTAAATGTTATTTTTTTTTCTGTGTTCACATTAAAAGTTAATGATGGAAATATAATAAAACAGAAGTAGAAATCACAAACATTTGACCAAATGTGTTACATTTTGTTCACAGATGCCTCAACTGTAAATACCCCAATTACTACCCATACAACAAACACAGTTACAACCCAGAGCATATCCACACAATGGCCTACAACTATAACAATAACAATAGCTGAAACAAAGAATAACACTCAACTGACCACACACGGTCACCCTGTAGTCTCTTCAGCCTCTGCGATCTCCACAGCCTCTACAATAGAAAACAAAGACCTGGGTAAGTAATGTATGAGAATTTCTCTGACATTGATATAAATACTGAGTCACTTTGATGACCCATAATTAAGTGATAAATTAGGGGTCACTTTTATACACATTTTGTTATGTTTATTGTATTTGTTTAGAATATACATTTTACACCATCTTAATTGATCTCCTCTACCTTTTCTTCTTTCCCATTGTTTACATTCTTTGTCTCAGCCTACTAATTCCTGCTTTCTCTTTCAAACTACCAAGCTTCACACACTGCTGAGTGATTGATCCTAGCGTCACACAATTAAAGGGACACCCCAGACTCCTAAAACACATTAGCTTGCTGGAAAGCTTTATGTGTCAAGTGTGTCTTATTTTTTCAGTTTGGAAAAAGTGCAGTTTTCAATAGAAATTGGCAGTTTTATAAATTAATCTGGTTAAACCTCCCTACCTTTTCAAGCAGACAGCAGGCCCCTTTATCTCCTGGTTTGGTTAGCTTACTTGCACTGAACTTAAGAGGCAGCAATAAATTGCATTTAGGGAACAAAACAGTATCTAAACAGTGATTTATATATAATTTGTACTTTGGATATGGAGTGTCCCTTTAAATTCCTTTGTATGCTTATACATTAGCCCAGTCACGCATAAAATGGAAAACAATGTGACCAGCAAAATAAACACAGTAAAAAAATGGCACCAGTAAATATAATCCTTCGCTCTGTGTTGGTGCTAATAAAGTAATAAGACTTATTAGCTTTTATCCATGATACAAATTAAATTACGCCACACACATAATAATGTACTAATAATCCTATCAGGCTACTTAAATTCACCTATCTAAGAAAACAAATATAGGGATTCAGTTCCACCAGGATCCCAATATCGGTGGGTTCTACACTAAATCCAAATGTGGGAGACAAATGTAGTGGTGGGTTTAACAACATACGGCAATATGGTGCAACTGAATCCCCAGATTTATTTTCTTAGATAGGTGAATTCAAGTTGACTAATAAGACTATTAATATATTATTTATATTATTATGTTTGTGCTGTAATTTAATTTGTAACATGTATGAATATTGGTCACCACGGCAGCACCATTCCTGCAGAATGCATATTTTGGGTGTGCCCCCAATCCTTTTTTCTTCATTAGCTTTTATCAGCACGAACACTGTTCCTGTAGCATGTAAGCTCACAGATTGTCTCAAATAGCCAGTTGTATAAATATACGACGGGAGTCATATTAAGTCTATAGGCAAAGTTCTTTTTTTTCTTCAGCACCAGTTGTCTAATTTTACATAATGGTATATTACTCTGTCCATAACAATATGGTTAGTATCTACATTTTGTAAAGCACTCTGGATAAGATGGCTATTTAAGAACTGTTATGTAACAGAGAAAGAATGGCTAGACATACAGTGAGGGAAAAAAACATTTGATCCCCTGATGATTTTGTATGTTTGTCCACTGACAAAGAAATGATCAATCTATAATTTTAATGGTAGGTGCATTTTAACAGTGAAAGACAGAATAACAAAAATTTTAAAAACAATAATAACAAAATAACAAAAAGAAATCCATAAAAATACATGTCAAAAAGTTAAAAATTGATTTGCATGTCAATGAGTCAAAATAAATATTTGATCCCCTATCAATCAGCAATATTTCTGGCACCTAGGTGTCTTTTATACAGGTAATGAGCGGAGATTAGGAGCTCCTAATCTTAGTTTGTTACCTGTATAAAAGACACCTGTCCACAGAAGCAATCAATCAGATTCTAAACTCTCCACCATGGACAAGACCAAAGAGCTGGAACAAGATTGTAGACCTACACAAGGCTGGAATGGGCTACAAGACCATCGCCAAGCAACTTGGTGAGAAGGTGACAACAGTTGGTGCAATTATTCTCAAATAGAAGAAACACAAAATAACTGTCAGTCTCCCTCGGTCTGGTGCTCCATGCAAGATCTCACCTCGTGGAGTTTCAATGATCAACTGGGACCATAGCCACCAAGAAAACAATTGGTAACACGCTACGCCATGAACAAGTGAAATCCTGCAGTGCCCCCTGCTCAAGAAAGCACATGTACAGGCCCATCTGAAGTTTGCCAATGAACATCTGAATGATTCAGAGGAGAACTGAGTGAAAGTGTTGTGGTCAGACGAGACCAAAATCAAACTCTTTGGCATCAACTCAACTCGCCGTGATTGGAGGAGGAGCAATGCTGCCTGTGAACCCAAGAACACCATATCCACCGTCAACCATGGAGATGGAAACATTATGCTTTGGGGTGTTTTTCTGCAAAGGGGACAGGACAACTGCAGCGCATCAAAGAGATACGATGGACGGGGTCATGTACCGTCAAATCTTGGGTGAGAACCTCCTTCCCTCAGCCAGGACATTGAAAATGGGTCATGGATGGGTATTCCAGCATGACAATTACCCAAAACACACAGCCAAGGCAACAAAGAAGTGGCTCAAGAAGAAGCACATTAAGGTCATGGAGTGACCAGTCTCCAGACCTGAATCCCATAGAAAATATGTGGAGGGAGCTGAAGGTTCGAGTTGCCAAACGTCCAAATGACTTGGAGAGGATCTGCAAAGAGGAGTGGGACAAAATCCATCCTGAGATGTGTAAAAACCTGGTGGCCAATTAAAGGAAAAAAAAAAAATTCAGTGTGTGGAAACCAACAGTAAATGGTTTTGTATGTGAGAATTACTACTGTATATATGAGCAATAGTGCATGTTAAAGCTTTGTGCCAAAAGCTCGCCATACAAACTACAGCCCCTGGGACCCCAAACCCCTGGAATAAAAGACCCGTGATTAAAGACAATTTTAGTGTTTACCCATCCCTTTACCACTAAATACATATAGGTGAGGTGGGGTTTTCTTCTCGTACCTTTTCTAATAATAAAAAAATGAATTCAAAATAATAAATTTTGATATAAAAGTATTGCACAGGATCCTCATCTCCCTTTGTAATATTTCTAAACAAAGGTAAATAAACAGGGTTAATTACTATAGCAAGAATTCAGAGTGAATTCAAAGGTGAATCTACAATTTAAGGTCAAAATTGTCAAACCAAAAATATTCTTTTGAATTCTCACTTTAGTAAATAACCCGGTAAGTGTCAGATTGTGAGCATAGAACTGTGAATTCACTATCACCGAGGTTGAATTTAATGGTTACGTATTTCTGTTTTGTATTAATACCTGGTATAATTATATAACAAAACTGAAATTTTTTACATATTTTCATGAAAATTCCAGGAACAACTAACACAGTTAAAACAAGTAACACAACTCCGTCTGATCTGACAACGGCTATGAATAACAGCACAATCTTCACTGATAACAGCACTACAGAGTCTTATAAAACTACATCCTTTCAAAACACATCAACGATTACCACTACAGCTAAAGCTACTGAATCACAAGTCAACCCAACACAAAAATCTGCCTTAACCACTATCCCTACGAACATCACAACGGAGGAGAACAAGAAATGTCAGATTGTAAGTATGCACATTATATTCAATCACGTCAGCTATTTTATTTTTATTTTTTATTTCAAGAAAACCTTTTGCTCTCAATGCATGTGGCCTTGCTTTACAATTCTATTCGATTAAAAGGAAGCTGTTCATCTTTTTAATATGAACTCTTTTGAGTCGCGAGATTTTAAGTTATTAAATGTATATTTACATAATGTTTTACCAATACTAGTTTTAATATTCTAATACTTTTGCAGGTGTTACAATTTGTATTTTGAATTACTTTGTTGCCAACCAAGTTGTGAAGCAGTCTCTGTTGAGAATACTTCCAAAGTTACTTGCTAAAGTGAGAATTCAAAGTGAATTTTCCAATTTGAATTTCAAATTCACTTTGCATTTATTTTAAATCTCCCTTTAGAAAATAACTCTGTCTGTGTTATTCGTTTCATATTAGCTTTACAATTAAGCAAAAAACAATTAAGCAAAACGTAAAGGGACCTTCTGGGCACCATAGCAATTTAATTGAAATTAAGTTGTCAAAGTACCACAAGGTCCCTTTAGGAGTTAAACCATTCACGATGGTTAAACCACCAAAGTCTCCTCTCCAGTGGTTTGCCCTGCTCCCTCCAACATACGCTTTCTGAAAATGTTCAAAATGAACGCCTCGGACACCCATTGCCTAGGGTGCTGCTGATTGGCTTAGAACGGTTAGCTGACATTCTAAGCCAATCAGTAGTAAACATTTGCAAAATGGCTTGAGAAAAATACGTAACCGCTCTAAGCCAATCATCATCGCCCATACCTGCATCAGCCCGAGGCTTCTGTTGTGAACATTTTCAAAAAGCAGATATTGGAGAGGCCAGAGCGAAATGGCCCTCGAGAGGAGACTTTGGGGTTAAACAGTTCATGAGCAGTTTAATCCTTAAAAGTAAGTAAGCTCCATGAACCTCCATAACCGCCACAATTTAATTTTTATGATGTTGTTATGGTGCCCACAGTGATCCTTTAGGTATGTAATAATAGGAAGTATGAGATAAATACCCTGTTTGATGTGACAAAGTCAGCTGAGTAAGTCTCTAAGTAAACTTCAATGTTATGTCCCCAGTGGACAATAAACAGTGCTAAACCTTATTAAACCTTGTTGGGGCAGTTTTAGTGTGTTTTGTTACTTCAGTATACTGAATATATATTGGATGGTAGGGGCATTGGTAGCGAGCAGCTGACCAGGACTGGATCCCTGAATGGCTTGCTGAAAACACCTGTGTGTGATTTAGGCATCCTTTGATTGTTAGCCTGGAGTTCCCTGCAATAGTGAGTGAAAGTAATATATCATTTGTGACAGTGACAGCTTAATGCAGCATTGTTGGCATTAGTTATACAACCTAGTGTGGAGGCAATTGCTGTGGATGCAGGAATTTATTGCAATTGCACAGGTGAAATGTTGAAAGACTGAGGTTAATGCAAAGGATAGCTTTATATAATTCTTTAAATTAATGAGATTTGGTTTCATAATGTAATTCATAGAAAACATTAACGTTTAGGATTTAACATAGGGCAATGTATAGGCTGGAGATTTAGAAGGGGTGTAAGTCAACACATGTTGGAGTAGCCAATAGATATGAACACTTGGACTGAAGCCCCTGGTCACTGAAAAGTGTGTATATATATTTTTAATCATTTTTAAAATCATTTATTTCCTTATCCTTGTGGGACGGTACTTTTAGTGGAAATGGTTTGACTCTTGCCAGGAAGACAGCGCCAGAGTTCTTCTGACACATTAACTACTACAGTGACTGCCCCTTTAATGATATGTGGGGAAAGTGGTATCTGCAGGTTTATTTTATTAACCACTCATTCCTCTGGCCTTAGTTGTTAAGGGAACATAGGGACTCACAGATGTTTATTTAATTTTATTTTGTACCATTTACACTCTGGCATTTTTTAAATCCAACCAGCCTTTTTTTCCAAGGGCGGAGGGAATTGTGGAAAACAGTAGAAAAGACTTAAGCCTAAAAAAGCTCACTAGATACTAGAAGACAAACAAGTAAATTAAAAATATATCTAGTAAACTTGAAGAGAATTGATTGGAACAAACAAAATTATGTTTAATTTCTATTTTGTTATTAATATCCATTTTAGACATGTGAAACCCTTGTGAACCAGAATCCAAATTTAGAGGTGGTCTGCTTTGAATATAATGAGAGAACTAATTGTGTAAGTATCTTTGTGTCTTAAAGATGCCATTGTATTATAAAGACAGGTTCTTATAAAATGGAGGCTCCCACAAATGTCAAAAGAGATGGTGGTACACATATATGGGAACTGATGATAGCTATTTCAGATCTACAAAGTCCAGATCAAATTAGCACATTTGTTGTAATTTTAGCCACTTTGTTGGATTGTCATTGTAGATTTGCGTGTGCTTATGCGTCATCTTCACCATTTTGTTTACTAGGCATAGTAAAACTCAGTAAACATGCTCCTATTTCCCAGCTACTTAAGTCTTTAACAAACAAATATTCCCGATGGTCAGTTCTGCCCACTTCCTATAATTGTTCTATAAATGATGCAAGGATGTGGAGGAAAACCGAGACCCCATTAGGAAACATAATGGCATTCCTTTTCTCCTACATAGTGTTTGGGCTTACTGCACATAAACAAGTGTCCCAACAGCCCCTAAAAGAAAAATACAGTAATACATCAGAATTGACTTATCTCATACACATATAGGCCTAAATTGCACGACATTTCCTTACCATATCTGTATTTTTAACAATGTAAGTGATCACACACTTTTAAAAGATAAACAGGAAGTGAGATTAGGAAAGGACTATTGCTGTCACTTGTGCCCGAGGAGGCACTCAAACTGAAATGTTTTTGCTCAAGTATGTGAAATGACATTTGAACTGGGAATTAATGAAAGTGGAAGGAGACAGATGTTGAGGCAGAAGAAAGCAGTCTGGATGTTAAGGAGGATTGTGATAGGAACCAAAGAAAGAAAGATATAAATGGAGACAGGGAACAGGATGGGGAGGGTTTAGACAGGGTTGAGGAGCAATAGAAAGGGCAGGAGAGGGCTGGCAGCCTTAGGCCTGGGGGGGGGAAAAGTGGCCCATTGCACCAAGAGGAGAGTAAAAACACCTTTCCCATGTGATTGAAAGGTGGGGCAGTCACCTAAACAGACACTCAATGACAGGCACACACACTTGCTGATTTGACACACACTCACAAACACACACTCACACACACTAGGGTTGCCACCTTTCTTGAAAAAAAATACCGGCCATGCTAATTTGCATAATATATTATGTATGCATGACATCACTGGATATAAGTCACAAGGAGTGACATAAGTGAAAAAATTAATTTAAAACAAGGAAAATTCTGAAAAATCACAGAACGACTTACAGTTTGATTCTGCTGTATAGAAGGATTGCTCTACAGTTTAGGGAGATTGCACTGCCCTTCTGAGTGCTCACTCAAAAGACTCAGCAGCAACAGGCTGTTTGCGTCACATCCCTGTCTGCATCATAGCTCCTAGCACCCCAGTGTTTCTTTCTCAGGGCTTCCCAGTAACCCAGTGTCTCTGTCAGGGGCTCCCAGTACCCCAGTGTCTCTGTCAGGGGCTCCCAGTGTCTCTGTCAGCCCTTTTAGGGGCTCCCAATACCCCAGTGTCTCTGTCAGGGGCTCTCAGTACCCCAGTGTCTCTGTCAGGGGCTCCCACTACCCCAGTGTCTCTCTCAATGGCTCTCTCAGGGGCTCCCCCATCCCTCACTTACCTGCTGCCTGCTTGAACGTGCTCTGTGATGTATAGCTGTTCCCCACGGATTCGGTGAGTAGAGAGAGACAGGGAGATAAAGTAACTTCCTATGCCGGCCTCTCTCCACACACAAACCTACTGCCCGGCGCCAGTATTGCAGTCTAAACTTAGAAAAATACCGGCATTTGTATAGCCGGTATTACTGCAATACCGGCACCGGCCAGAAATACCGTCTGTGCCGGTAAAATACCGCCAAGGGGGCAACCCTAACACACACACATACAGACACACTGTTACAGGCATACTGACACACACAGACAGACATACTGACACACACACAGGCATACTGACTGACACACACAGACAAACTGGTACACACACAGAGACAGGGGCTCTCAGTACCCCAGTGTCTCTGTCAGGGGCTCTCAATAGCCCAGTGTCTCTGTCAGGGGCTCCCAGTACCCCAGTGTCTCTCTCTCTCAGGGCCTCCCAGTACCCCAGTGTCTCTGTCAGGGGCTCTCAATAGCCCAGTGTCTCTGTCAGGGGCTCCCAGTACCCCAGTGTCTCTCTTTCAGGGCCTCCCAGTACCCCAGTGTCTCTCTTTCAGGGCCTCCCAGTACCCCAGTGTCTCTGTCAGGGACTCTCAGTACCCCAGTGTCTCTGGCAGGGGCTCCCACTACCCCAGTGTCTCTCTCAATGGCTCTCTCAGGGGCTCCCCCATCCCTCACTTACCTGCTGCCTGCTTGGACGTGCTCTGTGATGTATAGCTGTTCCCTGCGGATTTGGTGATAAGAGAGAGACAGGGAGAGAAAGTAACTTCCTATGCCGGCCTCTCTCCAGACACAAACCTACTGCCCGGCGCTGGTATTGCAGTCTAAACTCAGAAAAATACCGGTATTTGTATAGCCGGTATTACTGCAATACCGGCCAGGTGGCAACCCTAACACACACACAGACGGACACACTGTTACAGGCATACTGACACACACAGACAGACATAACGACACACACACAGGCATACTGACTGACACACACACACAGACAAACTGGTACACACACAGAGACATAGTTGCACACACATAGACAGACATACAGACACACACAGTCAGACATACTGACACACACACAGACATACTGGCACACACATACACACAGGCATACTGGCACACACACACACACAGGCATACTGACACACACACACACACACAGATTACTGACACGCAAAGAGACATACTGACACACACACACACACACACATTTTTAAAGCCAGTAGACAGGGGCTGAGTAAGGGGACAGGGCTGTAGTAGGGGGATAGGGGCTTTAGTGGGGGGACAGGGGCTCTAATGGAGGTTATGAGCTGTAATTGGGGGGTTAGGAAATGTAGTGGGGGGATAAGGGATGAAGTAGGTTGATGGCTACAATTTGGGAAAGGGGCTGTAGTGTGGGTGATATGGGTTGCAATTCAGGGAGAGGAGCTGTAGTGGGGATGTTATGGGGGCTGTGGTGGGGGGCATGGGGCTGAGGAAGGGGGACAGAAGCTGAAAGGGGAGGACAGGAGCTGAAAGTGGGGGACAGGAGCTGATTGGGGGGGCAGGGGCTGATGAGGGGGGGCAGGGGCTGAGGAATGGGGACAGGGGCTGAGGAAGGCGATAGGGGCTGAGGGAGGGGGACAGGGACTGATGAAGGGGATAGGGGCTGAGGAAAGGGACAGGGCTGAAGAAAGGGACGGGGGACAGAGCTGAGAAAAGGGACAGGGGCTGAGAAAGGGACAGGGCTGAGGAATGGGACAGGGGAAGGTGGACAGGGCTGAGCAACGGGACAGGGGCTGAGCAAAGGGAGAGGGGCTGAGCAAAACGATAGGGGCTGAGCAAGGGAAGAAGGGCTGAGCAAAAGGACAGGGGCTGAGCAAAGGGAGAGGGTCTGAGCAAAAGAACAGGGGCTGAGCAAGGGGACAGGGGCTGAGCAAGGGGACAGGGGCTGAGCAATTCCCTTTGTTATTATTAAAATTTCTTTAAGGTGAATATATATTAAGGGGACGCTCCAAGCACCAAAACCATTACATCCCACTTTAGGGGTTATGGAGCCAGGAGTGCCTTGGTGCTGTTAGTAACCAAACTGTTTAAAAGGTCATTCATCCTTTTCAGACAGTTATCTCATTCATTGCATCAATCAAAAGCAGAAAAAGCAGTTAAAAATGAAATGTTTTCATATTTATCTGCTGCTTCTTCTTGCCTGCGTTTCTTACTCCAGCAGGGGCAGGAGGGCAGCCTAGCCAATCATGGGGAAAAAAAGCATTGTGCATGCAGGAGTCAGGTGTGCGTGCACAATTGCAATATCTTGCAACATCAGTGATCAGATCATCAGAGGAAGCAGTGTGTGTGTTTCCAATGGGGGAAGTGTTTGTCTATACTGGACGCAGTGAGTGTGTGTGTGTGTAAAGTAGATGCAGTGCTTGCGTGTGCGTGGATTTGTGGTGTGGGATAGTGACTGTGTTCTTTGGGGGTGAAAGAAGAGCAGTTAATTTTCTACCTATTTTTAAGTGTATTCCCCCCTTCCTGCTTCTTATTTCGGACCTGGCAGAAGGACACTACCTTTCTTTGTGATCTGGTGGTACACTAGAGACTCCTGCGTGCAACTCTGCCAGGTGCAGGCTCTTCTTGTGAGCCCCAACAATGTTTAGTATTGTAGCGTTGCCATGGTAATCTGCCGTATTGCTCTGACTGTCGGGGCTTGCAAGAGGACCCAGCAGAGGTAAAGGCTGGGAGTCTTCTGGGTCACCCTCACCATATAAGCTTGCAATACTCATTTGTAATACACTGACAGGTGTGTGTCCTGTGCCCAGTGGCGTACACACAATCCATGGGGCCCCAGTGCAAAACTGATCCGTGGGCCCCCTCCCTCCGCCACCCACTTTCTCCCCCCGACAGACACACACATACACACAGATACATACACACACACGACACACATACATACATACAAACAGACAGGCACACATACATGTAAAAACACTCTAGAATGCAGTGGGTAAACTCCAGGAGCTGGCTAGTGACTAATGGCTATAGTACTGTGTATGGACAATAAAATATGTGGAATAAAATAAGTAAAATTTAAATTGTGCTGTGCCTTTAAATGCTCAATATGTGTGATATGCCTTTAAATGCAATAAGGGATCATGGATAAAAAACAGGTAGATAGAAAGGGGAAATGGATAAAGTGAGGTAGATGAAAAAAGGGGAGAAAAGAGATAAATAAATATAAAGAGCAAATGTAAATGAAATAAAAAAAGGATAATAAAATGAAATATGGTAAGATAAATAAATTGAACTCCTGGAAAGGTATGCAGCCAATATGTGCAGAACAGGTGTCTCAATCCCCAATGTAATGTGGGGTAGATAATGCCTGTTCCAAATAATATACTTTGTAGTATCAAAGATAAAAGTATCTTAATGTTAAGCAATACAGTACATGTAACTGTTAGCTTTAGCGATATAAACAATGTATCGCTATAGACTGAAGCAAAAAAAAACTGGATATATTTATCAAAAAAATGCCAGTGTATTTAACGTTTTAAAAGAGTTAAAAAAGGTTAAAAATGCAAAAAATATGGGTCAGATGTAGTTCAGAAGTGCATTACCAGACTGTCAAATGACAGCAAGGACCTTCGAATTGTTTGAAGATGGATTTGGATTGAGTTGACAGATGGTCTGTATTCCGGCTGCTGGTGAGGACGGCGTGGGTCTGAGTGCACGTCCCGAACAAAAGCCTCACTTCGGGAGACGTGCAGAACGGACAATTCCGGTTACAGTTGTTGCCAAAGGTCCTGCGTGGAAGAATGAACTGCTGCTGGTGAACGCGGTCTGCTTCTGTATTCTGCTATGAAGATCTGTCTTACGCGTTTCGTAGGGAATGCGCCCTACTTCATCAGAGACGTGATTCTGTCTATTGCTTCAGTCATTCCAAATACACATTTCATTTACCAATAAAACATTCTTATGTTGTAGAAATTAAATATGTGGTATAGAATACATAATAAAGTATAAAAATAGGATATATAAATAAAGTATAAAAATAGAAAGTTTATAGGGATAAACATTTTGTAAAATCTTTTGTATTTTGAACATTTATATCTAATGTTAAATTAATTTGATAGAGGATAATGATTCAACTTGTTCATAAATGTACACATACAGACATACAGATAGACACACACACAGACACATACAGACAGACACAGACAGACACACACACACATACAAAGACACATACATGCAAACAGACAGGCACACATACACACAGACAGACACACAGACACACACATACAAACAAACACACACACAATGTTTAAGTCACCCTCCTGTTTCCTACCTTTTAGGGGTCCAGTGGTGGCTCAGGGTGATGGTAGTCAGAGTTCCCACTCTGACGCCCTCCTCTGCTTCCTTCTGCGGGCTCTGTGTGTTAGCTGGGAGGAGTGACGTGCAGCGCTGACCAGGCCCCCTGACAATCCATCTCCATCGGGAGGCCCTAACAGCATAGGCCACCCGATTGACCCCTTGAACGTGGTGGGGCCGGGCCCCCTGGAGTGATGGGCCCGGTCGCAGCTGCGACCGCGGTATGTACGCCACTGCCTGTACCCCACTAATGAAATAAAAAAATCATCTTTAACAGTAAAGAAAACTTATCGCCCCAAAAACAACAATATATATTTTGGGGACTATAGGTTTCCTTCTATTGCTGTGCCCCCTTTGCTATGTAAAGTGAAAGTTAAAGATTGATTAGTGCTGAGACTGCTCTGCCTCTGCCACGTGCTCAGTCTTCGAATATGTCGGAATGCTGCTGATGTCTTCTGTGATCTCCTCCAATGTAATTCTTCCATAGAAACACTACACTCAACAAATTAAATCTGCTATGAGCTTTTACTTGGTTCTGAAGGAGGGAGCACCTCTTGCGGCTGTCAGGAAGACATCTACTAGAAGTGTATATTACCCTGCAAGGACAGGATGACAGCAGACAGACCACTTCATTGAAATAAGGTGGTCTGGGTGACTTTAGTGATCCTTTAAGTCTAACACCAGAAATGAATGTGACATAAATGGTACATAATGGTGAAGCATGTATTAATGGAAATTTCACAGTCAGTGCCTCAACATGTCTATAACCCACTTATGACGTTATTTTCCCATATTGCAAAGTGTGTCTATGTATGTATTTGGGGCAAGATTTATACTTATAGCATTGATATACACATGTATGTATATATATATATATATATATATATATATATATATATTTATTTTTTATTTTTTATTTTTTTTAATTTATTTATTTTGTTTCAATCTCCATGCAGCAAAATTTGAAAGAAGATGACAGGAGAAAACTGGAATCTTTACTTTGTGACGATAGTAGCCTTACACTTTACAACTCAGAAGTAAATCCCCAGTGTATTCTGTGGATTGCAACTGCTTCAGAAAAATTCAAAGGTAAGAGAAACTTGAAATGGTTTTGAAATCTTTCAGCTAGACACATGGAAATTACTTTGACGAGTAAATGACGAGTAATCTATTGTTTCATCAATAGGTTGCCAAACTAGTCCACTGTTCCACTTGGATTCAATTTTAAAATGTTGACATGATAGACTGCTGTGCCCGTGCTGTAATGACATGAAATACAACAGTACATGCTTTCCAATAAAGTTAGAGGGACTTACAGTTAGGGTTTAGATAAAGAGGTCAAGGAATATGCATCTCAGCTTTTTAACACTATGGAACACTGTGGGGGGACTATATTTTTTTTTACTTTGAGCCCCTAGGGTAAGTTGGGCTATTTAGATTTCAGCCCCTACCCTACGATTTTCATAACAAATTAATTTAATCTGTTACTTACCTGCACTCCCGCACTTAGACAGCTTCTTCTCTACAGCCAAGTGGGCATCCATTGAGGTCATATTTCCCAACTTCACTACTTCAACTCATTACTCATTGGCCTTCCAAATACCCGCATGGCCCCTCCTCAGTCTGTAATGAATGCTGCCACCACGCTCATCTTCCTGATTGACTGCTACTCCCACATCTTACCCATTTACCAATCATTACATTGGCTCCCTGTACCCTTCATGATCCAACTCAAATAGAAATCCTTCAATAACTCCACTCCTCACTAGATTTCCTCTTGCTCTGCAAGTAATCTTCTTTTGACATCTGCTCGTTCCTGCATTGCAAGCTCTCATCATTTTTTAAAGGCTGCCAAATTCTTATCGAATTCTGTACCCTGTGCCCTGAGACTTTCCCATAGCCTCCAGTCCTTTAAGAAGACACTGAAAGCACACCTATTTAGGGAAGCTTATCATCTTCCTTGGTGATGCTCCTCTCATTACACTTGCTTTCCTTAGTCCCTTCACCTCCATAGTTCAGCTCATGCTTCACTGTTCAGTTCTACCACACACCACTTTGACTAAATTTTCAACACACGAATCTGATCTGTCAATCAAGGTTCCCCTCTGTTATTCTTCTTGCGTGTCCATACCCCTTCTTCATAAATTGTAAGCTCATTTGACCAGGATTATTTCTGATGACTTAAAGGTAGGCAGACAATGTAATAGAGCAGCAGGAAATGCTAGCAGAATGCTTGGTTGTAAAGGGAGAGGTATTAGCAGTAGAAAGAGGGAAGTGCTCATGTCATTGTACAGAACACCGGTGAGACCTCACTTGGAGTATTGTACGCAGTACTGGAGACCGTATCTTCAGAAGGATATTGATACTTTGGAAAGAGTCCAGAGAAGGGCTACTAAACTGGTTCATGGATTGCAGGATAAAACTTACAAGGAAAGGTTAAAGGAACTTAAAGGGACTCTCCAGGCAGCAGTTTTTACTCACCTGGTTCTAGCGCCGGGAGCCTTGTCAAAATGACGAAATAGGCGGGCGCGAGCAGGGAGCAATCAGACGCTTCCATTTGGAAGCTTCATTGCTCCCTTGTGCGCATGCGCGGCTTCGCCGCACATACTTCAGAGGGCGGCATTCATTATTTAAGTAAGTATTTGCTCTACAATATGTTGGCAGATCTTCAACATACAGCAGTATGGAGCAATGTTTCTTAAATGTGTAACCCTGGGCGTTCATTTTGCAGCATTATACTGGCTTCTGATCTCCGTGAAGGCTGTTCATGCCAACATTATAACACATCTGCTATAAAGTTACTATAGCCAAGGTATCTAGACTGTTTCAGACTGAACTTTTCATCTCTAGTTATTTGTTGCAGCATAAAATTAACATACATCCCTACATTTCAAATGCACAAAAAAGGGACACTTTTTAGGGGTGTGAGTGGAGTGTTCTGAAAAATGTTAGATGACTTACCAATACATTTTATGTAACTGAAATGTAATTTAGAACAAGAACAATGTGACTTATTTTGTTTTCATGTTTCAATTTTTTACTGGTTTTTCAATAAAGACATAAGAACAAAGGAACAATGTTCACCAATAAACAATTATCAGTCAGCTCAAATATATCAACCGTCCAAGTTAAGAAGTGATGCAAACTTAAACAAAAAGGTAAACACATATATATTTATATGCAAGTGAGAATGTTTTCTCACTGAGCCCCAGGGGAGGTTAGTGCTGCATATATAGGCGCCAAGACTTTACCTTATTTTGAGTATCTTATTAATATCTTTAATATGTGCACACAGTGGTGGAAGGAAGTGACTACCTTCCAGCTTATAGATCACACAGGTAGGGAGGAAAGGTAAGGAGGGAGCACTGGAGGCAGAGAGCCTCAGACTCCTATCAGTGGTAACCAGCCCCAGGAAGTCACTTTCATGCAACCAAAAGGTATGCAAGCAGGGGGGTGATTAACAATATGTAACTTGAATTTTGTGTATGTGTAGGAATGTGTGTATAAAAGTGTGTGTCAGTGTTTGTATCTGTAGGAATGTGTGAGTATCTGATTGTGTGCAAGTATGTATATGTGTAAGTATGTATGTGTATTTGTGCTTGTATGTATAGGTATGTGTGTGTGTGTGTGTGTGTGTGTGTATTTGTGTGTGTGCCCGTGTGTTTATGTATAGGTATGTGTGTGTATCTGTATGTGCCAGTGTGTGTATGTAAAGGTATATGTGTGTATCTGTGTGTGTGCCAGTGTGTACGTATAGGTATGTATGTGTATTTGTGTACATGACAGTTTATGTAAGTACAGGTATGTGTGTATCTGTGTGTTTGTGTCAATTTGTGCATGTATATATATTTACATGTATATGTGTGTGTGCCAGTGTGTGTGTGCATGAATAGGCATGTATGTTTATCTATGTGTGTCACTGTGTGTATCTGTGTGTGTGTATGTAGGTATTTGTTTGTATGCATGCTAGTGTGTGTATATGCCTGTGTATGTATATGTTTATCTGTTTATCTTTGTGTGTGCCAGTGTATGTGAGTCACACCGCCCACTGGGCCCGCTCCTGCCAGAGAGCGGTATGGGTCCCGGCGGGCACATCTCGGTCTGGCAGCATTTCCACGTGGTAATGGATATGCCGCACAACACTCACTTCCGGTGGTGGCTCCTCCCCCTCACACAGCGGCCGAGTCTGTAATCATTAGAGACGCCGGCCGCTGCAGCTTTGTTGATTTTAAAGGTTTACAATTTAACCCTTAAAGTGCAATTTCATTTTAAACGTGTGGGTGTGCCACACACACACGCTCACGATCACATGCTTCCCTGCAGCCAATCAGGGAGCACCTTAGACTATTTAGACCTGTTTTGTCGATTTCTCTGTGCCCTGTCGTGGTTTCCACTGTGGTTATCCGAGAGCGCGTTTCTGTTATTGATTCTTGTGTATTTGACCTTAGCTTTCCTTCTGACTATCAGATCTCTGTATTCCTTGACCTTTGGCTTGGCTCCTGACTATTCTGAATTCCCCATTCCTTGACCCTTGGCTTGTTCATTGTTTCCGTGATTTCTGCATTCTTGTCATTATCCTGTCTTGTGTTTTTTTTCCTTTATACGTTAAATTAGGCCATTCTAAGGCCCGGTAATATGTCTTGGGATTTTCCTTTAAGATTTGTAAACATGGTCTTTACTTTTGCACTTCAAATACTTTAAAAGAAACCTCCAGGCGTGTCCAGATATTGGTATTACTTCTAACATTTTGCTGGGAGCGTAAATGGAATGGAAATCCACTGTATATTTTATGCATCATGATGTAATGCACTTGTGTTTCATGGCATATAGTTTTCAGCAGTTGTACTAGGCTTGAAATGGACTAGGTTATTCACTAAAGAAAGAATTCAAAGTGAATTCAAAATTTTGGTGAAAAGAGCCGATCTAGTAAAAATTTAATACGTGAGATAAGCTTTTACTACAGCTACTCTGGCCTTAAATTTGAAATGTACTTCAAATTCCTACTTAAGTAAAGTGAGATGCTGTGCTGCCCATAAATAATAAAACAAATAATAATTACATAACTGACTGGTTCTTTATTACATTTTACAGTATATCTCAACTTTGTTACGGAAACAGATTCCTAGCATAATAGATTTATTGTCAATATATTATATGAATCAATGTTTTCCTGATATGTTTTTTTTTTTAATCCCCAGCTTTTAAAGAGAGTCAAAAACAATTCAATGATAACCCTCAGGTAACTTTATTTTTTATCAGTTTTATAATGTGTGTGTTTTAAATGTTTAAAAGGTTAAATATTGAGTTATAAGGTGGGATATACCTTTGAGTGGGCCACAACCTTTCAACTCCCGAGGCTCATAATGTGACACAATTTCCCCCAATAGTGGCCATACCAGTCCCTCCAACATACAGTGCCAGGGATTCCCAGCTATACTGGAGCAATAGTTTTCATACTACACTCCCATGATACAGCATTGTTGGAGGGAACAAACCCACGGAGATCAGAGACATCTCCGAAACACCTTGTGATTAATTCATTTTATCTCTGGTGTAAACCAAGAGGCTGTCACCAGGGATAGCTGCTTAGAATAATCTTAGGCACAGAGTGGCTGATCTCTCTTAGAGTCTGTTCTCAGTCTTCTGTCTCTTAAGCCTGCTTAGTACCTTGCAATGCTAGGTGGCAAAAAAATGTGTGGAACATCATATTCCCACCTTCTAGCACCAACACAGCACTAGTGCCTTGGAACTGCATGGAGGAGGTTGTGAAGAGGACAGAGCAGGGTAAGGAGGGATCAACCATGCTCAGAGAGCTAGTCATGAAGTATCAAAGAAAGAGATGGAGGGTGCAGAGTGATTACCTGACTGGGTCTAGCCAAATTACTTTTCATGTACATTTCTGTTCATACGTCCAGTTAATGTACCTCAGTCAGTGCATATACTCACTGGGATTCCTTTCAGGATAGTCCATTTTACAACAGCAATCAATATAGTAAAAATCAGGAGCTTCCAGATTAAATATTTATTATACCCATACATTAAAACAAGCAGGCTTTATTTCACCCATATAGCAATAAAAATAGTACAAAACACACAAAGAAGAAAGCAACTCACAGAATTACAGTGGGAGCAGCACTATGGCAACAATAGGACTATATATGCAATTTTGTGTATAATCATAACAAAGTCTTAATAAAAAGAATAAAAAAATAAACAAACACCCAGAGTGCGTAACACAGCATGAAACACACCGCACATTACCTGCTGCACTCTCCGCTAGCAACTTAGTCAACCACACCCAGCTACGACACGCACACCTATTTGAGCTCATCTAACTAAGGTCCCACGCTCAACACACTCACATTTTGAGGTGCCTTAATTCCTACTACAAGACGTACCCCGACACTAAGCACGCAGGCACTTAACGCTAAACAACGCTTTTAATACACTTTACTTAAATAAAAAAAAAGAGGCCGACAATCTTCGGAGATAATGTATAGTGAACTGTGATACCCCATCTTGTATGACTTTTTATTGTCTCCCATTTCTATTCTGTACCCGTAAATTTTATACCTCAATAAAAGAAAGATTGACAGTAAAAAATCCAAAAAAAAAAAAATTAAAAAAAAATAAACAATGTTCCCTTTGCTCCCGGAATGCTACTGCCAATGCAAATCTGTGCTATGTTGCATGTTTTGCACTGTTTTTATTTTTTTTTACCCTAATGGGTGAAATAAAGTCTGTTTCTTTTAATCTATGGAAATAATAAGTTGAGTTTTTTTTTTTTTATCTAGGAGCACCTGCTTTTCTACTATAGTGTATTGAAAATGTCGTGGTGACAAAAAAAAAAAAAAAAAGGAATTTTATTAGGCCTCAAAGTAGAATTGGTATGGTTTAAAGATTTACAAGAGGTAAAAATAGGTCCATAGAAATGTGTGAAGGTGGGCCAGTGTAGTATAAAACATACACTATTGTAAACTTTTTTTTATAATGTATTGTCAATGCAGCTGTATTTCATGTATAAAATGTAGAGTGCAATGGCTGCTCCGGTGCCTTTATAAGTGGAAAAAACATTTATAAATTATTTGAATTCAGTCCAACAAAAAATGTTGCCAAGACTTCTTCTACACCAAAAACATGTACGAGGTCATAGGAAGTAAAAACATACTTCACCGCCCTCTTTCTTGAACATGAAAAAACAAAACAAAAATGTTTCGTTATTGGAGAATGTTTTTAGTAAAGGTCACACTGCTAGCTCTTGGACCTTATCCTAAAAATAACTTCCTTCCTAGTGTGTGAATGCAAACACTCTTCAAGTAGATAAGAACAGTTGTGCAAGCTCCCAGCTATATCTATATCCTTAACACATGTATTGTTGTTCAGTCATTGGGAACTTGGCCCTGGTCCACACCATGTAATAACCTGTTTTGACTGAGTTGTATCGATTTAAGAGTTTATAGACAAAATGTTATGTGATATGATGATAGAAATATCTGTGAAAATGGAGACCTCTGTTCCTTCTGTTGTTCAACCTTATACATCATCAAAGGTTGTTAAGGGAAAATGGTCAAAGTCTCCAAAGATTATTATAGGTGAAAAAACATGACGACATCAGCTTATCACACTGGGGAAGCCCTATTTAGAGCAGAGTGATGTATTCACGGGCAACATTTTCCATTTTGGGATATGGAAACAGTATTTTCTTGTGTCCCACATTTAATTATGCATTATGATATATAACGGTTGAATTGGGCACACCCAGCTATGTTAACTTGAGTTTAAATTGCAAAAAAATAAATAATAATTCTTGTAATTATGTTTGTCTACGAATAAATCATTAATATATTAAAATGCAAGATTCAAATCAAACCAACAATGAATCCTAGGGAAGTGTAAATGGGTACTTCACTCAGGATAGTTAACCCTCAAGTGCCTACAGTGAAATGTACAGAGTGCGATACTGTCAACATGATCATATAAACATTAACGTCATCTTCTTCAAATTCTAAATTAGTTAAGGAGTCCTTCATCTACCGGTATTTGGCATTTTACCACATTACCTGGATTTGCCCCCCAGGGGGTAGGACTAATGCATGAGAGGGCAGACTGTGTGTCCTCCCCTTACATGTTATTATTTGTCAACTCATAATCATCAGTATTTACAGGTTGTCCATGCATCTCTGTCTGTCTATCTATGTATCTATTTTTTCCATCACTTTTTATTTTATTTTAACGTTCTAGAAAACACATTGCTAATCTATACAGACTCCATCATAAATTATGCATCCCATCTGAAATCCTGGCTCTAGTCACAAAGGTCCATTGCTTTCTTTGTGGAACTGATTCCTGAATTAGTTCAATTTTAATAACCATTAAATATTACTGGATCCGCCCAATATATTTGGCTCACCGGCAAAGGGGCACATCTATCCTGCTTGCAGAGTTGCAGACATACTTAACAAAACTTGCAAAGAAACAACATTAATAAGGACCTGATGGCAATTTCAATGGATCTGCTAACAATTTGAACTGGCTCAGCTATAGCTATTATGTGTTTTGTTAACCTTGAATAAGCTGCTTTTGTGTTATTTCATATGTGACCGTTCAGTTTAGCCTTAAAGATCAATATTCTCTCACCCCAGTGCTCTGCTGGGGCACCTACCAAGTAACATACTTTACATGTACTCGAATGGCCTGTAATATACTTCCTAGAAACTGATTAATATATAATTAGAATGAGGCAATGTTGGTATTATCATAACTTCTCATTGGCTTTTTCGTAATACATTTATAAAGGGGGATTTTAAGTGAGGGTGTATCGGGGTTCATTTTGAGGCTATTGAAAGCCTAATTTTAAAACTGGCACAACCTCCTTACTTTTTTTTGGAATGTAACGTGTTCAGCTGAATTTCAGTTTTCTAAATTAGACAACTGTAAAATGAAATTATGGTAAAACAAAAAGTCCATTGTCTAGATTCAAGGACATATCTTTTACTTCCTTAACCCCTTAAGGACCAAACTGGAATAAAAGGGAATCTTGACATGTCACACACGTCATGTGTCCTTAAGGGGTTAAGCTAGGCGGGGCAAATTTACACTAGCCAGAAGAGAATAATAATAGTTTATGTGCTGTATGCAGACATTTAATAAATATAAGTACGTTAAGTAAAAAGCAATTTAAAAGGGAGCATCTACTTCCCATGTTTATATTATGACCCATATGTTTTTATGAGGTATGAAACATAATATTCAATATAAAAATCCACACCACTGTAAATACCTTAATCCTGGAATTAAGTGCCTCCAATCTTAGCTTCCTGTCAATAATTGTTAAAAGCTCTGCCCTTTTCTCCTACTGAACATTGGAAGTAGACAAAAAGAAACAATGTCTCTCCATCGTCAGTACATTCTGTGCCCTGTCTGTGCCAGGAGTGAACTGGACTATATCAGTGCCTAAAATTTTAAAATACATTCAGAATAAAATAAAGCATCACATAAGAAAGTTAACAATGTTTTGTTCAATTACATAATTCCTAGATATATGAGTGCCTCTTTATGATGTTAGTAATGCTATAAGATATAGCAGTGCATTTCAGTCAAGCTGTCATCAAATCGACGTTCTACTTCATTGGTGGTTTGTTAAAAAAAAAAAAAAAAAAAAAACGTCAAATAGGACTGAACCAGTGAAAACATCATTGGAGTGCACAGGGGGTGTGCCAGGTGTGTCCAGGCCCACCCTAACGCAGAACCAACTGTCTCCCTGTCCCCTGTTTAGGTCTCTGTGAGCACTTAGTGCAAGTTTGGATTAGCTTATGATGTTTTGAAGAAATGCTCTGTATACCTTGTTATAAGGAGTAAGAATGTGCGTTTTGCAACTCTTTTATTAAATTAGTAATTTTTAGTAAAGTTGACAGGTTCATTTTCTTCGGGTGCACACCCTAATATTATGGGCTGCTCATACTTATGGGAAACATGTAAATATAAACACAGGCTTTTTTATACTGTTCTGGGTGAAGCTGACAAGTTCACTTTAGTTGACAGATAGATTTAAATAATTTCTTATGTAAATGTTAATAAAGCTGAACAAAACTGTCAGTCAGCATGTGTATATTATTATTATTATTATTGCCATTTATAAAGCGCCAACAGATTCCGTAGTGCTTTATGTATATAAGCAAAAAGCAACCAACCCTTAAAAGATTCCTGTTAGTCAAAAAAAATAAAAAAAAATAACTATATCTGCGTGAAAGCAATATGTTTATCTTTCACCCAGTTTTACTTTATTACTGCATCCTCAACTTAAGTATTTACGTTAGAAATGACTGCACCTTGCTTTGCAATTTTGTCAATTCATTTGCAACTAGATTTTTCCAATAAATCTACCCTAACACCATTTATATGTGCCCAGTCCAACTTTCTTAAAGGACCACTATAGTGTCAGGAAAACAAATAATCCTTAGGTCCCCCCCACCCTCAGGGCCTGCCTCCCGCAGGGCTAAAACTCCTTCAGCCACTTACCTTAATCCAGCGCCGGGCTCCCTCGGCGCTGGTGAACTCTCCTCCCCCTCCGACGTCAGCTCCCGAGTGGAGATGAATGCACATGCGCGGCCAGAGCCGCGCGCGCTTTCAAACTGCTCATAGCAAAGCATTTTTTAATGTTTTCCTATGGACGTTCTGCATGCTCAATCCGATTTTCAGGAAGACAGCCACTGGAGCCTGGATTAACCCTGCAATGTAAACATAGCAGTTTCTCTGAAACTGCTATGTTTACAGCCGCAGGGTTAAACCCTGGGGGAACCTGGCACCCAGACCACATCATTGAGCTGAAGTGGTCTGGGTGACTATAGTGATCCTTTAATGAATATAAATACATTTGTAACTGTCCTAAAAATGAAAATGAGTAACCTGTGGATGGTTAGTTCTGCAAGATATTTAACTACTGTGATACAAGATAATCAACAGATTCTGTTTCTTTACAGCTGAAGTGGGGACATGTTTCGGATCATCAAACAAGATCTCAAAAGATTATGATTGCGCTCATCACCTGTGGAGTTCTGATCGCCATTCTGATCCTAGCTGGCTACTTTTTGTCCAACACAACGAGGTGGAGCCCAGGCAGGCAAAGATTGGTTAGTTCATATAGCTGGCAAAATGACAAATAACTTACACGTTGTAGAGGGACAACAGAAGATGACACTGGAAGCATAGGAATCAATCAAGTCCAAGGTTTTGACAAATTCTATGAACACTACATTCAAGAATATAGATGTTAATATATCATTTAGAAATATCTTTATGCATAAGACTTGCAGAGGGCCAAATGCTAAATGAACCAAGCTTAATTTTAGGATTAAGAACATATCTATTGATGCAAAATATGTCAAATTTGATTTATTGTAACTCTGAGTGTTTAAGCACTGTACTTTAATGTTAATATGGCACAATATCCGGAAGGTATTAACTCTTGGGACGGCATCTCGTTCTCAAATGACTACATACTATCTGCCTTCTGCAGCTAAGTATCTGGTGGGATCACAGTTTCAAGGAAATGCAGTCCATTATGTAGAGAAAAAAAAATAAATTTTATATTTGGTATTTCTTTTTCTTTCCAACGGTACTTCATAAAAGTTAAATTATCCCTTAACTAAATTATTATCTAAATATTTAGCCATGTACACATATTGAAGGAATGTAATCCTTCTAACCTATTTGGAGATCACAGTCCTGGTCAACCATGTTGTTTTATTGTATCTTTGGTATTTTTGATTCTTTGTTTTTGAGTGCCCTCTGTTTTGTATTACTGTTAAAGAAATGCCCAAATGCGCATGGACTCATACAGGATTTCTCTGTAGATGTATAAGCATGTTTGAGGTATCAGGTGTGTCAACAACGTGGAAGTTCAGTGGTGGTAAGTTTCTTTTTTACTTACCATTACTGCACTATAAACCATAGTAAACACATCAATAATATTTACTGGGGAGAGGGAACAAGCAACTATCACTTCCATAGAAGAACAGTTTATGTGAAGGTCTTGCTACAGCTGAGACTAGACAATTACAGTAGCCTGGTCATAAAATGATGGACTCTTAATAGAAATTTGGGTTATGGAGTTATATACATGAAAGCAACAGATATTGATGACCTTAAAGTTTAGCTTACAATTGTTTGAGACATCACTGTCACAGCTATATGGTACTGTGTTTCGAGGGGGATGGGGGGGGGGGGGGACAAGACATGTATTAGGCAAGCTTTCGATCCATTTTGTTGTTTATGGTCTAATGTTGGAGTAGAGGTGATAATGAGGACTACTTTCTCAAACTCAAGATATAAAAAAAGAGACATAAGTGCCTAATCAGCAGACAGAGAGCATCAGACTGCAAATGTGAATTTACTTTAAGATATGCAAGAGAGAAACTGTTATTTTCAGACAACCAAAATGACTTGTAAGAAAATATGAAGTGGCACTCACATATTTTGGAAACATGCAGTGCTCTAAAAAACAGCATTTGTCAGTATTATTTAGACAACATCAACATGTTCTTTATAATTGTAGAAAGGGGTGAGGAAGGACCTGCTCATATGTCCTTACAATCTATGAGGCTTTGAGATAAGCACATATATATATGATTAGGTGTCTTGCCCAAGGACAATTACTGGTAAAGTTGTCTACCGGGATTTGTACCTGGGTTTCCCAGTCTAAGGCAGTGATTTTACCATTGCTCTTAACCATGAATATGGCTTTAATTTGCACAACATATTCATTCAGATTTTTTATTGTTTATTTTTAATGAACTTTTCTTTAAAATGGTATAAGCACTCCTAGACCCAGTAATAAAACCAGGCACATTAATTCACCAGTTCACATCTGGCAGAATTCAGCTTAAAGCCCCAAAACCACTACAATGAGCTGTAGTTATTATGATGCCGGGAGTTTCCTGGCTCTCTGCCATTGTTTTAAAATGGTTTGACTTTTTAACTGGGGTCTGCTGGGTTATGCTACTGACCTCTAATTAGCTCATTGGCTGACAGCGATCCGCTGATGCTCTTAACCAATTTGCTAGCCCTCTCAGGAGAGCTATCGGAAGCACTTAAGCAGAAGCCTCATGCTCTCTAGCTGTGGTAGAGGTGGCTTGGTGTGAGCATCTAGATGTTAAGATGTTCTAAAATAGGCAGTTCTAAAACAATTTGATTACATACAGTCATGGCACTCCTGTCACGATAATTACTTAAGGTGCTCTAGTGGTTATGGTGCTTCGAATGTTTCTTTAACTTAGTGGAAACTCCCGGTAGCTAAGCTTGCTACTGAATTTAGTCAAACACCTAAAATTAAAGTCAGATGGAGAACTAAAAACACTATTTTATGCAGATAATATTGAGTTTGCCATGTTGTATCTGTAGAGTATCTCCTCTACTCTATTTGGGTTGAGGCATATTGACCTGTTTCATCTAACGCTATAAGCTTTGAAAGTTATAACCAGAGAGGGTATCAAAACAGCTAAAGACTAATAATTATACTAGGAGAGAGAGTTCCGGGAGAGAGCTTTTAAACGAATATTGCAAATAATACAGAAGAAGAAGAAAAATAAAATGGTTGAAAGGAACAATCCACTCCAGAACCAATTGACTATTTTAATGTCCAAATAGAGGCCTAAAACACAGACATAAACCTCTGGAATTGTGTCACTTGTAGACTTGTGTATGCTGTCCATTATATATTGTAAAATATAATTACATCTGCAGTGCAGATTGGATAAATTCTGCTGGAGAAAAAGAGGACAAAGTTGTTAGAAACAATGCAGCAGTACTATGGAGGAGGCACCTGGCAGATCCCAGCTAAGAAGTCAAACCGTTCTAAAATGACTTTGACTACTTACAATGAGGTGGGGGGGCAAAAGACAGTTTGTGCACCATAACCACTACATCACACTGTAGTGGTCATGGTGTTTGGAGTGTTTTGTTTAAAAAAAGGAAACAAACATAGTGAGTCATAAAATATAATTTAAGGGCAACTCAAGTCCACATGGCTCTATCTGACATCAGAGAAACTGGATACTTTTCTGTTTGATGATAAGATCTGACTTTTAATCTTCAGGGCTAAATAATACCTGATTTCATTTGGGATTTAGCTGCAGAGCTAAAATCTAAGTTGACAAATCTAAGCTGACAAAAGAATTGTTGCAAGCTGAATTTTAGGGAGCTTTCATCACGTTTCACATAGATCTCAGATGAATCTGTGTTAAATAGGAACCCCAAGAATTTTGAAACCAATGTCACATAAATGAATACCAAATATTATAACCGAATTATAACTAATTCTTAGTTAATGAGCAAATTTGAGTGTAAAGAAACCCTGACACTAATAAATAAGCACCAATGCCTCATATATCTTTAAACAGATCCTCCAGTATAAACAGAGTGTTATATTTCTACCATAATTAGTTCATTGCTTCTCCTAATTCTATGCACATGTTGAAACGGAATGCTTTAGTCCATTAGACCTAAGACCTAAGTAAATTGTTTAATGAAATGTTTAGCATATATCTATGCATATGTTTAGGATTCTCTTTTCATGTACACTTTTAACCAATTTGACATTTGCCACTAATATTACTGGTTTTAATAAAATATATACATATAATATTTAACTGATTTTGTGTACTGTGTGTTATACATTTCTTTCATAACCTTGCTCTTATTGCATTCTGCATGAGTATTGGATAATGCTCTTTGGGTAGAACAATTAGCACATGAACAAAAGAAGGATGTATATACTCTTACACCCCCAAAAAGAGGGGGTACATAATCTACTTTCTTTCTTGCATTTAAGGAATTAATCTGATAAGATTATACGGCACAGTGACCTCAGTTAAGAGAATAGGCTGGTCAGTCATCCTATTTATTTGAGACATATGTGGGACATATAGGTACAAAGGAAATATTCAAATCTCTGCTACCCTGTGCAATGCATTTTATGAGCACCATCATACACGGGAGTGATCTGCTCAACCAAATGCAACTTCCTTATTGTGCTGACAGTGGCTCCAATAATTTTTTTGGGTGGGGGGTAAGCTTTTCAAATTATTACAATTTGTTAGAACACCTTTCCAAATGATTTATCTACAGAAGTCGCAATTAATTTATGGATGTAGATAAATCATTTGCAAAGTTTCTACCAGATTCATCATTTGAAAACCTTATCTGAAAATACCACATCAAGGCCATTGTCTGGAAAGTTCAGCATAATCAATTGGATAATAGTTTATATTCATCATCTAGTGCTTAAAAATACTGAAACTATCTCAGATGCTGCTTGATAGAAAATAAAATTGTTGCTCCTAGTAGCATTATTCCAATTATCTATATAAACCAGAATAAAACAAAGTTTGGTAGCAGTAAATACTTTACATTTTAGGAAGCAATTGTGCAACACATTGTGGCTTTTGTATAATGTCCCTGTAGGCCACTAAAGATTGTTCACTAAATTCCCATTTTAATCCATTTTTAAAAGCGGCACACTTCATTACTGAATAGAACTGTAACTTGATTGACAGATGTGATGTCTTCCACATTAACCTTGTCTGCCATTTGTGTGTCTGTCTAGGGTGAAGATTACACAGAGACGGACAGTCAAGGCAACACCTTGGTGTGTGTGTCTACCTATGATCAGAACAAACCAAACAGTGGATCCAAGGAGAATGGAAAAGGCCAGGCAATCACCCCAAGTACCACCAATGGCCACTCAACCAAGAAACAAGCTGTGTCTGATACTGAGCTATAAAGTGAAATGAGTAATGATATTCGCAGAAGAGGGGAGGGACATAGACGGGATCTGTGGGTCCAAGGGGAATCGCATTGTGCTGTTGCTGAAAATCTTTATGTATCAGCATGGAAAAAGGAAAGAACACATTGTATGATATCCATTGAAACAAAGTGTTTGCAGTATATATGAGAGCTAAATATTGGTCAAAATAAGCATCTCTATAATTTAAACAGGGTAGAGATGCAAAATGGGTAGGTAATATGCTGTATTCTTTTCTCTGTTTTATATCGAGTCTTCTTCTAGTTACTGGGGGAAAAAAGATAGTAAAAAAAAAAAAATTGTCTACAGTGTGTGGGATTTGATATCATACGTGTATAAAAAGTTATATTGTAAAGATGCAGTGCCTGGGATGTGATAGTGTATCAAAGCTCTGTTATTACTCCACCTGATTCTCTTCTTTGGCTGGGGGGTGAGGGGGAGGGGGGTCATTCCATATGTAACTGAGAGGATAACAGTATTGTGTAAGTCTTTAAGTGTTATTAAGCAATGGGCGAATTGGTGGACACTCCATAATGCATACAGTATGTATGAATAAATAAACATATACATTTGTATATATTGTTATACATAATGCAGAACAATGAAAGAATTTTAATCATGGCAAGGTAGGGTAAAATCGGACTTCTCCTGTATGAGAGTTAAGCAATGACTATGCATTTCCTAGACCAGTGCTTCCTTACTTCTGAGTTGTTACCCAAAATTGGATTCTCATGCATTTCCAATGGGTCACAATTATTAGGGACAGGCACGTATGCACATCATGTGCAGCAGGCCACAGGTAACTACTCACAATGTACAGTTTAATTCAATGAGCATCGTATTTCTCAAAACAAAACAAAATGGTTAAGAACCACAGTCCTAGGCAGCGAGAATTATATTATATTCACTTCTCTATATGCCAGAGGTAATTTTTCACATCACATTAAAAACATCACAGAAATATGTATATTTTGTATGTATATTCTTATGATGCCACTTTAGAAAACAGAAAAAATTGGCATGTGTCAATAAAACAGATATTTGTATGCTTCAAACATGTTTACACTATGTATTTTTGCTACCTTTGATTTTCATGTTGACAGTTATTTACAAGAACACACAAACTGCAACCCTTATTGTTGAGCAGCATATTTTTTTTTATAATTCTTTATTTTTGTTGTGCTTGGTGATAACAAATATGAGACAGTATACAGAAGAGCATTTGCAATACATTTATATGATAGGCAGCACGGGTGTATTAAGAGAAGCATTGTGGTATAAGTAGACAAACTGTGTGTATACGATTAGAAGAGGAAAGAGGTGAGTGATCATAAGCCCAGTTTGTGCGTATGATTCATCCAATGCCTACTATGGGCAAAGCACTTTCCCACAACAGGGGCGAGAGCACGAGGGCCATGAGCCCGGATGCGGACAGGCTGGTCAGATAGCTGGACAAAAACAAGATATTTTGTAGCTGCTCAGGCTTATCACATAGTTGAGCCTTGCTCATAGTGTATAAACAAAAAAAGAGAGGAATACCGCACACTTATTACAATCCTGGTGCAACCAGACCTGGGGTTGACTACCCCTCCTGTGATAGTTGAGCAAAAATTGTAGTCCAGGCACTCAAGGTTCAATTCAGCAGGTTTATTGGAACAAAGTGCAACGTTTCAATCCCACAAGGGATCTTTCTCAAGCTTGAAGATACATGTTCTGAAGAAGGCGGAAAAGAAAATCGAAACAAAAAAAGAAAAATTGGTGTTAAAACAATTTAAAGAAAATCATGATTTGGTCATTAGACGAGCCGATAAGAGAGGAGGGACAGTCATTTTAAATTGAGAGGATTATATGACCGAAGCGTCTAGAATCTTGGGAGATACAGCGACTTATAAAGTATTAAAAGTGAGCACAATGAAAGATCTTAAAAAGCAACTACCGTATATACTCGAGTATAAGCCGAGTTTTTTAGCACATTTTCTGTGCTAAAAAACCCCAACTCGGCTTATACTCGAGTCAATAGTCTGTATTATGGCAATTTGCATTGCCATAATACAGACTGGGGGAGAAGGGTGCTGGCAGAGCTGTTACTTACCTCTCCTGCAGCTCCTGTCAGCTCCCTCCTCCTCCGCGCCGTCTGTTCAGCTCCCTCTGTCAGCTCCCAGTGTAAATCTCGCGAGAGCCGCGGCTCTCGCGAGACTTACACTGGGAGCTGACAGAGGGAGCTGAACAGACGGCGCGGAGGAGGAGGGAGCTGACAGGAGCTGCAGGAGAGGTAAGTAACAGCTCTGACAGCCCCCTTCCTCCCCCCCACTGAACTACCAATGCTGGACCAGCAGGGAAGGAGAGCCCCTCTCCCTGCTATGTATCAAGCAGGGAGGGGGGACGAAAAAAAAAAGATAGTAATAATAAAAAAAAGAATTAAATAATAATAAAAAAATAAATAATAATTAAATTAAATAAATAAAAAAAAATAATAATAATAAAAAAAATTTAAATAATAATAATAATAATAAAAAAATTGCCCACCCCCCACCAAGGCTCTGCAACACACACACACACACTCAGGGCCGGCCTTAGGCATTTGGGCGCCCTGTGCAAAAAATGTTCACAGCGCCCCCCCCTCCCCCACTCCTTACCCCTTCCCACACACCCTGTCACACACACACACACAGGCAGGCAGACAGCCATACACACACACACACACACACAAACACACTCAGGCAGTCATACACAGACAGCCACACACAAACACACACACAGACATAGAATGTGACGGCAGATAAGAACCATTCGGCCCATCTAGTCTGCCCAGACAGTCACACATAGGCAGTCACACACAAACACACACACACACACACACAGGCAGACAGCCAAACACACAGAGGCAAACAGCCACACACACACACAGTCACACACACACACACACACAGACAAACAGTCAAACACACACAAACAGTCAAACACACACAGACAAACAGTCAAACACACACTGTCAGACAGCCACACACACACACTGGCAGACAGTCACACACACACACGCGCAGACAGTCACACACACACACGCGCAGACAGTCACACACTGTCAGGGTACCTGAGGTCTCTACCTCTGAGAGAGGTAGAGACTTAGAAGTTTATCCGTCCGGACGGCATGTCTCCTCGGCCCCTCGCGGTTCACTCGGTCTTGCTAACGCCGGCCGCGAGGGAGTCACTTCCTTTTATAACAGGAGGACCGGAGGTAGACGTCATGACGCCAACCCGGAACGTCCTGTCACTCAAATCTCGGGAGATGAATCAGGACTCGCCGGAGGCGTGTCTTCTCTCCCTAGCCAGGATACTTAACAGTGGCTCTCTCATTCACCCATTGCCCTGTCGTGGTTCTAGTCCGCCTAGTCACACAGTGCTTTGTTATTCTCTTGTCTTTTGGTTCCGACCCGGCTTTGGTATTTACTCTCCTGTCTTTCTGTTATCCTTGACCCGGCTTGTCTCTCGCTTACCTGTCTTCTCGTTCCCTCGACCTCGGCTTGTCTCTGACCATTCTATCGTAGTTATACATTAAGTCCGGCCATTCTAAGGACCGGTATACGTATCAGCTACTCTTTGTACTCTGCGTGTTGGATCCCTGACCCGATCCTGACATTACGACAGGGCCATGGATCCTGCAGGTACAAATTGTCAGCTTGGTTCTCCTGATCCTAGGTTTGACGCCATGGATCATAGGATGGATCAGATGGCTCTAGCACTACAGGCGCTGCTGTCTCGTCCTATTAATCCACCTGAGGAGATGCGTAATATGTCTGCTTCTTCTGTGGGTTCAGGGCTAGAGGTAGCTACTGTAGGTGCTTCTTCCCGAGTTACCCCACCTGTACGTTATGCTGGTTCTCCTGAGAGGTGTCGTGGCTTTTTGAACCAGATCAGTATTCATTTCGAGCTACGGATAGGGCAAAAGTGGGATTTATTATTACCTTACTCATTGAGAAAGCTCTGAGATGGGCTAATCCGTTGTGGGAGAATGATAATCCATTAGTCTATAACTATAATTCCTTTGTAGCTGCTTTTAAAAGAACTTTTGATCCTCCTGGCAGGAGGGTCAATGCAGCCAGGTTACTGTTGCGCCTTAGACAAGACAACCAAACACTTGTGGATTACGCACTAGAGTTCAGGTCTTTGGCGGCAGAGGTAAAATGGAATGAACAGGCCTATATAGACGTATTCTTAAATGGTTTATCTGATGTAATACTTGATGAGGTAGCGACAAGAGAGCTTCCCGAGAATCTGGAGGACTTAATTTCCTTTATCTCTCGTATTGACGAACGTCTAAGGGAGAGACAGAATACTCGAGATAGAACCAGTAAATCTTCCTTTAGACTAGCACCATCATTTCAAAGTTCTGAAACCAAAAATCCACAGGTTTCAGAATCTATGCAGCTAGGCCTTACTCGTCTCTCAGAGGAGGAGAGACAGTACAGGAGAAGGGAGGGACTGTGTATGTATTGTGGGTCCAGAGGTCATGTACGTTTGAGCTGTCCCAGTCGTCCGGGAAACGCTCGCACCTAAGTTTCTCTAGAGGACAGACCTTGGGTGTTTCGATTTTGTCCTCTACTCATAACTACAAAGAACATAGACTCCTATTACCGGTCTCTTTAACTTGGGAGAAGGGAACTTTAGAGACTATGGCATTGATAGACTCCGGCGCTGCTGAGAGTTTTATCGACCAAAAGTTTCTCAACAAACACACTATCCCTTCCCAGTTAAGGAAGACACCCTTAGCTGTTGAAGCCATTGATGGTAGACCTTTAGTTGAGCCTGTGATTTTCCGGGAGACCACACCTCTTTACTTAACTACTGGTATTCTACACAAGGAGGAAATATCCCTACTACTCATTTCATCTCCTTCTGTTCCCATAGTCCTGGGATACTCCTGGCTTAAAAGACACAACCCCGTTATAGATTGGAGATCAGGGGAAATAGTTTCGTGGGGTCAGGATGTCAAGAGAATTGTTTAAAGAAAGTGTTACCTCTTTGTAGTGTCAACTCACTTAATAACGCTACCGACTCTACCAAAGTACAGATACCGTCTTTGTATCAAGATTTAAAGGCAGTATTTGACAAAGGAAAGGCTGATACCTTGCCACCACATAGGCCTTTTGATTGCAAAATTAATTTACTTTCTGGTACCATGCCCCCCAGGGGTCATGTATACCCTTTGTCTACGAATGAAAACTTAGTTCTAGAGGAGTACATTCGTGAAAACCTAGACAAGGGGTTCATTAGAAGATCCTCCTCGCCTGCTGGGGCTGGATTTTTTTTTGTTAAAAAGAAGGATGGTTCTTTAAGACCCTGCATTGACTACCGAGGTCTTAACAAGATAACCATCAGAAATGTATATCCGATCCCCTTGATCACCGAGCTTTTTGATCGATTAAAAAGTTCTAAAATTCACCTATTTCGATATACAACTCCCACTGTGTATGTTTACGCACTTTCCCTTATAACTGCTTATTTGTTTGTTATGTTATACTGTCTTGATAAAATCCAAATAAACATTCAGATTGTCAAAAAAAAAAAAAAAAAAAGTTCTAAAATTTTCACTAAGTTAGACCTTAGAGGTGCTTATAATTTGGTGAGAATCCACGACGGTGACGAGTGGAAAACTGCATTCAATACTCGTTATGGGCACTATGAGTATACTGTAATGCCTTTTGGTCTCTGCAATGCCCCGGCGGTATTTCAGGACCTTATTAATGAGGTTCTTAGGGAGTTTCAGGATGACTGTGTGATTGTATACCTTGATGATATACTTATACATTCCAGGGATATTGAAACTCACCACGGACAAGTCAGAAGGGTTTTACATAAACTTCTTCAGCATGGCTTATACTGCAAACTAGAGAAATGCAGCTTTGACCAATCCCAAACTACCTTTCTTGGTTATGTAATTTCGGGGGAGGGGTTTGAAATGGATCCTGAGAAGCTCCAATCCATATTAGATTGGCCTTTACCTAAGGGACTCAAGGCTATCCAGAGATTTATTGGTTTCTCCAATTACTACAGACGTTTCATTAAGGGTTACTCCTCTATCATTGCTCCCATCACCAATATGACCAAACAAGGGGCTGATACTAAGAATTGGTCTACTGAAGCACTTCTGGCTTTTAGGACACTCAAGGAGCTGTTTGCTTCCGCACCAATTTTAGTTCACCCTGATACTACACTACCTTTCCTACTCGAAGTTGACGCTTCTGAGACTGGTATAGGTGCTGTTCTGTCCCAAAGGTTGGGTGTAGATAAGCCTTTACATCCTTGTGGATACTTTTCCAAAAAATTGTCAGGTACTGAGAGCAGATATGGCATTGGTGACAGGGAACTACTAGCGGTTATAATGGCCTTGAAGGAATGGAGACATTTATTGGAGGGTACTTTGCATCCTGTTACTATTTTGACAGATCATAAAAACTTATCCTATATTGGAGAGGCTAAACATCTATCATCTAGACAGGCTCGTTGGTCCATATTCCTCACTCACTTCAACTACGTACTCACATATAGGCCAGGTTCCAAGAATTCTAAAGCCGACGCCTTATCTCGCCAATATGAACCTGCTGCCGTATCTGAGCCGGTTTTGTCCTCTATAGTACCCAGGTGTAACATTATCGCTAACACTACTCTCAAAGTCCATTCTCCGCTTCTTGATCAGATAAGGAGCTTGCAGCATCTGGCACCTAGACTGACTCCGGCTTCCAGACTTTTCGTTCCTCCTGAACTCCAATTGGAGCTCTTACAGTGTCTTCACGAGAGTAAGGTGGCTGGCCATCCGGGTGTTCGCAAGACGTATTCTTTGATCTCCAAGGATTTCTGGTGGCCTTCGTTACGGAGGGATATTAAGGATTTTATCGGAGTTTGTGTGGTCTGTACTAAAACTAAACTACCGCATTCACTTCCGTGTGGCCTTCTACAACCTCTGGAAATTCCTGACAAACCTTGGTCCTGTGTGGCAATGGACTTTATTGTGGATTTGCCTGTTTCTAAAAAGCACACGGTTATCCTCACCGTAGTCGATAGATTTACCAAGATGGCACATTTCGTACCTTTGCCTAAACTCCCGACTTCTCCTGAATTGGCGGAAATCTTTGCTAAAGAGATTTTTCGCTTGCATGGGATTCCCTCGGAGATCACTTCTGATAGAGGCTCCCAATTTGTTTCACGTTTTTGGAGGTCGTTCTGTTCTCAATTAGGCATCAAATTGAATTTTTCGTCCGCCTATCATCCTCAGTCTAACGGAGCTGCCGAACGAACCAACCAGAAGATTGAGCAATACTTACGTTGTTTTGTTTCCGAACACCAGGACGATTGGGTCGGTTTGATTCCTTGGGCGGAGTTTGCGCACAACAATCTCGTTTGTGACTCTACGCATTCAAGCCCCTTCTTCATGAACTATGGCTTTCATCCATCTATTCTTCCCTCGGTTTCTCCTTCCCAAGGAGTGCCGTCGGTTGATGTCCATGTGGCCAATTTGAGGAAGTTGTGGGATCAGACTCGACAGATTCTTCTACACAATTCTGTACTGGTTAAGAAACATGCTGACAAACGTAGAAGGGCGGCTCCGAATTTTGTTCCAGGCGATAGAGTTTGGTTGAGTACTAGGAATATTCGTCTTAAAGTTCCTTCCATGAAATTCGCTCCTCGTTATATTGGTCCCTACAGGATCTTGACTCGAATTAACCCAGTGGCGTATCGTCTAGCCCTCCCTGCTACTTTACGCATCCCGAACTCCTTTCACGTGTCATTGCTGAAACCTCTAATCTGTAACAGATTCTCCTCCACAATCGCCCCTCCGCGCCCTGTTCAGGTGGAGGGTCAGGAGGAGTATGAGGTTAACTCCATTATTGATTCTCGTGTCTCCTGGGGGAGAGTACAATATTTAGTTGACTGGAAGGGATATGGTCCTGAGGAGAGGAGTTGGGTACCACAAGAGGATGTTCATGCTCCTCGCCTTCGCAGGGCATTTCACTCCCGCTTTCCATCTCGCCCCGGCTCCTTCCGCCCGGTGGGCGTATCTGAGAGGGGGGGTACTGTCAGGGTACCTGAGGTCTCTACCTCTGAGAGAGGTAGAGACTTAGAAGTTTATCCGTCCGGACGGCATGTCTCCTCGGCCCCTCGCGGTTCACTCGGTCTTGCTAACGCCGGCCGCGAGGGAGTCACTTCCTTTTATAACAGGAGGACCGGAGGTAGACGTCATGACGCCAACCCGGAACGTCCGGTCACTCAAATCTCGGGAGACGAATCAGGACTCGCCGGAGGCGTGTCTTCTCTCCCTAGCCAGGATACTTAACAGTGGCTCTCTCATTCACCCATTGCCCTGTCGTGGTTCTAGTCCGCCTAGTCACACAGTGCTTTGTTATTCTCTTGTCTTTTGGTTCCGACCCGGCTTTGGTATTTACTCTCCTGTCTTTCTGTTATCCTTGACCCGGCTTGTCTCTCGCTTACCTGTCTTCTCGTTCCCTCGACCTCGGCTTGTCTCTGACCATTCTATCGTAGTTATACGTTAAGTCCGGCCATTCTAAGGACCGGTATACGTATCAGCTACTCTTTGTACTCTGCGTGTTGGATCCCTGACCCGATCCTGACACACACACACGCGCAGACAGTCACACACACACGCGCAGACAGTCACACACACACACACGCGCAGACAGTCTCACACACACACACACACACACACACACATAGGCAAACAGTCACACACACACAGGCAGACAGCCACACACACACAGTCAGACACACACACTCACTAACAGACAAACACACTCACAGACACACACAGTAACAGACACAGACACACACTAACATACACAGACACACACTAACAGACACAGACACACACTAACATACACACACACTCACCCACATTAACACATTTTTTAAAAATGTATTTAGACACCCCCCTCCAGCCTCCTTACCTTTGGGAATGCTGGGAGGGGGGTCTCTTCCTCCCTGGTGGTCCAGTGGCTGCTGGGCTGGGCGGGCAGCGCTGGCGGGCGGCTGGCGAGGGAGTACTTCCTCTGAGCGGTTTGCTCAGCTCCCTCGCGCGACGCAGAGTGAGGCTGGGAGCCGGAATATGACGTCATCAGCAGCCCGGCATGTCTGTTAGCCGCAAGGCTAACAAGACATTTGCCTTGGGCATTTGGGGGCGGCTTTTTTTGCCGCCCCCTGGAAAATGCCGCCCAAGGCAAATGCCTTGTTAGCCTTGCGGCTAACAGACATGCCGTGTGAGCTATGCGGCCGCAGGGCGCCCCCTGCACCATGGCGCCCTGTGCGGCCGCACAGCTCGCACACCCCTAAGGCCGGCCCTGCACACACTGCATTCATACACACACTGCATTCATACACACACTGCACTCATACACACACACTGCATTCATACACTCACGCTGCATTCATACACACACGCTGCACTCATACACACATGCTGCACTCATACACACACGCTGCACTCATACACACACGCTGCACTCATACACACACGCTGCACTCATACACTCACACTGCATTTATACACTCACACTGCATTCATACACACACACACTGCATTCATTATACACACACTGTAAATAAATATTCAATTAAGATATTTTTTTTAGGATCTAGTTTTATTTAGAAATTTACCAGTAGCTGCTGCATTTCTCACCCTAGTCTTATACTCGAGTCAATAAATTTTCCCATTTTTTGGGGGTAAAATTAGGGGCCTCGGCTTATATTCGGGTCGGCTTATACTCGAGTATATACGGTATTTATTCTTTTAAATGTAGGTTTACATGATCAGATTATAAATAAACATGAGCTTGATTACCTTTTATAAAATCTCCAAAGACTGCAGTTTTTTATTACCTGCCTAAAATTCATCAGAGACTTGATAATCCTCCAGGTAGGCCAATTATCAGCGGTATTGAATCTTTGACAAGCAACGTCTCAGAGTATGTTGATTTTTATTTACAACAATATGTAAGGAAAGCCCCATCATACATTAAAGATTCGTCCCAGATCATCACAGAAGTAGAAGGTCTAATCTTGATAAAAGAATACATATGGGACACTGTTGACGTTGCTTCATTATATACAGTTATCGACCATGAAAAAGGCATATAGGCTCAAGAAAGTTTTAGAAAATGACCAAACTATGCATGAATCTTAGGTCACTTTTATTTTGGACATCATCAGGTTTATCCTGTTTCACAATTTTCTTTGTTTTGACGGAGTATATTACCTTTAAACTTGTGGGACAGTGATGTGCACCAGGTTCGCATCTAGCTACACAAATATCTTTGTGGCTAATTGGAATCCAAGAACATCTGGAAGAATAACCCATTTGGTGATGTCCTAATCATTTGAAAAGGTGAAAGAGCACTTCTAGAAGAGTTTTTCAATTTTATCAATATTAAATCTTATGGTCTTCAGTTCACAGCAGATATTCAGGAAAAATAGATCAATTTTTTAGACTTAACTTTTTTTTATTAAGGATGGTTTCATACAAAATAAAACTTTTTTTTAAAATCCACTGATGTAAACAGTTCTATTGAATATTCTAGTTGCCATCATTTTAATTGGCTTAACAATATCCCGAAAGGCCAACAAATGAGAATCTTAAGAAATTGTACAGAAAGAGATGATTTTAAAGAACAAGTGCACGTTTTAAATATCAAACATTATCCTAGTGATCTTGTCTTTGAAATCACCCAGTATATTAGAGTTAACCAAAGGTGTCTCACTAACACCCCAACACCATATAAATATAATATAAACATATACCATTAATATAATCTTTGTGTTTCTCTGGAATATATCAACTGATCTGACAGTGCTTGGCTCCTCGGTAAAAAGCTGTGTGGTAAAATTGGCAGCGCCATGCTGTCTTCAGCATCCAACGCCAGTACTTTGGCTTTTTCTTTAAACTTTTTATCCAGTTTGCCCGCTTTCTTGCTTGCATTTGGGCCTGCTGGTTCTAGAGATGCCAGAGATTTCTTTTTATTTCCCATCTGAGAACAATACGCTCCAAAAGGCTCTATTTATATAATGTGAACCAGGATCTCACTTGCAGTGTGACCCTTCACATGGATAGCTAGACCACCCCCCCATCTTATTTAAATCGTTTTTCTCTCTTTCCCCTGCCCCTTGTCCCCTTCACACCCTTACCCTTACCTTACTCTAAAACTCTTCTTACACTTACTTCTCAATAAGCACTTCTTGCTGCTCGAGAACACTCATTATGCCCTGTCCAAGATGCTACTTTTTTGCTGGAACTTGTTGCTGTGATTTGCTGAACTTGTTTATAATGGCTTGTTCAGAATATTGCTTCCCATTATCTTTGCAAAAAACATATGTACGTATGCTCTACGTTGATACTGCATATTCGTATTGTATTATGTTTCACTCTCAATAAATTTTGAAGAATAAAAATAAATCTTTGATGCAAACAAGTTTATATCGATTGCAAGAGCTAGATCAGTGTTCCCCAACCCCCGGGCCACGGACCGGTACGTGGATCAAACGGTACCGGGCCGCCCAGGGGTGTGCGAGTTGCCGCCTCATGCAGGGCTGGCATTGCCCAAGTCCCAGCCCTGCAATGTGCCTGCGGACCGGAGGGGAGATCAGAGATCTCCCTCTCCGGTCCGCAGGCACTGTGCTGATAGCCGTCAGGGGAGGGAGTGAGAGAGGACCCGGGAGCTCTTACCTGCAGCTCCTCCGGGTCCTCCTCTCGCGAGATTTGGAGCGTTGCTGCGGTAACCACGGCAACGCTCCAAATCTCGCGAGAGTGAACTCTAGCCCTGTTACTGGGCTAGAGTTCATCTCACCACCACCGGACCACCAGGGAATCCCCACCGGACCACCAGGGACTAAGAAATGTCCCCCCTCCTCACAGTAAAGGTAAGAAGGGAGGGGGGACATGAATATATTAATTTTAATTAAATAAATAAATTTTAAAAATGCCTCCTTACCCCCCATACAAACACTGCCCCCATGCACACACTACACACACTGCCCCACAAACACTGCCCCATACACACACTACACACACTGCCCCACAAACACTGCCTCCATACACACACTACACACACTGCCCCACAAACACTGCCCCATACACACACTGCCCCACAAACACTGCCTCCATACACACACTACACACACTGCCCCACAAACACTGCCCCATACACACACTACACACACTGCCCCACAAACACTGCCTCCATACACACACTACACACACTGCCCCACAAACACTGCCCCATACACACACTACACACACTGCCCCACAAACACTGCCCCATACACACACTACACACACTGCCCCACAAACACTGCCCCATACACACTACACACACTGCCCCACAAACACTGCCCCATACACACTACACACACTGCCCCACAAACACTGCCCCATACACACACTACACACACTGCCCCACAAACACTGCCCCATACACACACTGCCCCATACACACACTACACACATTGCCCCATACACACACTACACACACTGCCCCACAAACACTGCCCCATACACACACACACTGCCCCACAAACACTGCCCCATACACACACACACTGCCCCGCAAACACTGCCCCCATAGACACACTGCACACACTGCCCCACAAACACTGCCCCCATACACACACTACACACACTGCCCCACAAACACTGCCCCCCATACACACACCGCCTCAAACACACACACACTGCAACTCTCACACACACTGCCACCCTCACATACACACTGCACCGCTCACACACACATACACACAATTTTGAGTCTATGTCTTTATGTGACTGTGTTTGTGATTTTCTGACTATGTATGTGTCTGCGTGTTTTTTTTAATATATGTGACTGTTTTTTTTTTTTGTCTTATTAAATCAAAACAAGCGGGCCACGGAAAAATTATCAAACGTTTACCGGTCCGCGGCGATAAAAAGGTTGGGGAGCACTGAGCTAGATGGTTTCTTATAAGTGATACAATACCAACTAAATTTCCTAGGCCAAATGTATTATCACTTGAATTGGCATTTAGTGAAAAGAAGTAATAGAGCACAATACTATAGATGATATTTCAATGGATAATCCTGTAATTGATGAACAGACCACCATAGTTTACAATCATGACTATGTTTCAGGCTTCCCCTACACATTCCCTAAACAAAACAAATGTCAGAGTTCACACGAACAATGTTGAAATTAAAAATTCATATTAATCTATTTGCACTATGAAATTCAATGGTAGAAGTAATTATTTTACTCAAACACAAAACTTAATTTTTAGAAAACATACGTCAACATCAACAAAGCACTTGCTAAAAACCAAATAAGTCTATAAACTTTGACCGATGTCACTGAAATACCTAGTATGTCTTTGGGCAATCCATTGGGAGTTTATGGATTAATACAAGACAAAAAACAAAATGACAAAAGAAGAAACCGAAAGTGAACATTTTCATGTGATAACAAGAATTCATCTCAATTACCATGAACTAATTCGAAGAAAGTCCACACCACAAAATTGACAATAACAGAATTTAATAAACATGATCAAAAATATTTCATTTCAGGCAAGAGCTCGCAATGCTCCGTGGGGATGTTGCAAGACTTGCAATTTGATCTGATAAATTCGAAACCGAGTGCAGATCCTCGAACACCAATTAAAATTTGCCACCGAAAAGCTTGCTGACATTGAAGATCGAAGCAGAAGTAATAATGTTAGAATTCAGGGCATTTCATATTCGATGGAACAAAATGCATTGCAGTGTTATCTACAGAATGTAATTTGTCTGTATTTCATGGAATTAGACCTAACAATTGACAGGATACATAGGCTTCCTAAGCCTAATTCAGCTCCTGCAGCAGCACATAGGGCAGTGATGGCGAACCTTTTTAAAGTCTGAGTGCCCAAACCGCAATACATGCCAACTTTCTTTCCCTCAAAGTGCCAACACGGAAATTAAACCTGAATACACACAGATAGACAGACAGCTGAGTACACCCACAGACCACTGAATACATACACACAGTCCGCTGAATACATGCACACAGTCCGCTGAATACACACACGCAAACATAAACACAGACTGCTGAATATGTACACACAGTCCGCTGAATACACACACAGAGACTGCTGAATACACATACAGACAGACTGCTGAATACACACACAGAATGCTGAGTACACACAGGCAGAATGCTGAGTACACACAAACTGCTGAATACTACACATAGTCTGCTGAAAACATACACACAAACACAGACTGCTGAAAACAAACAGTGTGCTGAACAGACACACACAGTCCACTAAATACACACACACACACACACACACAGACTGCTGGATACATACAGACTGCAGAATACACACACATACTACATTGAGGAGTGCAGTGTATGTGTTTGTGTGTGTGTGAGGGGTGATGTGTGTGTCTGAGGGGTGGTGTGTGTGTGCGGGGGTGGTACTCTGTGTGTGTGTGTGTGGGAGGGGTGCTTTGTGTAGGTGTGTGTGTGTGAGAGAGAGGTGCTGTGTGTGTAAGGAGTGCTGTGTTTGGGGGGAGGTGGGCTCTGTGTGTGAGAGAAGTGGTGTGTGTGTGTGAGGAGTGTTGTGTGTGTGGAGAGGGGATGCTGCGTGTGTGAGAGGTGCTGTGTGTGTGTGAGAAGTGCTGTGTGTGTGTGTGGGGAGATGGGTGCTGTGTGTGTGTGAGGTGCTGTGTATGGGGGGTGCTGTGTGTGTGTGAGGGGGTGCTGTGTGTGAGAGAGGTGCTGTGGTGTGTGCATTTTTCACACACAAATGGCACTTACACTGACAATATAATTGTTGTGATACGTTTTACTGTTTTGAAACACTAATATTTGTGTTCAGCGAAGTTTCCCGAGTATAACAGTACCCCTCATGAACAGGTTTAATGGTGTTTTCAAAAGTTACAGAGTCAAATATAAGGCTTGCGTTTTGTTTTTTTCACATTGAAATTCACCAGATTGGTTACGTTGCTTTTGAGACCGTATGGTAGCCCAGGAATGAGAATTACCCCCATGATGGCATACCATTTGCAAAAGTAGACAACCCAAGGTATTGCAAATGTGGTATGTCCAGTCTTTTTCAGTAGCCAGTTAGTCACAAATTCCGGCCAAAAATTTGCGTTTAAATTATTTTTTTTTTTTCGTTTTTCACACACAAGCGCTAAATTTGGCCAGTGTTTGTGACTAAGTGGCTAATAAAAAAGACTGGACATACCCCATTTGTAATATTTCAGGTTGTCTACTTTTTCAAATGGTATGCTATCATGAAGGGTAATCACGCCAAGCGTTTTGGCTGTTAACATGGGACTGACCAAGAATAGTTGCTTGTATAAATTCAGGATAGCAATCCACTAACAAATGCCTCCTCTCTAGCAATTTTATTTCCTGATTTGCCTTCTATCGTAATGTAGAGGAATTGAGGATACTCATTAGACCCACTGCTTAATCTCTTATAATGCAAAACATTTTGTGTGAGTGATTCTAGTGATAATTTTAAATGTAGGATAACTCAATCAGGAATTATAGATATATAAATTGCATGATTTTGCTATTACATGACGAAAAGTCATGATTTTATTAAAGACACGGAGGCTCATATTGCATATCCCTTTCTTTACTCTCCACCAATAGCAGCAAAGAATACAAACAGAATGAAAAAATAATGAACATACAGTAACATAGGCCCCTCCCCGCTCAGGTTCCAGTATAATAGGCAGCACTTCCCTTCCATTTCCCTCTTTCTGAAGATGCGACCGTAGAAAATAATGTCCAAACCAAGAACAGCGATAATGTCCAATAAGTAGACAACTTAGAACTGAAGAGGATAACACTTCAACAACAGGGAAGCACGACCGGATGAACATAGGACCAAAGTCTATCAGCAGGGGGCGTCAGATCAGGCTGTGAAAACATAAAGGAACAGGAGCCCACAGGTTAAAGTCGATACTTGCAACCAATTTCAAGGCCAGACTAAGGAAAAATCCCACATATATACAGTCCCACAATTCAGAGTGATTAACAAATCAAGGTACATAAACACTACCATTACGACACGGCCCCACTTACCGTACCAAACCATTCGATGTAGCTCGTTCCAACATACAACAAACTGGGTGGGAAAAATTACATAACATTAGAAAATATAACCTGGATGGCACAATACTCGCCTCCGTGTCTTTAATAAAATCAAGACTTTTCGTCATGTAATAGCAAAATCATGCAATTTTATAACAAGACACGGAGGCTCATATTGCAAGTTTAAAGCTGGTCCACTACTGCAGCAAATGTATGCGGGGCCGGTTGAAAGTAAAATTCCCGGAGAGTAGACTCCCTTGACCAATCGGCTGTCCTCATGACATCCTCCAGACGCGCACCTGCAGTCATCATCGAAGAGGCCGAGGCCCCCCGGACTGAATGGGCGCCAAAGACCGTGGTATTAATGCCCGTCTGGGACAATAACCACTTCACCCAGCATGACAATGTGGTGCTAGAGACCGGGTGGAAAGGAGGACGAAAGGATAAAAACTGCTGTGGAGAAACAGCGGTACGCTGAAGTTTGCTGCGATCTTCATATTCGTGTAGGCAAGCCACTGGACACAATGGCGGAGTGGTAGGGAAACTCAGGTAGGACACCGATTTGATAGAGGTCTTTGTCCGTCGACTGATATTGAACGTTACCCCGTCTGGGGTGTATGACTTTGCGTCAAAGTCCAGAGCTCTGACGTCCGAGACTCTCTTGCATGAGACAAGGCAGAGCAGGCAAACTAACTTGGCTGATAATTGTTTTAAGGAGAGTGCTGAGTTAGCGGGCCAGGATGAGAGAAAGGATAACACAACGGAGACATCCCAGGTCGTGGAGTAGCGAGGCCTGGGTGGCCGGGAGAATCGAGAGCCCTTGAGGAGTCGGCACACTAAGGGGTGTTGACCCGCGGGGCATCCGTCATAGCCTTGATGAGTCGAAGAGATGGCAGACCGGTAGAGGTTGATAGTCCGGTAAGCCTTCCCCGCCTCGAAGAGGGAAGTAAGAAATTGCAGGACCATGGCTACAGGAGCCGAAACGGGATCCGCGTCCCTAGCCAGGCACCAGCCAGCCCAAGCTCGCCAAGCTGACTCGCCAAGCCGTCTAGTGCCGGGAGCCCATGCTTCCGCCAACAGCCGTCTAGTCGTGTCCAAAACTCCCGGAGATCCGCCATGCCAGGAACGGAAGGGAGCCTTCCAACAGGAGGGGGTGACATTGTTGTATCGGGTCCAGCAGCAATTTGTGGAACAACGGCAGTATTCGGGGATAGTCCATTGTCATCTCGAGCATTTGAGGGAACCATGACTTCGTCTCCCAGAAGGGGGTCACCATGACCAACTCGGCCCGGTGTCTGCGGGTCTGCAGGAGTGAGCGCGGAATCATGGAGAATAGGGGGAAAGCATACAGGAGGCCTCTGCTCCAGTCTTGCAGAAAGTCTACTGCCTCCGCCTTCGGGTCTGGCCTCCAGCTGAAGAAACGTGACAGTTGGGTGTTGAGCCGGGATGCGAAGAGGTCGATGGTAAAGGGACCCCAGAGAGACGATATACTGGAGAACACATCCGTGTCCAATCTCCAGTCGCTGGTGTCTGAAAGATATCATGACCCCAGTCCGCTTGAACGTTGTGCAGACCAGGTAAGTATTCCGCGTAGACCATCAGGTCCTGTTCTAGGCAAAACTCCCAAAAGTCTTTCGCCAATCTGGCCAACACTGCCAACTGTGTACCGCCCAGGTGGTTGACATATCTCACTGCCGAGACGTTGTCCATGCGGAGGCGGATGCATGTCAGGGCCCGGTCCCTCGCTAAGCTGCGGATGGCGAAGGAGCTTGCCAGGAGCTCCAGCGCGTTGATGTGTTGCCGGGATTCGGATTCCGACCAACAGCCTCCTGTCTAAACTCCCTCACAATGGGCCCCCCAGCCATGGAGGCTTGCATCGGAGTCGATCGTGAACTCTGGCAGCGAGCCGATGATCGCTTTGCCATTCCACATGGACAGGTTGAGGATCCACCATTGCAATTCGTCCTTCGTTTGGCTGTCCAGGGACAATAGGTCCGCCTAGGATGTACCGGCTCTTAGGTGCGCTATTTTCAGGCGTTGCAGCGCTCTGTAGTGGAGCAGGCCTGGAAATACTGCCTGTATAGACGAGGGCAGTAGGCCGATGAGCCATGCAAGCTGTCGCAAGGTGAGCTGGGGCCGGATGAGGGCCCTGCGTAGCTCTTTGCGGATGGAACGAATCTTGGTCATCGGCAGGCTCAGCGTCGCCTCCCCAGAGTCCACGAGGAATCCTAGGAACTCCATGCTAGTGGCGGGGGTCAGGCACGACTTTTCCCAGTTGACGAATGAAAATGTCGTCTAGGTATATGATTAGATGAACTCCCTGACTGCGCAACCAGGCCATCACAGGTCGTAGCAGTTTCGTGAAGCACCAAGGTGCTGAGGAGAGGCCAAAGGGCAGGCAGTTAAATCGCCAAATCTTGTGCCGCCAATGGAAGCATAGTAGGTCTCGGGATGTCACCACAATCGGTACAGTCAGGTATGCGTCTTTGAGATCTAGTTTCGCTAACCAGTCTCCGTGTAGGAGAAGATCTCAAAGCAGGTGAATACCCTCCATCTTGAAATGGCGGTACCGAACCATGGCATTGAGGGGGCGCAGATTTATGATGGGTCTCAGTTGACCGCCCTTCTTTTCCACCAGGAAAATGTTGCTTATGACACCTGCTTATGACACCTGCGGGGTTGAGAGGTGCCCGGAAACCTCTGGATCGCCACTGGCGTCCGCGTGACGGGAAGAAGGTTTGATGGGAATTAGTCTCCTGGTAGTTAGTACGTTGCTGGAAGGAGCCTTGTCCCGTGCCACGGGATTGGAAGTAGGTACAGCCGGACAAACGGCTCCTGAATCTGCCGGCCCTGGTGGAGAACCGCCCCTGGAAAACCCGTCTCAGAGGCTTGGGCCTTGTCAAGGGCTGTAAATGCCCCAACAAAACGCCCTAAATCTTTAATAAAGGAATCACCGAAGGGTAAACCTTGGGCGTCCTTGCCAGCTTCTGTGAGGGTGAGATTGGCCAGTTTAGGTTCAATCTTAAATAAGAGTGCTTTATGCCGTTCAATAGAGAGGGAGGTGTTAACGCTCCCGGCAATACAAATCGCTCTCTGGACCCAACCACGTAGGTCTTCAGGGTCAACCATGCGGTTTCCCGCTCTGGCGTCTTCCGCCAAGTCAAACAATTTGGCCAGGGGACTGAATATATCCAGGTGTTTATCCTGGCAAGATTTCAAGGCAGATTCTAGCCCAGTTTAGTGAGGAACTGCATCATTTTGGGGGTCTACCTCAGGAGTGTCACATACTTTATTGGGCACCACAGGCCTGGGTCAATCCACCCTCAATTTGTTACGTGCCGCTCTGCTAAAAGTGTGCCGTACCCAATTCTCAAGGTACGTGGCAACGTGGTCGGCCGGGAGCCACTCTGCCGACCTCGGATGGTGTAGGTCATCCGGGTCGAAGAGTGGGACACCCAACGGATCCACGAGGGGTGCCTAGTCTCTGTATCACCTCTGGACGTCTCTGCCTGAGCAGAGGGAAGGAGGTCAAAGCCCACATCTGCAGCATTCATATCAGAGTCACTGTATGACTCAATCTTAGCCTCCTCACCTGACCCGATATCTGAGTCAGAGTCGCTCTCTAACTGTGCTCTGGCACATTTCCATAGCTGCGCCCGTTCTGCGCGGAAAGGCTCTTTTGTGTGGATCGGACATGCTTTCTGGGGTGACCTAGGTATGCCAGTCATAGTGTTTCTGGAGGTAGAGGGATTTGGCCTTATGGGTAGCTTTTTTGGGTGCCTCTCCCGGCGGGTTCACAGCAGGACACGATAGAGGCGTCGTGGAACCCGAGTAGTGCTCGTCCGAAGGACGTGGCAATAGGGCCTGAGAAATAGTATGGGAGAGGGTAGATAACATGGAACCCATGGCTGCCATAATGGCGTCTGTCACTGAGCGCTGTAGCGCTAAGAATTGTGCCCCTTCAGGGTGGGTGGTTCTATCTGTCAGGGTGGGTGAAGTGCCCGAGGTGACAGGGGCCTCACCCAAAATAAATGGGGCATCAGACTCCCCAGTGGGTGGGGATCCAGAAGGTAGTCTGGGTTTAGGCATAATGGATAATGAAGGACCTAATCCCTAATTAGATAATAGAATAGGTTAGTCACCCAAAACTGAAGCAAAACAGGAATAAAGCGATCTCACCATGGCCCAGACCAGTGGCACAAGCGCACACAAGGCAGGGAGGAAGACAGGAAGTCAGAAAATGGCCACCGGCAATCTCACGAGATTCGCGGCAAAAAATTGTGAAAATTCGCTGTTAAGAAAAAACGAACATTCGGTAGAAAAGAAACGAATTTGTGGAAATAGATAGACTAGTATAAGGAAGAAAGGAAAAACAGACGAACGAGCAGTTTATGCAAAATTAGTCGAACGCGGCAAACAGGCGAATGGTGCTATCTGTCGAAAAAGGTGAGCAGCATGTGTACGTGACGAATCAGCCGAACGGGCTTAAATCGTGCACGCAAACAGCCGAATACAGTGGAGAAAACGGGCGCAAAATGGTACCAAGGGACAGGGAAGACGGAGGAAAGGAAAAGATACAAGGAAAAAGGGGGTAATAAACAGAAGAATATGACAGGGGAGGTCTGGACCCTGGGCACACAGGAAAAAACACACAGATGTGAAGCATCAAGCAAGCAGAGAAAAGACAATTAATCAAATCTCTAAAAAAATAAAATAGAATCATTAACAGATAAAGCTATACAGTGTAAAACCAGGGTATCAATAATCATATCAATAATAATATCAATAGCAGTAAATACACAAGTAAACAGAGAGAAAGTGTGACATGTACTTATCTTTGTGTCGAAGCAGCAAAGAAAGAGGGAAATGGAAGGGAAGTGCTGCCTATTATACTGGGACCTGAGCGGGGAGGGCCTATGTTCCTGTATGTTCATTATTTTTTCATTCTGTTTGTATTCTTTGCTGCTATTGGTGGACAGTAAAGAAAGGGATATGCAATATGAGCCTCTGTATCTTGTTATAAAATCAAGATGTAGCTTGTTTCTGATCTCACTACTCTATAGAATAAACTATGGGAAGATGCTGACATCCAGTGGTTGAGCACTATTACTACAATTAACTTATCTACAATATTTTTTCTCATCTACTTCTGTGGTATCAGTTTATACTGTCAGTATATTTGCTTACTAGTGAAAGTTCACAGAAAAACAGCAATCTGCTTTAATATCATCTAATATTTTGTTCATTTTATTTAAGTATGAATTAGGTTTAGGGAACCCACATTTGATTTAGTTTTACTTTTATCATAAAAGAGCTTTCTTTTTAGGAACTCCAAAACCAAAATAAATATAGCAGTTCAAATTAAGCAACTTAAGACTTTTATTAAGAGCTATCCTGCATCGCCCTGTGCCTATGGAAGCCACAATGCAAATCAGTTAATGCAAGAGAGACTTAATTTTAGGGAACTCCTTGAATTACTAAATATGGATTGATTGGTTACATTGATTTAAGTCCCCAACTACATCTTAAAATGTATTTTATTTAAGAAGCAACTTCTAAATTCTATAAAGCAAAGTGCATAGTATAAAGGGAACAGAGGGTGACTGGTACCCAACTTGGGATCCTGTCTTGCTATGTGGTTCATTTCTTCTTCTACATTACAAGGGACCACAGCAGCTTCCAGGCAGGTAATGACCCCTTTGCCTTTCCTCCTTCTTCTGGGAAGGTCCAAACCCCTCTCCGTCTCCCAGGCAGATACAATCCCCTCTGCCCTCTCCTTCTCCCAGGAAGGGATCGATCCCTCTGCCTGTGGTGCTTCAAAATACTGCCTTTTCGGGGGGCAGAGCCTGACCGCCGACTGGATCAGACATACTCTGTCTGAGGTCCCGCATCAGAGCTCGAAAATCGGCGCAAACTGACAGCCAAAAGCAGCCACCGACTCACACTGGTAACCAAACTGCTCCCCAGCTGCTGGGGCACACGGGGATACCGCACAAGACGCCCCGAGGCATCGAAGTAACCCGATGAAGGCCTGAGGCCTAGTGGAGCTTGAGCTGGGAAGAGACTGCCGCTCTCCCAGGTCTCCAACCAGCGACTCGCTGCAACCTACGCCCCCGGACCGGTGGGGGTTATCCCGCTCCCCACGGGCAACTGTCACAGCTTCTAACTGGGCCCAAACGACCGCCCTGTCGCGAAGCAAACACTGGGCAGCTCTCCCTAAGATGGCCACCGAAAGCCTGCCGCGTGCGCAACCTACATGAGGAATCAAGCAGAGCACAGACTGCAGGACCACCATACCTGACAAACCCCGGGACAAGCAATCAGGAGAGCCCGGGACACTAGAGGTACAGGCTACAATCTGCGAGCAGAGAAAAGGGGGTGGAAAAAGAGTGGGTCCCCCAGGAGTACCTCATATAAAGCAGCCACGCAGCCATGCACGAGGGGCCCACCCAGGCAGCGGTCCACAGTGGAGGAATACCGGGACTGAGACCTCCGACACGAAGTACCGCCAACTCAGATGGCGCCAACCCATCCAGACCCTCTGCGGCCCTCAGCCAGGAGTGAACACAGCCTCAACTGCGAAGATACAAGCCTGTGGAATACAAATACGGGACTCCACAACAGCCTGGGGCTATGGTGATGACCTAATTGAGCTGTGCCTCCCACGGACAAAAAACCCTCCAAGCCTGCTGCCAATCCAGGGCATCGGATGACCTGCGAACTGCCCTCGGACACGATATGCTGGACTACCCCCCTGACCTCTCAGATACCTGCCTACATGCTCAGAACCATCGACACAACATGACACAGGGCAGATACACACCACACACACACAGGCAACAACACACGCTGGCACTGATGGACATACCCAAGTCCCAACACATACATAACATACTTACCAGGGGGAGGAACGGCTGACCGATACCATGAATCCCCACATAGCATGACAGGACACCCGTGGCTATCCAAACGCCTGGTTCAAACATACAACCTTAGCAACTCAAAGCTACCTAACACTTTAATCGAAGGTCCAAACAGTTTATTACCAGCAGGTACTCATTGACAGACACCATAGATACCGAACGCACAGCAAGCTACACATACTGACCTGCATGTACCAACCTAAAATTGTAATGTATAACCTAATCTAGTTTAACACGACAAGCTATGTACTACCTAATCTATTACACTAATACAGCATATGTATGCTTACTTAATTCGGATGACTATTATACTCTTCACAGGGACTCACTAAAAAAATTTTAGCTTGTCTACAAAACAAAAAATTAGCAATTTTAACCCCTTCAGGACCGCTGACGGTTCAGGACCGTCAGCGGTAAAACGTGCATTTGGACCGCTGACGGTCCTGAACCGTCATAACGGTCTGGGGCTACTTACCTGATCGCCGTCGGTCCCACGGCGGCGATCAGCTCTCCACCCGGTCCAGGGGGGTTGCCTGTCTGCCCGGGCAGTCCCCCCTCGGCAGATCAGGACCCCACGGCCATGTGAGCACTCGATCACATGACCGCAATAGGTATCTGTGTATATGCCTGCAGGGGGACTGTCTGTGCTGACAGGCAGTCTCCCTGCAAGTGAAAAATCAAAAATAAAGTTACAAAAAAAAACAATCCGTGTAAAAAAAAATATAATATGTATATATATATATGATATATATACATGTATTATATCTATATATACCTATATATAATATATGTATATATATCATATATATAATGTCATACTAAGTGTATTTTTATATTTATATATACGTATATTAATATAAAAATACACTTATATTTAAATTACACACGAATATATACAATATATATAATAACTATATATATGGTATATATATATATATTATAAAATACAAATAATTTGTTAATAAAAATGAATAACAAAAAATAAAAATATTTTTTAATAATTAAAAAAAAATTATATATATATATGCAATTTTATTCTAACAGTATTTTGATATTGATATATATATTTATATCAAAATACACTTAGAATGTAATGATATATATATATCTATGTATAAATAAATAAATAAAAATAATACGAAATATACATATGTCCACATACATAATTACATAAATATACACGTAGACGTCAAATATATAAATATGTATACATATTAAAATTATACGTGCGTATTTATGTAATATTTTTACCTAATTAAGTAATTTTAATGATTGCAATTCGAGGGACCTGCCTGCCAACCCAGGCCAAAAGTCCAGATAATTTAATTTGCTAGCACTGTGTTTAACCCTGTAACTATCTATGACACCATAAATCCTGTACATGGGGGTACTGTTTTACTCGGGAGACTTCGCTGAACACAAATATAAGTGTTTCAAAACAGTAAAACATATCACAGCGATGATATTGCCAGTGAAAGTGAAGTTTTTTGCATTTTTCACACACAAACAGCTCTTTCACTGAGGATATTATTGCTGTGATATATTTTACTGTTCTGATACACTAATATTTGTGTTCAGCGAAGTCTCCTGAGTATAACAGTACCCCACATGTAGAGGTTTTATAGTGTTTGTGAAAGTTACAGGGTCAAATATAAGGCTTGATTTTACTTTTTTTTTTTTTATTGAGATTTGTCAGATTGGTTAGGTTGCCTTTGAGAGCGTATGGTAGCCAAGGAATGAGAATTAGCCCCATGATGGCATACCATTTGCAAAAGAAGACAACCCAAGGTATTGCAAATGGGGTATGTTCAGCCTTTTTTAGTAACCACCTAGTCACAAACACTGGCCAAAGTTAGCGTTTTTTGCATTTTTAACACACAAACAAATATAAATGCTAACTTTGGCCAGTGTTTGTGACTAGGTGGCTACTAAAAAAGACTGGACATACCCCATTTTGAATACCCTGGGTTGTCTACTTTAAAAAAATATGTACATGTTAGGTGTGTTTCGGGGATTTATGACAGATAACGGTGTTACAATGTCACTATTGATACATTTAAAATATATATATATTGAAACAGCAATTTCCTACTTGTATTTATAGGCCTATAACTTGCAAAAAAAAGCAATAAAGCATGTAAACACTGGGTGTTTTTAAACTCGGGACAACATTTTGAATCTATTTAGCAGTTTTTTCATTAGCTTTTGTAGATAAGTAAAATATTTTTCAAGTAAAAGTCCAAAAACATGGTTTTTTTTAAATTTTTCACCATATTTTTTTTTAAATACAATATATGACATAATACAAATAATGGTATGTAAAGAAAGCCCTTCTCGTCGTGAAAAAAACAATATATAACTTGTATGGGAACCGTAAATGAGAGAGCGGAAAATTACAGCTAAACACAAACACCACAAAAGTGTTAAAACTGCTCTGGTCCTTAACGTACAAACATCGCAAAAACAGGCCGGTCCTTAAGGGGTTAACATGCCACTGTTCAGCTTGAAAATTTGTGATAATACTTGTAAAAGCCGTTGTGGTGACGGAAACGCTATGTAACCACCTGCACAATAAAAATAAAAAAAATACTGTCTTTTCAAAGGTACTTGTGGCTTACATGCCTAGCTCTCTTTGCTTAGAGGTCCTCCTGGTACCAGAAAATAGTGCAGCCAAAAGGCAGGTTCTAACAACCTGCTACTGGAATATCTGAAACAATCATACATGATACACAGATCATAATGGAACTAATACCACTTAATCTGTATTCCAACCAAAAGTAGCCTCTAGGGACTCTATTGACTATGTCCAGGAGGTTGATTGTGGTTCCATTACAGTGTTTAACCAATAGATGTCACTGCGCCACACAGTGGATGATTGTGGTTTCGTCACAACTGCTATTTGAAATGAGAACAGAAGTAGAAGTACACGATAATCTACAAAAGCAAAGCATTATAGTAAATTATAGTAAAGAAAACAAATATGGGGATACCCATTACCCCAATATCGGTGGGTCCTACGTTTATTCCAAACTTGGGAGACAAATTAAATACTCCTCATGCTAAATAAGCTAAAGAGTATTTAATTAATCTATTGTAAGAGCATTGTGAGAATATGCAATGTAAAATTAATGTGATAAAAGCAATTAAAAACAGTGTCAAAACTAAACAATTAAAGTGATAGGGCTTGGTTGAATATACTCACAATGCAAATTATATATCTGCTCAACGAAAGTGACATTGCTATCCAAAAACAATACAAATATATACCTGTGGTCACCTCCAAAGGGGCATTTGAAGCTGGGGGCTGGGCGGGGTGTTTAACTTAAAAGGGAAGCTGGTCTGGATTCCAAACTTACATACTAAAGACAAAAAGGAATTGGGGGCACACACAGAACATGCATTTTGCAGGAATGGTGTTGCTGTAGTGACCAAAATTCATGCATAATATAGATTAATTACAGCGCACACATGAAAATGCATTTTTAAACCTTATAGGGCTACTTAAAATCACCTTTCTGAGCAAAATGTATGTTTATGTGTGTGCTATAACTTAATCTGTATTAGAGACAAATGCAAACATTTTCCTTTTCTGACAATTGTCAGACTGCAGGTGGTCTCTTTGCACCAGATTCACTGTAGATGTTCTGGTGTTTAGTGTCCCTTTAAATAATCAATTACAGTTACACAAAAAACAAGTTACACTGCAGAAGAAAAGGACATATTCAGTTCCTTGGAAGGAGGAAAAAAAATTCTGTAAGTTAGCCTTATGCCAAACATACTTATAGCTACCAGAAAACTGACATTAAATACCTATGAAGGATAATTCTAATTTAAAAGGATAGTTTTGGGTATACACTGATCAGCCACAACATTAAAACGACTTGCCTAATGTCATGTAGGTCCCTCTCTTGCTGCCAATACAGTATATTGAGGCATGGTCTCTACAAGACCCCTGAACATGTCCTGTGGTATCTGGCACCAAGACATTAGCAGCAGATCCTGCAAGTTGCAAGTTAAGAATTAAAGCGTTAGCACATTCAGCCCCCGATGTGGCCATAGCTCTAGTGGAATGAGCTTTAATAGAGAGGAGATTGAACACTTTTTTCAAACGATATCTTGACAGTCTCAGTAATCCACCTGGTAATGGTACTTCTTTACCCTGTGATCTTCCTTGGAATCAAATAGGTGATCTGATTTCCTGAGAGAAGCAGATCTGTGAAGGAAAATTTGCAAGGCTCCTCGATTCCCCCAATAGAGATGACCTTAGGCAAGAAATAAGGTTTATTTAGATATAAAATGACCTAATCCTGATGAAAAATGGCAAATTCCTCCAAAAAAAAGAGAGGGCTAGAATTTCCTTAATTATTTTTGCCGAAGTAATAGCCACTAAGAATACCTTTTTGAGAAAGAGAAACTTCAGTGGAACATCTTCCCGAGGGAACAAAGGATTTACAAGGAGGCCTGAGGAGTAGGATAGCTTTAAAAATATGTGTAACAATTCAGAAGCAAATTATTTTACAAGGAAATGGCTTAACCCCTTAAGGACACATGACATGTCTGACATGTCATGATTCCCTTTTATTCCAGAAGTTTGGTCCTTAAGGGGTTAAAGCTGACAAATGATGAATACAAAAAAAGAGATTTTTAAAGTAGAGACAAAATATATCTCACCTCAAAAACCTCAGAGTCGTGGAGGAGGGGCAGGGGACAATGCAGCCCCAATCTGAACAGCATCCTGTTGACAGGAGGGTCTAGCACAGCTTAAATAGCGCTTGAAATTTAAATATTGCACCAAAACGTGATGCTCCAACCTCTGCATGTGCAGTAGCGTTGTCAGAACTTCAGTGAAGAGGGCCTTACTAGCGGATGCAGGGAAAAGGATCTGACATCTCCGAAGTTCCACCATGAGGCGAGGAATAGACCAGGATTTGAAGGAGGCAGGCGTAGCAGAATCTCCCCTGCGAGAAGGAGTACCAGACCTACCCAGAGTGCCGGGCAAAAACAAGTATTCGCCACCTTCCGGTACTTGATCCATGCTAAAAGAAAGAAGCGATAAATTAGAGCAAGTGTAAGACCAGTGTGAGCTAGCTAATGCCACAAGGTGGCGAAACAATTAAACTAAGTCGGTGACAGGTGAGGCCCTGCTAGATGCCAAGCGGCTTGAGAGGTTCTATCTATGCATTGGGGCGAGGGGATTTCGTGGCGGTGACCAGTAAAGCATAAGTGACAGGTGAGGCCCTCTCTATGCCACGTGTGAGGAAACTAACTATGATTTGGCCCGAGGGGCATAGTACCTCCGAGTATGAGGATGGGTGTTGGCCTTGCGGGACCACTGACCTAAGGTGAAGAAAGCCACCACTAGTGGACGCCTAAGACCCTGACAGACAGCCACGTCTAGACTAGGTGGGGTAACGAAGTGCGAGACAGGACGTACCTGGGGAAATGTGTAACGAAAACGTAGGGAAGGTACGAAGGCAGCAACATAAGGCAGACCGTATCTGGAGTGCAGAGTAAGCACGTCGGAGACCAGGTGGTCAGGCCGTACAGAAGGTGCCTGGAAATAGGTAATAGAATGCATATTGGTGTATGGCCGCCTGGGGCCCGTATGGGCCAGAGCATGGACCCAGAGACAGAAAAGAAAAAACACAGAAAACGTACATTCCAGGAGGTAGAGTAGCACAAGAGGCAAGGAGGGCAAAACGCAGCCCAGCGAGACAGCGCACAAAAACCTGAAAAAAGAAAACAGATTAGACAAGGCCACGGGGGTAAAAGGAAACCTGAACCTGGACAGGAAGACCCCAACTCCAGAAATCAGAAACCACTGTAAGGTTTGATGGTTTAATTCTAATTTACGTAAATAAAAATAAAATAAAAAAGTAAACGTTTTCTATATATTTTTTTGTTTGTTTGCTTTATACATGCAAACTGTCTCTTTAAAAGACAGTCTGACAAAAAAACGTTTTATTTTTCCCCTCTAACAAAATCGAAATAATAAAATAAAAAAATAAAAAAGGAACCCAGACGTGAAGGTAGTATGTCCCCTTGTCTCTCCACAGTTTAAGATATATATATATATATATATATATATATATTATTATTTTTTTTTTTCAATGCAACAACGAAAGCCACCAGTAGGGGTCGGACTAAAACCACGAGGAGAGGGGAAACATGCAAAAGGAGAAAACTCCTGAACGGCAAGACCCGTTCGGGAGAAAACAAACGAAAGCACATGGGAAAACCAGTGAACCAAAGACAACCGATGACGCCAATGGAGTGCAACCATGGCGCGACGGCAGGGTAAGTAACTTACAGCACCATGGAGCTGAGAAGACGTGCGGCTGTGGCCTGGATCGACTGGAGAGACGGAGCTGGAACGGGACACAGCAGGAACACAGCGGTGGACGGCAGGGACAAAATCCACGAGGAGCAGGAAAGAGGTGAAGGCAAGTAATGCTAAGGAACGAACGGGACAGGTGGAGGTGAGTAGTGGGCTTAAATAGGGGACCATGCCCCTCCCACAACTGCAGGCCAAGCCTTCACACACACACATATATATATATATATACACACACACACACACACTTGTATTTCCTATATATGTATAATATATTATAATTAAAGCATTTTATAGTATATTATACATAAATAATACATATATATGATTTCATTATAAGTGTATTTTGAGATATATGTGTATACATCTCAAAGCACACTTGTATTGAAATCATATATATGTATATTATAAAATGCTTTATTTTATAATATATTATACATATATAATATATGTACAATATATTTATTTATTTTTTACTTTTTAGCAGCCTGGGGAACTGCCTGACAGCTCAGAAGGTCCCCCTGCTGGCAGCTCCTAGACTCCTATTGCAGCGATTTGATCATGGTGATCACATGGCCCTGGATGGCCGGGGTGGCAGGAGCTGCTGCAGGGGGACTGTTGGGGTCCCCCCAGATCCTGATCGCTGCGGATCACCGGTTCAGGTAAGCTCAGGTCTCCTATTTGCCGTGGACATACTCGGTATGTCCGCAGTCCTTAACAATATAAATATCAAAATACAGTTAGAATAAAATTACATGTATTAAGGCCGGTTGACCTGTAATTGTGGGAGGGCATATATGGGAACCCCTTACCTTACTAACGATTTGCATGCAACTACTTCCGGTTCGTACAGATCGCCATCTTGAAAACTTACCTGTTCTCCACGAGGTCTCACTTGTTCCGGCTGTTCCTGTCACTGGCCGTGGTTTTCGCCATCCAGACAGCTCCCTTCAAGCACAGAGGACAGAGCCAAATACTCACAAAAACCCTAAGCCACTGACCCGCCCGGCTTGCCACATTTGCGGTCCCACTGTGTCATCACGGGTCAGGTCTATCTTTTTATGCTTACAGTTCACATATTTCATAGGTTCCACTGGCTTCTGTTTCATTCATGTAAACCGTTTCATTCATGTATTCCTGCCGAACGAGGTCCATATGTTTAAAATTATGTTATCTGTTTTGTTTTGTTTACAACTCCTGAACTGGGGCCAGCCCGTTCGTACTCTAGCTTACTCGGCTAGACTACACGAAAGCCTATGACGGCTAGACTTTCGTGCACACGATCGCACGAAAGATAGCATTTCGGTACCGGTCACTTTCGGTACAGACATTGTTAAAAAACAAAATACAGCAGGTTTTTCTTATGATATAGATGGTAAATTCATTAGATAGTATTGGCATATAATCTTATAATGGTTCATGGTCATATACGTTTCTATATTACGATTATATACGTATCTGGTTACTATGATATTAGGGATCCATGTATATCTATTCATTTTAGATTCATTAATATTTTCATAATTTTGTCAATTATAGTAATATGCATATAGTCATTTCCTTTTGTCAATACATTGGGGGAGCTAGAACATTACAAGTAGCTTGATTTGCGGGGCACTTTGGCTCTTTTACCTGTACGTTTTATATATACCGTATATACTCGAGTATAAGCCGACCCGAATATAAGACGAGGCCCCTAATTTTACCCCAAAAAACTGGGAAAACTTATTGACTCGAGTATAAGACTAGGGTGGGAAATGCAGCAGCTACTGGTAAATTTCTAAATAAAATTAGATCCTAAAAAAATTATATTAATTGAATATTTATTTACAGTGTGTGTATATAATGAATGCAGTGTGTGTGTATGAGTGCAGCGTGTGTGTATGAGTGCAGCGTGTGTGTATGAGTGCAGCGTGTGTATATGAGTGCAGTGTGTGTGCAGTGTGTGTGTATGAATGCAGTGTGTGTATGAATGCAGCGTGTGTGTATGAGTGCAGCGTGTGTGTATGAGTGCAGCGTGTGTGTATGAGTGCAGTATGTATGAATGCAGTGTGTGTGTGATCAGTGTGTGTGTATGTGTGCAGTGTGTGTATGTGTGCAGTGTGTGTATGAGTATGTGTGCAGTGTGTGTGTGTGTGTGTGTTGCAGAGCCTTTGTGGGGGGTGGGCAATTTTATTATTATTATTTTTATATTTTATTTTATTATTTTTTATTATTTTATTTTATTATTATTTTTTAATATTTTAATATTTTTTATTATTTTATTTTATTTGTAATATTATTATTTTTTTACTTATTAATATTTTATTATTTCGATTTTTTTTTTCGTCCCCCCTCCCTGCTTGATACATGGCAGTGAGGGGGGCTCTCCTTCCCTGGTGGTCTAGTGGCATTGGCAGTTCAGTGGGGGGGGGGGGGGAGCTGTGGGGGCTGCAGAGAGTTTGCTTACCTCTCCTGCAGCTCCTGTCAGCTCTCTTCTCCTCCGCACCGTCCGTTCAGCACCTCGGTCAGCTCCCAGTGTAAGTCTCGCGAGAGACTTACAGTGGGAGCTGACAGAAGAGCTGACCGGACGGCGCGGAGGAGAAGAGAGCTGACAGGAGCTGCAGGAGAGGTAAGTAAACTCTCTGCAGCCCCCACAGCCCCCCTGTCTGTATTATGGCAATGTAAATTGCCATAATACAGACACTGACTCGAGTATAAGCCGAGTTCGGGTTTTTCAGCACAAAAAATGTGCTGAAAAACTCGGCTTATACTCGAGTATATACGGTATATATATATAGGCATAAGGACAAGGTCATGTTATGTTTCATACTTCAATACGTTGTTTTATCCATTAGGTTTGCAGGTACAACTAAAGCTACTAGCTGGTTTATCAGCATAAAACTATATTTACCAAGGTATGTTCACCTGCTTATTACAAACTTATAAATTCTACCCCTCATATTTTCCCAGTTTCAAGCGTACTGGCAAATAGGGTCCTAGAAGTCCAATAGGTAACTTCATTTCTACGGCCTCCATGCTTTAGGTTAGTAGTCCCGCGAGGCCAACACCCATCCTCATTCCCGGAGGTATACGCCCATTGAGCCAATCATAGCTAGCTGCCTCGCATAGTAACATAGAGAGAGCCTCACCTGTCACTCCCTTTCTATCTTAAACTGTTACATTCACTGAGAGGCCGACACCCCACCACAACGTTCGGTAGCCACAAAATCCCCTCGCGCCTACGCATAGATAGAGCCTCTCAAGCCTCTGGGCATCTAGCACCCAGTCACCAAACTTAGTATAATTTTTTCACCACTTATATATGTACAGGTAATAATGGTAATCGTTATGTTATTTAGTATGTCTCAAGAATGTATGTCTCCCAGCACTCCGGATAGATCCAGCACACCTTCTTGTAGAGGAGACATGGATAGTCCAGCATCAATCAGATCCTGGACTATCCCTCGCATTACTACCGAACTCAGGAGACCTCAGATTCCATACCCAGCTACCTCTAGGAAAGCAGAACTGTTCAAACTGCTTTGCACATCAACAGATAATATGGAGACAGTGGAAGGTCCAAGCAATGCTAATTTAGCAGATATTCACTCCATGTTATCATCACTCATGACCTCCATGGTCAACAACAGATTGGAGAAACTGGAATCGGTCACTCTAGCTCTGACAACAGCCGGGCCTTCCTCCACAGTTCAACCAGTCTCTACTGAAACTCACTTAGGTGGTTCAGTGACTTCAGATTCACAGGACTTTAACCCTGCTCACATGATCCCAGCTCATATTAAAAAAGATATCCTGGAAAGTAAAGATGTTAACCTGGCATCACTCCTAATTGCCTCCCAGGATATCGTAGAAAATAAGACTTATGCATACTGGTTGTGATAAAGGCTAGGGACTCCAGGTTAAACAGGAAACTGACCATCCTTGAGTTTGTTTTAGCCTTTGGTATTTATAGGGATGTGGTTTGCTCTGTTTTCCCAAATAGAAGAGAAGAATTTGATTTGTATATGCACAAGCTGGCAGACCTAGGCAACAAATACGGAGGTACAGCTTTCTATGATTATCATATGTCTTTTTCAGCTAAAGTGTCTACAGCTCTCTCTCTCTCAATTTGGGAATAGGACCAATTGGAGCAAACTAGATACAGAAATTTTCTGCAGACACTTTGCAGGTCTAAAGATGCCAGCTTGTGCATCCTGTTCATCTTCCACTCATACAACCAGTTTTTCCCAACACAGTTGAGGATTATCCCTATGCTCCTGTTACTAGCAAACTGCTAGGGACAAGTTAGGTCGTCCCATGATTTTCCTTGGAAAATCACAAATTTGCAATTATTTCAATGCCGGTATGTGAAGCTTCAGCGCATGCAGGCTGTTGCATATCTGTTCTAAATGCTTCCAGGCACATGCATAAACCATGTATCCCAATAAACTGTACCCTAAACCATACTTAACGTCTGTCAATATTAATACATTAGCAGCTTTACTGTCTAAACATCCTTCAAGATATCTCCTGGATTCACTAATATCAGGATTTTCTGAAGGTTTCCATACAGGTATCATACACATGCCTTCAGGGAACCTATAATGCCATCACTTGCAGTCAGCACAGAAGAATCCCACCGCCGTAGACACACTCCTAACACAATAACTTTCTGATGGTTTCCTATTAGGGCCTTTCCAGTCCCCACCATTTACTGTATGGAGGACAGACCCTATCGGTATTGTCACAGGGAAGAACTCCTTAAAACAAAGACTTATCATTGACCTGTCAGCACCCCACACCTCTGCAATTCCAAGTCTAAACTCACTGACCCCTTCAGAGGAGTTTTCCCTACAGTACGCCACCACTGACAATGCCATTACAGCTATAATTAAAGCAGGGGTAGGAGCATGGTTAAGCAAGACAGCTATAGTCAACGCTTTTCAACTACTACCAATACAGAGGGGCGTGGCCTGACCGCCGACAGTGATGGCTGCTTAGGCAGAGAGCTCTGCACCCTGCCAGACTCGAAACGCTGCGCAAAAAACGACTCACCCCTGCCAACGCTTCTAAAATCCGCTCACTGCAAGAGGGATACACCAGAAGATGGCTTCACATAAAAAAAACAGCAAGAAGCCAAAGGAAGGGACCCTTTCCGTTGCCGAACTCCTCGCACCGCCCAGGCCGCATGCAGCAAAAGATGGCGGCGGCCAAATGAGCGCGGGCTCCCCAGAATCCCCACACACTGGAGAACACAGGCACAGACCGCTGCAGACGACCAATGCAGAAATCTTGCACTCTATTTCAGAGGTAAGACACTACCTGGCGGGTCAGCAAGGGAGGTTAAAGAGGAGATTCAGTCAGTGGGCCAGCGCACAGAGGCCCTGGAATGGAGGATGGACCTCGTGGTGGCGGCCCACAACGAAGCAGCCTCCACCACCAACCATCTAATTACTAGGACTAGAAGATGCCTCTAATAGGTCCCGCAGAAAAAATTTAAGAATAAAAGGCTTAGCTGAAAGAATAAAAGATGCAGACTTACAGAATGTGCTTCTGAGGCTGTTTGAAGAACAACTGCCTGCCATACCGGAACACCTATGGACCATAGATAGGGCACACAGAGCGCTGAGAGCTAGAGGCCCACCTGACGGCCCCCCAAGGGATGAAATAATGCGGTGGCACTTTTTCTCCACCAAAGAAGCGATTATAAAAAGCGCACGCCGCCACACTTATTCACTGGAAGGCTCCACACTCCACCTTTATCAGGACATAGCACCTGCCACATTAGCCAGGAGAAGGGAATGGAAGCCCGTTGCCGACCTAGTCAGGGCCAAGGGCCTCAACTTCGCATGGGGACATCCCTTCAAAATGCTGATATTCAACGGACCAAGACCGGCTGTACTCCTACCTACAGCGGACCCTAAGGCCTTCCTCCGCGGATTAGGCATAGAAGTCCCAGAGGATTTCCGACTCCCCCAAAGAGGCACCCAAGCACTAGGTCACTTGCCCAGGGAAGAGGCAGTTTTGGACGGCGGTGCTCCATAGGGGGCTCAAAAGGACCTTCCTTCCACTGACCGCTACACCAAGGGTACAGGGTATAGCATGGTACCCCGTAACTAACTTAGGTCCTCTAGACCCGCTATCAGGACCCCTCTCACAGGGGTGACAGAAGCCTTTACTTAACCCGGCCATACACGCCACCCCCGCCCCGCTGCCACCACCATCTTACTGGACGTGGAACGGACAGGTACGATCTCCGGCAGCACCGACACAGACTGGGCGACGCCCCCTCCCCCACGCCAATCCCCACACTGCTGATCCTAAGCGACACCTGAGAATAGGGGCTTGGCACCATAGAGGTAGGGGCTGGGTTGACTAGTTTTGAACATATTTCATGTGGTCTATATATCATGTTTCATTCATTTCATGTTTATTTTGCCCGTCTACTCATTGTAAAGTATGCAAGGTTCGCAAACATACTGTAGTTCTGTGTACGCACAAGTGACTTGATGTGAGAGGCCGCACTATCCTTAACGAATCTAGCAGGGAACTGACGTGCATGCACTAAGATATTTTGTTATTCGGGTCTAAGGCAGGGTGCTCGGCGAATGATTGTCCCCTCCGTGCTACTTGAAGTACTCGCGGAGCGGATAACCACCCCCCGATACACCCGGCACAAATAAGACCGGAGTGATCCCCCACCTCCCCACATTGCACCTCCCCACCCCCTCCCTGTATTGCATTGTCCTTTTTACTTTAAGTACGGGCTAGACACGCCCACAGTGGTTACAAACAACACAGGAAGGCAAGATACCAAGGCCATATAAACCGAAAAACACCTAATATTTAATGTAGGCCACACGACACTTCTAGGAGGTCGGTCTCGGTGTGGGCCGCTATGTTTCAGCGGGCCACACTCAGTACTGATGCAACACGAAGATGTTAAAGCCTGACCTGATATATGCAACACCGATTGTATTTTACCACCGTGAACTGATGAAAAGTATCCTGACGTACTGTACTTTTACAATGTAACGTTTTTATTTCAATGTATTTTATTGTATTGTTCTGTTATTGTATTGTTGTTTTTCCTTTTTACCTTACAAAAGGGCTAGAAATGCCCCCCTCAGTTAAAGACGACACGGAGCGGCAAACATTAACATCACATATGCTGAAAAAACATCTGTCTAATGACACATAACCTGTAAAACTGTTAGTAATCGGCCTCTGCGTGAGCCACTGTATATTACTATGCCGCATTCCGTGCCGAATCAAAAATAAAGAATAAAAAAAAAAAACTACTACCAATACATCCCACACTTTGGCACCTACATGGCATTAAATGGAAAGACTGGTACTAATTTTTTCTCACGCTTAACTTTTGAGTCAAAGAGTAGCCCAAAAATCTTTGACATTTTTGCGGAGACACTATGTTGGTTACTCCGGAACATAAACAGATGCCCCACAGTCATCCATTACTTAGTTGAATTTTGATGGTCGAAGAGAACACCCTTCCCCCAAGTAGCCTCAGGGAAGCCATCAGCCTTTTTGACCAATTAGGGATTCAGTATCCCCTAAGAAAACTGAAGGCCCGGACACTATCATTAACTTCCTAGGCATTCAATTAGATTCCATTTCCATGCAGGCAAGCTTACCGCAGTACTAAATAGGGAATATACTCACATGCATTAATCAATATCTCCTTCAAGATTCCTGCAATCGTAAAGAATTACAATCCCTAATAGGTTCTTTAAATTTTGCAATGCGAATTATTCCCCAACGGCGCGCTCTCATATCTAGATTGCTTTGTCTCTTCCCACATTTTTTCAATGACGATTGTCAACTAACCTTAGATGCCCAAGCCACAGCGGACCTACTTATGTGGCAGGATTTCCTAATCACATGGAATGGAATGAGCATGTTCCTCTCAGAATTGTCTGATAATTCACCAACCATTTTGTCAGGCGCAGCATCTATTATGGGCTTTGCAGCCATCTATGGAAATGAATGGCTTTGGGGTAGCTGGCCTGCAGAAGTCCAGAATTTGGAAGATTTTTCCACTTCAGCAGCCCTATTTGAGATTTACCCCATTGTAGCGGCTGCTGTGACTTGTGGTCATTTGTGGTAAGGTTATTCGGTTCGTTGTTACTCGGATAACCAGGCCACATGCCACATTATTAACAAAGGCCACTCATCATCTTTAACGATCATGAAATTTCTCAGGAAATTAACTTGGCTTGCGGCTTGTCACCAATTTTTTTTTGTATGCTTTCATGTATCAGGGGTCTGTAATATTGCAGCTGACAATTTATCTCGATTTAAATTGCAGGCATTTCACCAAGCTCTGCCCACAGCCGCTCAAGTAACTGCCCCCTCGTTTCAGAATCTAATCATGGATTAGATATCCTTTTGCAACACAGCCAGGAATTATCAACTCTCGGCCAACACACTGAGAACCTACGATAGAGCTTTTGTGTTATTTAAAAGATTCCTTTTGGAACATAACATTACCCATCATTTCGTTATGACAACACTTCTAGGTTTTGCATCTTTTTGCCACCTCAGACTTAAATTATCCCACAACACCATAAAATTATATCTCACAGGCATACAACATCATATGCTAACCCTATTGCCAAACAATCATAGTTTCATGTCATCCTACCAGATTAAAACCTTACTCAGAGGCATTCAGAAATCCGTTCCCCCACGTACTCCACAAAGATTACCGATTAACAACCACCTTTTTCAATCCCTATCTGACCTTTTAGATTCAAGGCCTTTCGATCCCCGTACTAATGAAGTCATTAAAACGGCCATGTACGTAGCTTTCTAAGGCCACGAGAATTTACCACTACCACAACAACAAACACACAACATTGCCTCAGACAATCTCACATACAAAAACAAGCAGACAATTACATACTTGATCTACCCCGTACTAAAACAAGTCAACATACCCTACCTGTATAAATTGCGTACTACCCTACCCTCAATAAATGGTGCCCGGTAGCGGTGTTAGATTCCTATCTTGAAAACCCTAGCAAACACCCCTCACAACCACTGTTCTCACATCACAGCTCAATTCTTATGACCCACACATTCATGCAATGTGTCAGATCCTTGATAACACAGCTAGGACTTAAACTATTCAGGTAATTCCTTCAGGATAGGAACAGCCTCCATGGCATCAAATGTCAACATACCAGTACACATTATCAAAACACTAGGGCGTTGGAAATCTTCTGCCTATACTCGTTGCATACCGAAACCCGTTCAAGAGGGCAATGCCTTTAAAGAAATGTCTGGATAAGATGTATGCATTGTTGACTGTATTCAATTTGGTTCTGGCACACCACAACCGACTTGCTCTTTTATACTATTTTACGCCTATACATATCTATTACTCCATTTACGGCTTTGGTCCACTAACACAAGTATTAACACAAGTATTAAGGCTGGCTGGCCTGTAATTGTGGGAGGAGCATATATGTGTTACTTACCTACTTAAGGGAACCCCTTACCTTACTCCATACTGTCCGAGGTCTAACAATTTGCATGACCCTCCCATCACTCCCACTACTAAACATTTCCATCTTTCTCTTTCTTTCCCTTTCTTTTACTCCTTGGTAGGCCCTCTTTTATTTACAGGCCTACCGCATCATCGGTTACGTCACACCACAACGGACTTGCTCTTTTATACTATTTTACGCCTATACTTATCTATTACTCCATATACGGCTCTGTACCCATAACACAAATATATATATATATATATATATATTAAAAAAATTACAAGTTTTTTATTTATTTTTAATTATGACATATCTTTGATAATTTATATATATATATATATATATATATATATACACAATATATATAGTTATTATATTTAACCCTTTCATGACTGGAGGGTAGGGTACTGAGGCAGTTTTGGATTCCTAACACTATAGTGTTCCTTTAACAGCACACAGAACAACTGTCTTGAGATTTGTAACACTTGCAATGTCATGATTCTCATACAATTCTTTCTGCCTTATGGGTGTCTGGGATCTGTTGGATTCACATTGAAAATGTAAGTATCACTCTTATTGTTTAGGGTAGGGGCATTAAGAAAGGGATATAGTCAAAAACATGTGTTAACTATGCTCTTCTGAATTAACCTTGAAGGCAGTAGTGGGCCTTTGCCATGTCTTTTACCCCTGTCATTGTGTTCTGACTTGCCCTACAATTTAGCTTTAGCTCCTGTCCATTTCATTATATATCCCATCAATCGTTTTGTGGTTTTTCCCCCTGACTTTTATCATGCATACTTCTCGTTTACTCTCATCTTTCTTTAAATTGTTACCCTTTCACTTATTTATTTACAAAGTTTTTTGCCAGACATCCCACCATACGTCTTGCTAGTTGGAAAAAAAAAATAGCTCTAAGCTTTACTAGGACTAGGTCTAAGGGTCTTGAGCAAAGTCACTAAGAAACATTTTAAGCACCATAACCACATCAGCTCACTATAGTTGTTATAAGTCTAAGAAAGTGTGGATATCAAGCCATCCAAGCTTACAAGAGCCTGTGTTTAGGTGGATTGACTCAATCCCGCTCAGCTAATGTGAGAGTGGTATTCCTCATGAGACGGTACAATTTGGGGTGTCAAGGAAGGGCTGGGCACTGGGTTCAGTTAGAGCTCTCAGTTTATTATCAAGGCACTACGTTGTATAGGCTGACCGCTAATGTCCAATTCTGCATTAGACGTGGAGCAGTAGTAGCTGCCAGGGGAACCATACTTTTTTTTGTCAGTTTGATATAAACCAGGAGGACAGTACGCACAGAGACTCTGCACAATAATCTCAGAGTTGTCCCTTTTAAAATGGAGCTGGCTGCTCCCCAATTCATTTTCATTCACTATCAGGATAATACATCACAAAAACAGGATTTAAAAATAAACTTCTGAAGTTTTAGTTTTGTATGCAGGGTAACATGATGTTGCTCATCCCAGCAGCAGAGGTCAAGGGATATTTAAAAATAAATACAAATAAATCTAAGATGTGCACTGGATGCCCCATTAAACATATCCTACACCAGGTATACTACATGACCTATTACACCACAAACACTGACAGAGCTGTCTGAAAGAACAATGACAACCAGTAACACGAATACTGTTTCACTGTTCAACCAAGACTGAAAGGCTCACACAGAGGAAGGGAAGCTAAGCCAGCCTCTGACGTAATTACCGCCTATACTAAGGTAGCCAACGGATACCGCTGACGTAAACAGCCACGTTCCTCACGTGCTGATCTACACCCTCCCAGTCCCCCTCTCCCCCGTGCCCCCCCGCCCTCGTTCCACGTGCGGGACCATGTGAGCTTTCTCGGCAGTGTTTGTAAACACGCGTCACGGAGCCACGTGAGACTATGTGCGCGCGACGGAGGGGAGGGATTGAAACTGACTGACAGCTGTGCCGTCCAATTGAAGAGCCCCGAGATCAGGCTGAGCTGCGTGAGTAAACAGCCAATGATAGCGCGTTTTACAAATTAGGGGCGGAGACAAAAGAAAATCAGGGTGGTTTTTTTTGTCGCATTTCTGATAGACACCTTACATGAAGGGAAGGGCGGTGTGTGAGGGAGGGAGGGACGGCTGAGGGAGATTGGGTCATAGGCACGTTATTTATTTTATTCCTGGTCCTAGAAGGGATAAGTATGGAAATAATGTAAACACCGGGTTCAGGGGCCATTATAGCATATCAGGAATAGTATATAACTGGGTTATCCTCTCTGACTTAGTGGGAGGGAGAGGTTGGTTGGGCTACAATTATGTAGCAATGGTAACTGCATTGCATTGGTTCTTGTGATACCTTGAATTGGAAATAACCTGATATTTTTATTCCCTAATAGGGATAAGTATCCTTTCACCTTTTGAGTGCTGGTGTGATTGGAGGCCAGGCCAATTTTGTACCAGTATGTTACCTTAAAGGGAAACTATAGTGACAGGAAAACAAACTAGTTCTCCTGGCACTATAGCTTGCGCCTCCGTCAAAAACTCCTTCTGTCGCTTGTTGCTGGCTTAGGTCCGCTTTCTCTTGGCGGGGGAGATCTAATGTACATGCGCGCAATGGCCACGCTCGCATTAGGATTTTCCCATAGGAAAGCATTGGGTGACGCTGGACATCCACATGCATAACGTGAGGACGTCCAGCATCAGTTAGGTGACTAACAGCCTGGAAGTCACTCTATCTAGGGGCTGTCTGGTAGCGTTAACCCTAGCAGGTAATTACTTCAGATTTTTTAAAACTGCAATCATTACATACTCAGGGTTGAGGAACCTGGGGCAGTGCACCCAGACCACTTTAATGAGCTGAAGTGGTCAGGGTGCCTATAGTGTCCCTTAACACCTTAAGGACCAAGCTTCTGGAATAAAAGGGAATCATGACATGTCACACATGTCATGTGTCCTTAAGGGGTTAAACAAATCTAGATATTATGGTGTTTTGTTTTTTTCTAGTCCAGATAGAACTAGATTTTAATACAATAAAAAAAAGATCATATAATATAAAAAAAAGTTAAAATTATATATATATTACTATAATACACTTAGAATTAAATTATTTATATATTCAGGCTGTCCCAACAAATGTATACACATAGAATGTGACAGCAGATAAGAACCATTTGGCCCATCTAGTCTGCCCAATTTTTCAAAATACTTTTAATTAGTCTCTGGCCTTATCTTAAGTCTAGGATAGCTTTATGTCTATCCCAGGCATGCTTAAACTCCCTCACTGTGCTAATCTCTACCAATTCAGCTGGAAGGCTATTCCGTGCATCCACTACCCTCTCGGAAAAGTATTACTAACTGATATTATTATTATTATTTTTTTTAATTCTTTATTTTCATTTGTGCACAGTTGGTACAAACATTCTTGTCAAGCCACAACAGCTGAAACAAGTAATTTCTTTCAGGCATAGGTATACAGTGGTAACTTCAATAACTCAGCACTTTTTATATATAGGTATATGCATAATACATTTGAACTGTGGAGTGACTGTTGTAAGTTATAGGTGTTGAGTGACAAGTGTGCCACCCCTGTGTAAGTGTGACTTTGGGTGCCTGCTCTAAGCGTTGATGGGGTAGGGCACATCTGTCGCCACTTGGTCAATAGGATGAGACTAAGGTTGTGAGATTAGTAGTGGGTCAGAGAGACCTGCACCCCTTTTCCCTGTCTCTGAGGACTGCAAAGTCGGTCGTTTGTCGTAATATCTGATAATACATAAGGGGGTGGGGTGAGGGGGAGAACATGTAGTGATACAGTAGCAGGTACTTGCAGCTTTCGAGAGGACATATGTCGCTGTCAGCGGTCGTCGGTAATCAATTTAAAGTCGTGTAAAAAATACATGAATAAACAAAACATTAAACGTGGAACATAAAACATAAGCATGGAACGCTTCTTGTGTGGGCTCGAGATGAGAGCCTGAGCCGAAGGTTTGCGGCCTTGGCGGTGTCAGGGAGTTCAAGGCACCGAGGCAGATGCCGGTTCTCCTTGTTGGGCCGCTGGTATGAAGGGTCGTGCTGTGGCGGGATTCCAGGTTGTAGGTGTCGTCTGCGTATTGGAATCCGTGGGACCCGGCCTTTGTCTTCCCAGTGCTAGTTGTCGTAGGACATCTTGTATTTCGGTTGCTTCATATATTTTATAGGTTCCACTGTCTCTGGTTATGATCAGGGCCCTGGGGGAGCCCCAACTATAGGGTATTTTGTGTGCTATGAGTTCTGTAGTCAGGGGTCGCAAGGATCTTCTCCAGTCCATGGTGGCTTTGGACAAGTCTGGGTAAAATGTCAGTGAGTGGTTTTCGAAGTGTAAAGGTGACTTACTGCGCACGGCCACCATGAATGCTAAGCGATCTCTTCCATGCTGAAATCGAACGATTACATCGTTCCCTGTCTCCGGTGCGCCGGTGTGCTGACCAGGGATGCGGAAGCAGCTATCTAGCGGCATCTCTTTGGCCTTCTTGGGCGTGAGTAATGTGTTGAGCAGTCTGCGGAGTAGGTGCGGCAGCTCTGTAGGCTCTACTTCTCCCGGTAGGCCTCGGATTTTGACATTGTTTGCGCGCCTTTTATCCTCGAGTGCCGCCATGTTGATTTGGTGTTGTTTCTGTGATTTTTGCAGGGTGGCAATTTGTTGTTCGACCGTCGTTAGGCGGGATTCTTGTGCGGCGGTGTTTAGCACCGCGTTTTGCAGTCGGGCCATCACTCCGCTGATCTCATCACGGAAAATTCCGATGTCGGCTGCTATATTACGGCGCAGCTCTCCCAGCATAACTGTAAGTCTCTCTTCTGTGAGGCTAGGTTTCGGGGGTGAAAGGGTCGGTCTGCTCGCCGCTCCCATACCATAGTCTTCTTCTTCGGACTCGGTGGCCTCACTGTACGATTGGTACAGGCCCTCGATTTGCGGCGCCATGTCAGGCCTCTGGGAGTTTTGGGACCTCCGCAGTAGTTCCCCAATGTCAGCCGCATAGGGGGGTTTGTCTGGCTTTGCTTTTTTATTTCGCCGCCCCATGTTTATCTGGCGATCCTGTGACTGATTTTTGTGTTTAAAACACAAGTTTTCTTCCTTTTTCAGGGTGTTTGGGCGAGTTTCTTTCGGAGCTCGAGGTGGATGCGTCCTCTCGGTATGGCTGCTGGCTCCGCCCTCACCTGATATTATTTTTAAACATTTGCCCCCTCTAATTTAAGACTGTCCTATTGTTGTGGTAGTTTTTCTTCTTCTAAATATAGTCTCCTCCTTTACTGTGTTGATTCCTTTTATGTACTTAAATGTTTCTATCATATCCCCCCTGTCTCTTCTTTCCTCCAAGCTATACATGTTAAGTTCCTTTAACCTTTCCTTGTAAGTGTTATCCTGCAATCCATGAACCAGTTGAGTAGCACTTATCTGAACTCTCTCTAAAGTATCAATATCCTTCTGGAGATACGGTCTCCAGTATTGCATACAATACTCCAAGTGAGGTCTCACCGGTGTTCCCTCTTTCTACTGCTAATACCTCTCCCCAGACAACCAAGCATTCTGATAGCATTTCCTGGTGCTCTATTACATTGTCTGCCTACCTTGAAGTCATCAGAAATAATCACCCCTAAATGCCTTTCCTCAGATGTTGAGGTTAGGACTCTATCAAATATTCTGTACTCTTCCCTTGGGTTTTTACATCCAAAATGCATTATCTTGCATTTATCCACATTAAATGTCAGTTGCCACAACTCTGGCCATTTTTCTACTTTACCTAAATAGAAACATAGAATGTGACGGCAGATAAGAACCATTCGGCCCATCTAGTCTGCCCAATTTTCTAAATACTTTCATTAGTCTCTGGCCTTATCTTATAATTAGGATAGCCTTATGCCTATCCCACGCATGCTTAAACTCCTTTACTGTGTTAACCTCTACCACTTCAGCTGGAAGGCTATTCCATGCATCCACTACCCTCTCAGTAAAGTAATACTTCCTGATATTATTTTTAAACATTTGTCCCTCTAATTTAAGACTATGTCCTCTTGTTGTGGTAGTTTTTCTTCTTTTAAATATAGTCTCCTCCTTTACTGTGTTGATTCCCTTTAAGTATTTAAATGTTTCTATCATATCCCCCCTGTCTCTTCTTTCCTCCAAGGTATACATGTTAAGATCCTTTAACCTTTCCTGGTAGGTTTTATCCTGCAATCCATGAACCAGTTTAGTAGCCCTTCTCTGAACTCTCTCTAAGGTATCAATATCCTTCTGAAGATACGGTCTCCAGTACAGCGTACAATACTCCAAGTGAGGTCTCACCAGTGTTCTGTACAATGGCATGAGCACTTCCCTCTTTCTACTGCTAATACCAAGCATTCTGCTAGCATTTCCTGCTGCTCTATTACATTGTCTGCCTACTTTTAAGTCATCAGAAATATTCACCCCTAAATCCCTTTCCTCAGATGTTGAGGTTAGGACTCCATCAAATATTCTGTACTCTGCCCTTGGGTTTTTACGTCCAAGATGCATTATCTTGCACTTATCCACATTAAATGTCAGTTGCCACAACTCTGACCATTTTTCTAGTTTACCTAAATCATTAGCCATTTGGCTTATCCCTCCTGGAACATCAACCCTGTTACATATCTTAGTATCATCAGCAAAAAGACATACCTTACCATCAAGATGATAAGCCTTCTATGTGCAACAGTGTCAAAAGCCTTACTGAAATCTAGGTAAGCAATGTCTACTGCACCACCCTGATCTATTATTTTAGTTACCCAATCAAAAAAATCAATAAGATTAATTTGGCATGATCTCCCTGAAGTAAACCCATGCTGTCTCTGATCTTGAAATCCATGTGATTTTAGATGTTCAACAATCCTATCCTTTAACATGGTTTCCATTACTTTCCCCACTACTGAAGTCAGGCTTACTGGCCTGACTCCTCCCTACTACCTTTCTTGTGAATGGGCACAACATTCACTAAATTCCAATCTTCTGGGACTACTCCTGTTAAAGGACCACTATAGTGCAAGGAAAACCAACTTGTTTTCCTGGCACTATAGGGTCTTTAGGTCCCCCTCACCCTCATGGCACCCCTCCCGCCGGGCTGAAGGTGTTAAACTCTTGCCTTTCTCCAGCGCCGGGCTCCCTCGGCGCTGGGAATCTCTCTTCCCTCTCCCGACGTCAGCTTTGAGCCGCGCACGCATTCATGGGAAAGCATTTCTCAATGCTTTCCTATGGACGTCAGCGTCTTCTCACTGTGATTTTCACAGTTAGAAGAGCCTCTATTGGCTGTCAGTGAGACAGCCACTAAAGGCTGGATTAACCCTATTGTAAAGATAGCAGTTTCTCTGAAACTAGATGGACCTGGCACCCAGAGCACTTAATTGAGCTGAAGTGGTCTGGGTGTCTGTAGTGGTCCTTTAACAATGGTTGGTTATAAAGTCTGTGTTTATTAACATTCAGTTCATTTTCAAAATGTAAAGGGGCACTATAGTCACTAAAACAACTTAAGCTTAGTGACACAGTTTTTGTGTATAGATCATGCTCCTGCAGTCTCACTGTTCAATTCTCTATCATTTAGGAGTTAAATCACATTGTTTTTGCAGCCCTCCCTGCATGTGACTTACACAACATTCTTAAACACTTCCTGTAAAGAGTCATCTAATGTTTACACTTCCTTTACTGCAAATTCTGTTTAATTTAAAGATTCTGATAATAGCTTGCTAGACACTGTAGGAGCCTCCTGTACAGTGAGGGAAATAAGTATTTGATCTCCTGCTGATTTTGAACATTTGCCAACTGACGAAGAAATGATCAGTCTATAATTTTAATGGTATGTATAGTTTAACAGTGAGAGACAGAATAGCAAACAGAAATTAAAAAAAACGCATGTCAAAAAAGTTATAAATTGATTTGCATGTCAATGAGTGAAATAAGTATTTGATCCCCTATCAAATAGCAAGATTTCTGGCTCCCAGGTGTCTTTTATACAGGTAATGAGCTAAGATTAGGAGCACTCTCTTAAAAGGAGTGCTCCTAATCTCAGCGCATTACCTGTATAAAAGACACCTGTCCACAGAAACAATCAATCAGATTCCAAACTCTCCACCATGGCCAATACCAAAGAGCTGTCCAAGGATGTCAGGGACAACATTGTAGACCTACACAAGGCTGGAATGGGCTACAAGACCACTGCCAAGCAGTTTGGTGACAACGGTGCGATTATTCACAAATGGAAGAAACGCAACATAACTGTCAGTCTTCCTCGGTCTGGTGCTCCATGCAAGATCTTACCTTGTGGGGTTTCAATGATCATGAGAACGGTGAGGAATCAACCCAGAACTACACGGGATGATCTTGTTAATGATCTCAAGGCAGCTGGGACCATAGTCACCAAGAAAACAATTGGTAACACACTACGCTGTGAAGGACTGAAATCTTGCAGCGCCCGCAAGGTTCCCCTGATTAAGAAAGCCAATGAACATCTAAAATATTCAAAAGGATAACTGGGTGAAAGTGTTGTGGTCAGATGAGACAAAAATCAAGCTCTTTGGCATCAACACAGCTCTCCGTGTTTGGAAGAGGAGGAATGCTGCCTATGACCCCAAGAACACCATCCCCACTGTCAAACATGGAGGTGGAAACATTATGCTTTGGGGGTGATTTTCTGCTAAGGGGACAGGACAACTGTACTGCATCAAAGGGATGACCGACAGAGACATGTACCGTCAAATCTTGGGTGAGAACCTCCTTCCCTCAGCCAGGGAGCCAGGGCATTGGAAATGGGTTTTGGATGGGTATACCAGCATGACAATGACCCAAAATACACAGCCAAGGCAACAAAGCGGTGGCAAGAAGAAGCACATTAAGGTCCTGGAGTGGCCTGGCCAGTCTCCAGACCTTAATCCCATCTGTGGAGGGAGCTGAAGGTTCAAGTTGCCAAACGTCAGCCTCAAAACCTTAATGACTTGGAGAGGATCTGCAAAGAGGAATGGGACAAAATGCTGTGATGTGTGCAAACTTGGTGGCCAACTACAAGAAACGTCTGACCTCTGTGATTGCCAGCAAGGGGTTTGCCACCAAGTACTAAGTCAAAGTGGTCAAATACTTATTTCACTCATTGATTTGCAAATCAATTTATAACTTTTTTGACATGCGTTTTTCTGGATTTAAAAAATAAATAAATTATTCTCTCTCTCACTGTTAAAATACACCTACCATTAAAAGTAATAACTGATCATTTCCCAATCAGTGGGCAAACTTAAAGCAGGGGATCAAATATATATATTTTTTGAATTCTTAATTTTTGCAGTGCACATATATATCACAACGCGCATGTGGTACCCCAACGGCAATCCACATGCTTTTCAATAACAGTATTAACAGTTGGGTACATGGTAATACTTGCACAATTTTATATTAATATAGGAGATCGTTCCTATTTCGAGTAGCTAATGTGTAGGTTTTGTACGTGAAACAAGAAGATGTGAATTAACGTTATACATAGAGATTTGTCTATCAGTTTTTCCTGGAGACATGTATAAGATTGTATATTCTGTAAGCGTAAACATGCGTCAGCACAGTAAGAATAGATATGAGGGTGGCATGACGTGGCGTAAACTGCTCAACTATGCCTCACCTAATGTCTTTAGTAAATTAACCATGGGAACAGAGGGATATTTCGTCACAGCAGTAACACATCTAAGGAGATTTATCCACTTATGTCTGTTTAGAGTCATCGTGAGTGTAGGAGACAGCAGTAATCTGAATCACCAAAAACTAGTAATATGCCTTCTGAAGTGAGTCATAGATGACAACTTAGGTAATTATAGCGGCGAGACTCAAGAAATGTCCACCGGGAGGCCTCGTGGCCTAAATAGGTAGCCCAGAGATGCCAGGGCTAGTTAAGCTAAGACCCTTGCAGGATACAAAAATAATCTGCAGAATAAAACTCAGTAATTGAAAGCATACAATTATGTTAATAATAATAAAGCAAGACTCAATAGGTATTAGCATGTGAGATGATGGTTATACCAGAGGTTAAGTCCTGGACCCCTCACTTAATGCAGCCAGTTCCCTGCAGGGATTGAGCAAAGTCCCTCCATGTTAAATTTCAGGGTCTGTTAGTTCAAGCTTAGTCGCATGTTGTTGTTTAATTATAAACGTTTGTGTCCGTGTATGGTATGCTTGGGGCTGTATGGAAAGTCCAGGTGATCCTATTTAGCCGATGCCCTTGCGTGAGGCCGGTACCAGCAGGTCCGTCGATGGTGCCGATGGGAGCTGTTTCCATGCGTCCCGGGGATGCGGCCTGCGGGAGATATTTGTGGGTGATTGCCTGCATGTAGGGAGCGTTTGCAGTGCATTCCCTGAAGTAAGTAAGTGGGTCAGGTCGCCACCCTCTGGTCGCCTTGTTTTTCCCCCTCCCTGGGCGTAGATGTGCCGCTTATGCTGTGCTCGTCTGTGGGAAGCTTTTCGCGCCCTCAGGGAGTATTGGGGTCTCCGTGGCTGATCAAATACTTATTTCCCTTCACTGTATGTAATTAAAGTTCAACTTACAGAGCAGGAGATAAAAACTTTTAAAGTAAGTTACATCTGATTAAAAATGAAACCATTTTGTTTCCCTGACGGTGAATTGAGCAGTGAAACTTCAGAGGCATGGTCTATACACAAAATCCTCTTCATTAAGCTAAAGTGGTTATGTGCATTTAAACCTTTTTTTTTTTTTTTTTGTAAATATAATTTTTATTAACGTATTTTCAATGATTTTACAATACGAGGTATGCAAGAGGGAACAGGACTCGCAGGTCCCTGGAAACAGTAACAAATAATAATCGCTGGTGGGCTCGTAGTCCCCAATAGTACTATAGAGACTCGCAGGTCTCTTACTTTTTTGATCGACATGTTTAGAGTCGTTTTTCATTAGTTGCCTCGATGGTGAGACTCGCAGGTCTCTCACTGTACTAGACGTTCGTGGATGCGCAGATCCAGTTGGTGACAATTACAGCTTCAGGTATGTATAATGTACAAGAGCCCTGGGGCACTTGGTTAGTGTAGCTTTCTGTCGTGATCTTTTACATCCTAGCATTCTAAGGTTCTACCCCCTTCTTCCTTAACAGTAGATAGTTGTATCTAGTAGGTCATGTCTCAGCTGGGTTAGCCGGGTGAGTTCCACTTTATGGCATACCCTTAGTCCAAGCTCGTTAGTCCACTTCCGTGACTGACCCGTGTGTCTCATTTTGTAGGTGTGGGGGGTGTCTCTGTCCATTTTCTCTATCGTGTGTTTAATGTGTTTTCAGCCTTGTCTTAGCGGTTGGTGTCCGTGTTCCACCTCGCCATGTTAGCGTGGCGTTGGTGGCCTACGTCTTCATGGTGAGCCGTGGTGTGTTTGATACCCTCCACTGATATGCATCCTTAAATGTGCCATACAGCACCCTATCTTGGTTATGTGTGATAGTGCTGTCGTCGGGCTATTGTACGTCCCTGGGTCGGTTTCGTGTCTTGGTGTTGTGGGGGTGTAGCTGAGTACGGGAGGTTGGGTTTCCCTGTCTAGGACGGTCTGTTTGTCTCCGTCAGATCGGGCCTTCGGTTCGTCCAGGGAAGTCCCCCGTCCCTTTCTCTGAGTCTCTAAGGGTGCAGTCACTAAGTGTCCATGGCGTTGCTGGTGGTCTCGGGGGTGTCTTTGTGTCGGGTAGCATTGACCTTCGGTGTGTGCATACTGTTAAGTGGGGTCTGTCGGTGTTTTCTCTGTAGGATTGGGGGGAAGGATGGGTAGGTGGGGGTGGGGGTGGTCCGGTCCGTCGTCAGTCATCAGTCCTCCGTCTCCCTGGGTGTTTAATTCCCGTTTTTAGGTTGGGTGCTGGAGGTGAGCGTCGGTGGTTATCCTGAGGTCTCGTTGGAATTTCGGTTTCGCTGTCTCTAGGATCCAGTATGTCCATATGTCAGTGTATGTCGTCGGGGCATTGTTCATCGTCAGTGTGAGTTCCTCTATTATCCTTAGTTCCTCCATTTGGTTGAACCAGGACAGCAGTGGTGGTGTCACAGGTTTCTTCCAGAATTGGGGGAGTACTCGTTTGGCTACATTTAGTATCCTGATGGTCATGGATTTTTTATATTTTGAGTGGGGAACTGGTGTATGGTGTAGGAGCATCGCGGCCGGTTCCAGGGGGGGTGGTCGTTCTGTGAACTTCCCTAGCATTTTGTGTATGCCCTGCCAGTATGGGGTGATCAGTGCGCAGTCCCACCAGATATGTTTCAGTGTGCCTTCCTCTCTTTCGCATCTCCAGCACAGACTGGATAGGCTTGGGTTCATTCGGTGTAGGAGATGCGGTGTTTTATACCAGTACGTCAGGAGTTTGTAGGCCGTTTCCTGCGTTTTACTATGTGTGGAGCAGTGGTGTGTTAGGTAACATATCGATTCCCATTCCCCTTCCGTGAGTGTGATTCCTAGGGCTGTTTCCCATTTACCCATGAAACGGGGTGGATCGGTCAGGAGTTCCGACTGTAGCATGGAGTACAGAGAGGATATCCCGTGTGGGAGTGGGTCCGGTTGTGCGCTGATTCTTTCTATTGTGGTATATTCCCTGCCAAGCGCTGACCCCTGTGGTAGGGTGTGAATGTAGGCTAGGAGTTGGGCATAGCGAAAGCGGTGCATGAAGGTGGGGGGCGTGTCTTCTAGCATATCTGTAAGCTGTTTGCAAACCCCACTCTGTAGAGTGTGATGTAGGCGCGGGGATGTGCTCGGGATGATGTTTCTGAGAGCCCGTGGGTCTAGACCTGGGGGAAAATCTTCGTTATGTGTCAGAGGCATAAGGGGGGAGGGGTATGGTGACAAGTTCCCCTGTCGTTTGGCCTTCCGCCATACTCCCAGGGTGTTTTTCGTATATACGGACATGGTGTGTCCGTCCGTCTGTTCGCGTCTCCATGGAAGTCCCGCGATCGGTCTACCTGCCTCCGTCTCTTCTACCGTTTTCCACAGCTTGTGGACCCCTTCCTTGGACCATTCTACAACTCTCTGTAGGTGTGTGGCCATATAATAAAGTCGAAAATCTGGGAGGGCCAGTCCCCCTTTGTCTTTGGGTCTGGTCAGTATGGAGAATTTTGCTCTAGGTTTCCCCCCGCCCCATATGTATCTGGTCATTTCTTTCTTGAGCGTGATGAAGAAGGGTCTCGGGATTACAGTGGGGATGGCTTGAAAAAGGTACAAAAGTCGCGGGAGGAGGTTCATTTTTATGACCTGTACTCGCCCTAGCCACGAGATATGGGGGTATGACCATTCCCGCATGTCTCTCTGAAATGTCTGTAAAATGACCGCAAAGTTGTCCCTAAACAGGTCTTCTGAGTGTTTGGATAGCCAAATACCAAGATATTTAATCTTGTCCTCTGCCCATTGAAAGGGGAAGCTACTCCTTAGGGTTTCCGTTCTCGTGTGGGGTACGCTAACGTTTAGGATATACGATTTTCCGTAGTTAATTTTCATGTTTGATAGGTCCCCGAATGCCTGTAGTTCTCTCATGATGTTTGGTAGTGTGATGGTAGGGTTGGTCACCACAAATAGTAGGTCGTCCGCGTAGGCCGCTACTTTATGGTGTACTGGGCCTGTCGTCAGGCCGGTCACGTCTGCGTTGTGTCTGATGTGTGTGAGAAACGGCTCCAGTGCTAGAGCGAACAGGAGCGGCGACAGGGGGCACCCCTGTCTGGTGCCGTTATGGATGGTGAAGGCGTTAGTCAGTGCCCCATTGACTAGAACCTGGGCAGTGGGCTCGCTGTACAGGGCTTCTATCCATTTCCTTAGGTGGGGGCCCAGTCCCATGTGTGCAAGCGTCTCAAAAAGGTATTCCCAGCGTACTCTGTCGAAGGCCTTCTCCGCGTCCGTGGACAGCAGGAGGAGGCCTCCTTCGGCCTTTCCGCCGCCGTGCATGAGGGTGAGTGCCCTGATGGTGTTGTCTCGGGCCTCGCGTCCCGTTACAAACCCCACCTGATCAGGGTGGATCAGTGATGGGATGTGCTTCGTGAGGCGCGTGGCGAGGACCTTCGCCAAGAGTTTGACGTCGCAGTTAATTAACGAAATGGGTCTATAGTTCCCACAATGTTCCCTGTCTTTGCCCTCTTTGGGTATAACAGTTATGTGGGCTGTCAGGGCCTGCTTGGGGATACGTTCCCCGTCTCGTACCGCATTGAACGCCTCCACCATTGGTGGAAGTAGCTCTTCTGCGTATGTCTTATAGTATTTCACCGGCAGGCCGTCTGGCCCTGGGCTTTTACCGGGTTTGGTGTTCTTGACTGCTATCGATAGCTCCTCTATAGTGATGGGCTCGTCTAGCGTTTCGGCGATTTCTGCGTCTAAAGTCGGCATTGGGTACCTCGTCAGGTATGTTTGGATCGCGTGGCGAAGGCGGGCCTTCGCCGGTTCGGTCTGTGGTTGCGGGAGGGTATATAGGTCCGTATAATATGCGCGGATTGTGTTCATGATGTCCGACGGGAGTCGGTGTAGGGTCCCCGTTTTGTCCCTGATCCTGTCTATGTATGTGTGTAGCCTCTTTTTCCGTAGCATAGCAGCCAGAAGCTTGCCGCTCTTATTCCCGTGTAGGGTAAAGAAAGCTTTATGTCTCGTGGCGTCTCTGTGGTGTTTAGAGTGGATTAGCGTAGCTAATTCTCTTCTGAGTTGTAAGAGTCGGGTTTGGAGTGTGTGGTCTGGGTTGAGTTTGTTTTGGTCATCTGTGTTGTGGATTTCTTCGAGGAGGCTCGCCTGTCTCATTTCGGTTCTCTTTTTTATGATCGCCCCTTGTTGAATGTAATGTCCCCGTATCACGGATTTGTGCGCTTCCCAACGTATTGTCGGGGATGTGTGTTCGGCAGTGTTAAGGGATAAGTAGTCTCTAATTTTGTCGCCTATATGGGTTACGACCTCCGTGTTAGTGAGTAGGTATTCGTTTAGTCTCCATTTCGGGGTAGTGGGGCGAAAAAGTGGTGATTTTAATTTAAGGGTGACAGGTGCGTGATCTGACCAAGTCGCCGTTCCAATCTTGGCTTCGGTGACTAGGGAGAGGTCATATTGTGTGGTGTATATGTGGTCTATCCGGGAGTATGAGTTGTGTGGGTGGGAGAAGAAGGTGAAATCCTTTGTATCTGGGTGGTGTGCTCTCCAGCAGTCAACCAGGCGGTGGCTGCGGAGTAAGGTTTTAATGTTTTGCCGTTGTTGCGTGGGAATATGGGAGGAGCCTGATGATGTGTCCCATGTCGGGTCTAGTGCGATGTTGAAGTCCCCTCCCAGTACGAGGGTCCCCTCTCTGAACTCCATGAGTTTGCGGAGTGTTTGCTTGAGGAAGCGGTAGTGTCGCGTGTTGGGGACATAAATTGTCGCGAATGTGTATTGGCGCTCAGCTATTTTCCCCTTAAGGAACAAGTATCTGCCCTCCTCATCCGTCATGCTTGTTCCCCCCTGGAACGGCACGCTTTTATGTAGTAGGATCGCTGTTCCCCTAGCTTTACCCCCGTGATAGTCACTGTAGTAGCCTTGTGTGTATTGGTGGTTAGTAAGTTTGGGTCTGGTTCCCTTTTTAAAATGTGTTTCCTGTATCATAACTATTGAGGCTCTCTGCTTGTGAAAGTCCCTTAGCGCTCCGGATCTTTTCTCCGGTTTGTTTAGTCCCTTTGCGTTGATAGTGATAACGTGTAGAGGTGCAGGTGTCAGGGCCATTTCTCTCGTCATGTGTGTATCGGGTGAGCGTCTCGTCTAGTTCCTGGTCTCTTTTGTATGGGAGGTGTAGTAGTAGTACGTGTGTCGCAGTCGGTAGGGTTGTCCGGAGTCAAGTATAGGTGGTAGTAGGGTGTACGGGGGGGGGGAGGTTGGGTAGGATAAAGGGTATGTCTCGGTCTAGCGACCGTTAGGTATAGACGTCGGGGAGTCACAGTCCGCGGCACCACCTGTGGTGCGCGTGGGTTGCTCACCGTTTGGTCGGCGTCTCTCCTACTAGGCGTAGGTCGGGTGTCCGGGCGTCAGTGTCGGCGTCTCAGTGACATGTCCCCTGGTGTCCCTGTGCGGCTCTGAAAAGGTGATTAGATGGAATGTGCTCGGCTTCCCCGTCTCGAGGTGTTCCTTCCTATGGGTTTGTGCGTGTTGGTCAACTCACGTATGTAGCATGTCCGGTCGCTACTGTTAAGTGTGGTACAAACAACAGTATTAGCATTATATCATTCAGTACAACAAGTATCAACAGTTAACTAGCATTTCAAACATTATATATATTTTTTTTTTTTTTTTTTTAAAAACTATGGAAGAATATCAAGAGTGCCGTAACCCCTCTCTCCTTTGGTCCCCCCGGCTGTGCTAACTGGTGTATCGTGTCTGTCAATATTTCTATCCTGGCTATTATCCCTCTGACATCTCTGTTGGCTGGGGTCCCCGCCCCGGGTGGGCCCCGCCGGTGCCACCGCCCGCCCGCTCCCCGGAGTTCGTCACGGGTCAGGCGGGTGGCAGCAGCCGGGCCCAGCCGGCGCTCGGGGCCCCCCCTCAGCTTAAGGTAAACATCGCATTTGAAATTATGAGACATCACATTGCTTACATTTCCCCCCCGCCGCCCCCCTCCCCCCCAATGAGAGTCCCAGAAATGCCTGTGGGGTCCGTTAGGTTACCCTACGCCACTGAGCCGTGGAGCCCTTGATGTGTGCTCGGTCTTTGTAGTTTCTTCGTCTCCGTAGGGGGTCGGGTCTCTCTCTGGGGTGGCCGGTGGCCGCGTAGCGGGATCTATTCGGTGTGTCCGAGGACTCTGTTTTGTCAGGTCGGTGTTAGGATTGAGTGTTCAGTTTGGTAGCGGTGCCGGTGGTGGGCCTCAGGATGGGGGGTTCATAGTGCTCAGTCCTTTACATGTTGGCGCCTGAGGGGCGCGTGGTTTGTTGCCTTGTTCTCCGAGGTCTCGGTGGTTGCTGCGGCCTGGTCTGCATGTCGGGTGAGAAGGTGTAAAAGGCTATCGGGTCCGGCCAAGGCATGTGTATCTGTGGCAGTTGAAGGTCCCGTATAATGTCTCTGAGGTCGTCTTCGCTCTTTACCGTGTATGGGCCTGTATTCGTAGTGATTTGTAATCCGGTAGGAAAGCTCCAACGGTATCTAATTTTGTTGGCTTGTAATACTCTCGTGAGGGGGCGCATGGCCCTGCGGTACGCTAGGGTTGCTGGTGATAAATCAGGGTAAAGTTGCAATTCCGCGCCTTTGTGCAGTATTTGCCTTTGGTCTCTGGCGGTTTTCAGGATATCTTCCTTAACTTGGAAGTGTAGTAGGCAACAGATGACGTCCCGTGGGGGGGACTCCGGTGGGCCTCTGGGCCTAAGTGCCCTGTGTGCCCTGACGAACTCGACGGGTGTATTGGGCGGCCTCAGCAGTAGGGCATTAAATATTTCCGTGAGAGTTTCACGGATCGGCGTGGTCTGGTCTAGTTCTTCGGGCAGGCCCCGGATTCTGAGGTTCTGTCTTCTCCCTCTATTATCTAGGTCTTCCATATGGAGGGCCATTTGGCAGAGCTGTGATTTTTGTCTGTTCAGGGTGTCTGCGGTTGCATTCTGCGCTGACATGACATGGTCGCAGTCTGCCTCTAGCTGTGCCACTTTGCTGTGTATCCCCTGTAAGTCTTCCCTCAGGGCCTGCAATTCCCCTGCAATCGATTTGTGAAGGGCCTCATTGGCCTCTTTGAGGTCTGTTTTCGTGGGCAGGTTGCTCAATATAGTCGCCCAGTCCAGCTGGGGTGGGGGTGGGTCGGGTGGTGTAAGTACCTGTTCTAGGTGCCCGCCGCATGGCAGGGCCGCATGGCTTGTGCCTGATGTTTCTGCGTCCCCTGAGGCCTGATCGGCCTGTTCCGTTTGGGCCGTTAGGAATCTGCGCATGTTCGCAGTTTGAGTCCCCCTCGGGGTGTCGGTGGTCGTAGTGGCGTGCTGGGACCGGTGATTTCTTCCCATATTTCTGTCGTTGAAGCTGGTGAGACGGGTTTGTGATCTTAGCCTGCAGGGAGCTCCTGGTTCACGCCGCCATTCCGCTCGGCGCTCAAGCCACGCCCCCCGCATTTAAACCTTTAAAGGGACACTATAGTCACTAGAACAACTACATCTTATTGAATTTGTTCTGGTGAGTAGAATCATTACCTTCAGGCTTTTTTGCTGTAAACACGGTCTTTTCACAGAAAAAGCAGTGTTTACATTACAGCCTTGTGATAACTTACACCCTAAATGGTTGTGAACTAGGGATAACCACACACGAGAAGGATTTGGGAATTGTTATAGACAACAAATTAGGTAGCAATATGCAATGTCAATCTGCCGTTGCTAAGGCCAGTAAGGTTTTGTCATGTATAAATAGGGACATAAATTCTCGAGATGAAAATATAATTTTGCCTCTTTATAAATCGCTGGTAAGACCACACCTTGCATATGCTGTGCAATTTTGGGCACCTGTTCTAAAGAAGGATATCATGGCACTAGAAAAAGTGCAGAGACGAGCTACAAAATTGATAAAAGGAATGAAGCATTTTAGTTATGAAGAAAGGTTAAAAAATTTAAATCTCTTCAGTTTGGAAAAACGGCGCCTTAGAGGGGATATGATAACATTATACAAATATATTCGGGGCCAGTACAAACCATTATCTGGAAATCTATTCATAAACAGGGCTATACATAGGACACGAGGTCACACATTTAGGCTTGAAGAAAGGATATTTCATCTAAGGCAAAGAAAAGTTTTTTTTACAGTAAGAGCAATAAGGATATGGAATTCATTGCCGGAAGAGGTGGTTTTGTCAGAGTCTATACAGATGTTTAAATTGCAATTGGATAAATACTTGCAAAAACATAACATACAGGGATACAATTTCTAATTAGTGGGCTAATAGCTGCTTGATCCAAGGAGACATCTGACTGCTATTTTGGGGTCAAGAAGGAATTTTGTCCTAGTTTGTTGCAAAATTGGAAGCGCTTCAGACTGGGGTTTTTTGCCTTCTTTTGGATCAACAGCAAAAGCATATGTGAGGAAGGCTGAACTTGATGGACGCAAGTCTCTTTTCAGCTATGTAACTATGTAACGTCACTGGCCACTCCTCATATAGCTGTTAGAGATCATTCCAGGGTCATGGCTGCCTAAAATGCATCCAAACATTTAGTATCTCCTCCCTCTGTATGCAGACACTGACCTTTCCTCATAGAGATTCATTAATTCAATTCATCTCTATGAGGAGATGCTGATTGGCCAGGGCTGTGTTTGAATCATGATGGCTCCGCCCCTGATCTTGCTCTTTGTCAGTCTCAGCCAATCCTATGGGGAAGCGCTGTGATTAGACTTCTGATGATGTCAGCTGACAGGTTTTGACTATTGACTATTCTGAGTCAAACAGCATGCAGAACTACAGCTTCAGGCTTGAATAAAAGTAAGATTTTGCTATTTTTAGGGAGGCATGTGGGGCCCGGGGGGCTAGTTGGTGGTTTTAACACTATAGGGTCAGGAATACATGTTTGTATAATACATCCTTTAAGGACCAGAGCTCTTTTTACATTTCTGCGGTGTTCATGATCGCTTCCAGACGCTCTAACATTATTGCAGCATATTATATGTATATGTGTGTGTATATATACATATACACATATTATATGTGTGTGTGTGTGCATATATATATATATATATATATATATATGTATATATAAATTGGGGGAAAAAACATTTATAAAAAAACAAATAAAAATGCTAACTACAAAAGACTGGAAATACCCCATTTGGAATATCCTGAGTTGTCTTCATTTGAAAATGGTATGCCATGATGGGGCTATTTCACAATCCTGGGCTACCATATGGTCCCAAAAGGCAACACAGACCTGGCAAACTGAATTGGGAAAGCCCTATATTGACCCTGTAACTTTCCAAAACACCATAAAACCTGTACATGGGGGTATTGTTATACTTGGGAGACTTCGCTGAACACAAATATGAGTTTTTCAAACAGTAAAACTTATTACGACGATGAAATCAATGCAAAAAACAAATATGAACACTAACTTTGGCAAGCGTTTGTGACTGAGTGGCTACTACAAAAGACTGGATATACCCCATTTTGAATACAGTGGGTTGTCTACTTTTACAAATGGTATGCCATGATGGGGTTAATTTTCATTCCTGGGCTGCTATACGGTCTCAAGGCAACATAGGTCCAGCAAACCAATCTGGCAAATTTCAATGTGCGAAAAGGGGAAAGCCCTACATTTGACCCCTGTAAGTTTGCAGAAACTCATAAAACCTGTACAGTGAGGGCACTGTTGTACTCTGGAGATGTTGCTGAACACATATTCTGGTGTTCTTTGTCATTTGACAGGCTTCAAAAATATCCCAAATAGGAGATGGGTGCATGATGACCAGCTGTGAAAATTCGAAGTTGGAAAACTGGAATGAGCACCCTCCAAATAAGGTCTTTTAGCCTCCAGAGAACCCGACACACCTGCACATGGGTGGTATCACTGTACTCAGGAGATGTTGCTGAACTCATATTGAGGTGTTCTTTGGCAGCAATACATAACAGGAACTGAGAATCCATGCCTAAAACACGTGTGTGCAAAATAACACGTGTGTGAAAAAATTACTACCCAAAAGTTTGACAAAGACTGGTGGTAGAATTAGTGCATGGGAAGTTTTAAAATACCACCATTTGAAATAATCTAGGGTGTCTACTTTTCAAAAATATATGATTTCATGGGGGTAAATTACATTGACCAGCATGATGACCATCTGTGAACATTCCAAGTTGGGAAACTGGAATGCGCACCCTCCAAATAAGGGTTTTTAGCCCCCAGAGACCCCGAAACACCTATACATGGGGGTATCATTGTACTCAAGAGATGTTGCTGAACACATATTGGGATGTTCTTTGGCAGTAACCCTTAAAGTTCTCAGTGTATGTATTCTTAAAGTGCTATGTGTGTAAAAAAAATCACCAATTATTTTTTTAGTTTTAAATTTGGCATAGATTGGTGATAAAATGGTTGCATGAAAAGTGTCAAAATACCCAGAGTTTAATACCTTAGGTTGTCTTCTTTTAAAAAATAGATACATGTGAAGGGTTATTCTGGGATTCCTGACAGATATCAGTGTTACAATGTGACTTGCGTTAATGTTGAAAAAAATGGTTTGGAAATGGCAAAGTGCTACGTATACTTATTGCCCTGTAACTTGCAAAAAAAAAGCTAAGAACATGTTAACATTGGCTATTTCTAAAATCAGGACAACATTTAGAAACTATTTAGCACGGGTGTTTTTTGGCGGTTGTAGATGCGCAACAGATTTTGGGGGTCAAAGTTTTTGATAATATATTATATGTTATGATGAAAATAATGGTATCTTTAGAACGGTATATAATATGTGTGGGTACAGTAAATGAGTAAAAGGAAAACACAAAGCTAAAACGATGAAAATCAATGCAAAACACAAACACCGCAGAAATGTAAAAGAGCCCTGGTGCTTAACGGTAAGAAAATTGAAAAACGGTCTGGTCACTAAGGGGTTAAGCTCTATTAGCCCCTATGTTAATCTGACCCTGAGTGAAGTAGAGCAGATGTTCAGGCTGGACAGACACAGCCAATGTAACTACATTGTCTGTACAGTGCTTTATCATGGGATTCACTTCTACAATGATCACATTTGCAGAAATAAAATGGGTGGTTGGCGCTAAACTTTATATTGTGTGTCTGAACTGTCACATCTTCTATCACTAAGGGATTAATTGGGGGGGGGGGATAAGAGACGAGTTACAAATTTTTGTCAGGCTACCTGCGGATTTGTCAGAGTGGAGATATCTATATAATTAGTTACATGGCTATCTGCATTAGGACACTGTAAGCAAGAGACAGGGAGTTATATCACTGTGGCAGTGATCACTCAGATCACACTGCTGCTATTCTCTGCAGCCCGCAGCAGCTCTCACACAGCTGAGCATTACCGTGGCAACCAGTGACGCTCCCATTGTAACCCGAGCTGTTGCGTCCTGCAGAGATAAAGGGGGGCAAGCTTTACATGAGTAAGGGTCCAATTTAGAGCTGTTTTCAGCTTTAATTATGCATATTTAAAGGAACCTATCTCTAAATACTAGTGGAGTTTGGTCTAAGAATCTGCCAGCTGACTTGTAGCTAGCCGATCTAATGTAAATAGCTCAGTAACTTATTAAGCTACAGTGCTATTTGCACTCTGATAGTTCTGTTTATTAAAACAGACTGTCAGGGTAAAACTATTTTCACCTGAACCTTTCTAAAGCAGCAGGTGGGGGAGGAAAGCCCTGCAAGAAAAAAGCAAAACGTGAACACTCTCTCTCCAACGCAGTCAAAATATATGCTAAGACAAAGTATGGACTGCTTAGTCTTATTTTTAAAGTTTGTTAAAAAGGCAGAGCTACCTTTTGTCAAGCCCCAAACCATCACTATTAATGACTGAGGGGAAAAAAGCTCTGTCTATGGAGGATTCTGCAACCTTGTGGGATCATCCATAGGCCTTAGTTTTGTCATTTTACACATGCGTGAGAGTACAACGCTTACGAGGGCTTCTACCAGCTGAAGTGCCAGGAGCTGAAGAGGACCAGCAGAAAGAATATTACTTTATTTTCAGAAATCATAACATTCAGTCAATGGGCAGTGTGCTGTTAAAGCGAAATAGGTAGGTCTGAGTTTTCCCAAATTGGCCTATTTAGCTTAAATGTCACAAGTAGGTAGTTAATTGTAAATATTTAGTTAATAAACCAATTTGTTTTACAGTTGGCTGCCGCTTTGTGTTGATTTGGACAACTGCCTGATGTTGTCAAACTCCTAACTCCCAGAGTTCTGCTAGCATCAAGTGAGCTGTTTTTTTTCCGAGACTGACTTGGCAGCTTTAATGTTTCCATTAATGTATTGCTTTAGTAAAAGCATTTTAAAAATGGCCCGTTGCCAGCCTTCCAGGAACATTAAGATTAGTTCTTCATAGTTAAGGTGGCTAGATATGCATATTAATCTGGGATCTATACAGAAAAAGCACACAGTGGGTCAGTATCCACTTTAGGGCTTGTCTGCATTATGTATTTTCTAGAGATTTCTCAAATGAAAATGCAGCATGGCATATTTCTTTTGGGAAATGTAACTGCCAGATGGCCTAGTCCTCTATGCCGTCAAGGTCAAACAGAGCTGGTGGAAAACCAAGAAGGATATTATTATATTGTAGAATATATGGTCTATTGTGTAGAATTGGACAATCAGAGGATAATGCTGCACACATACTGACACAAACTGCATGAAAACAAAATGGTTTAAATTCAATGAGATGTTAACTTACTTTAGTAAGTATTTATTTTATGTCTGTAAATTGAAATTTAAGCACATAAAGGAGGCTCAAGGTCTAGCAAACTATTAACAGTGCAGGAGATAAGAAATTCTAAATTAAACAGTCTGTGCAATAAAGGAAATGCAAATATTAAATCTCACGTTACCGGAAGTGTTTAGGAAGGTTGTGCAAATTGTATGCAGGAAGGTGTGACAAGGGCTGTATAAACAAAGTAATTTAACTTCTAAATGGCAGAGAATTAAGCAACTCTACTGAAGGGGCATGATCAATACACCAAAACTGCTTCATTAAGCAAAAGTTGTGTTGGTGACTATAGTATCCCTTTAAGAGTTCAATTATACCCCAGTATGTTGTGACTCCAGAGTGTACTTGCGTTATTAAATTGAGAAATACATTTATGTGTGCTCTGAATGCTCTTTTAATTGCTCATATATTCTTTGGCAATCTCAGGTCATTGGCTTAAATACATGTCCAACATTATTACAGACAGTTATTCACTAAACACTATTTTTTATCTGGATTTACAATATCCAGTAAAAATGCCTGAATTCCAACTGCAATGGCTATTCTCATATTTACTAGAGCTAATTCTAGTCGGAATTCCGTCAAAGTTGGCTTTTCAGTAACTGGTTTAAAATCGATGCTTTTCACATCTAAATTCTGTACAAATAATAGGATTTTAAATATGTACGAGCACCAATTTTCAGCACAATGGGGACCTTCCTGCATACAATTTGCACAACCTTCCTAAACACTTCCGGTAACGTGAGATTTAATATTTGCATTTCCTTTATTGCACAGACTGTTTAATTTAGAATTTCTTATCTCCTGCACTGTTAATAGTTTGCTAGACCTTGAGCCTCCTTTATGTGCTTAAATTTCAATTTACAGACATAAAATAAATACTTACTAAAGTAAGTTAACATCTCATTGAATTTAAACCATTTTGTTTTCATGCAGTTTGTGTCAGAATACATCCAGCAGAATCCACATTCACAAATTATAGTTCACTCGCTTTTAGCGCTAGCAACCAGCAGGCAAATAGTTAGAAATCCTACAGCAGTGCAAGGGATCACCATGCGGCGGCTGGTCAGGGTTTGCATTAAAAAAAGATGGAAAAAAAGTAAATGATCCCCCTTATAGTATAGGGCAGGTGGGGGCACGTTTACTAAACACTGAGCAGCCGGCTGCTGCTCAGCATACAGAATGTGAGAGCACTACTTCATACAATCACTCAGTTGCTGCCCGGAAGCTAAAAGGCACTATCTCATGGAAATGGCTCCTTTAAAATAATGGGGAGGGACCTGTTCCCCCAATGATGTGTCCACCCACATGCCTCCACACTGACAGTTTTTTTATGTTCAGATTGTTAACAATTCAAGGTGAATTTAAAATTTTAGGCCAGGATAGCAATAGAAAATTTTAAGAAAAAAATAATACCTCTGTCATCCGTGGTTTTGTTTTGGCTTTTTCAGCTTAAATCTTCAAATTCTCGATTCATTATAGATTTTTCACCATTTCACACTTTAGTGAAGGACATTGTCAACAACTTAAAGTCCAAATGGCAAAATGTAAGCTAAAATGGTAAAGCTGTGACTATTGCTGTATTGGGAATTTGCCCAGATCCGCTATTTTTCCTAAACTGTGCCATGTGGATTTTCCTACAAATAGGAGTTTGGTGAATAAACCCCTATAAGTTTAAAGCAGAGGTTGTGTTTTTTTATACCCACGCTAAAAGAAAAAGTAGCATCACACTCAAGTCTCATTAAAAGTAAATTTACATTATGTTATTTAGAAAAGAGTCATTATCTAGATTGCACAAACCACTTAAAACCCTATTCCTCTTCGACTTGTTTGTAGTTACAGGGCCATTTTAAGCACCATAACCACTACTGTCCCATTGTTTAGAGTTAAACAAATTTTTAACAGTTTGACATTTATCTGGTTACATGAGATGCAGGTTTTCTTCAAGATGTTACTGTGGAATTTCCTACTTTGGCAATTATTGATAGTTAACTGAATTCTTTCCAGTTAGGACAACAGTGATATTTCTAAAGTGAAATAAGAACTTCTGTTCTAGTGATGTCTGAAGACAGGTTGGACCATGGGTGTCGGGACCCTGGTAAGTGTCATTCCGTTTGAAAACATTTTGACTCTTAACATTGTTAAGAAACCAGAGCGCTATAGTGGTTGTGGTACTTAAAGTGCACCTTTAAAACCTGTCTCTGATTTTTGTATGCTAGTCTGCTGTTTGCATAGTACTCAGAATAATGCAAGAATATCATAAATGAAATATTACAGTGGGCATCTGAAAAATCCACATTTAGCAAAAAAAAATATACCATCTATAAAAATAGCTGTATTGAGTCCTATAACATTATAGCACAAAGAATAGTTTGCAGTGTGCACGAATCTCCTGTCTAGATCACATTAAATGTTCTCCACATTTCTCTCTTCTTTTTTTTTTCTGGTTTGTTTTGAGCAGAAGAATGGTGTTTCTAAAATGGGCCAATGAAAACACAGAGGTGTTTCATATAGAGCCAATCTGGTTAAGAGAAGCCTCTGCAGCAGTTCCCTGTCACACAGAGGGAGTGGTAGATAGGCAGAGAAAAGAGGTAGGAAGATGCTGCAGGTTCCAGCTTTTTGTAAATGTTGTGAATACGTTTGCTATGCATGACTTTTCAGGCCGCTCCTTTATGCAAACTAGAACTGAAAAGTCTTTGTTGTCCTGCTATGTTTCAGGAGAGGATCCAATAAATGATTATTTCTTTCACTGTAGAAGCTGATGAACGGAGCCTGCATTAAACATACTGCGACACTGAAGAAAGGAGAAGACTCACTCACACCATCTTTTACCGCAGGCAAGTAAATGCTTAAATATTTTAAGCGTCAAATCTAGAGCATTATTGCACCCATGTAAGAGGAATTGTATATAGTTATGTGGTGCGGAAGCTTTCCAACAATTATGTTAATAGCCTAAGCCCCTTAGCTAGGCTTGCAGATACCTTTTTTGCATTGGAAAATACTGCATATTGGGCTCGCATAAATCATGTAGTTTATGGGGAGATTTGGGAGGCGTAGCTGTTGAGTCATAGAGTTGGTAGCTCAACTGTGCTGAATTTAGGAGGCTGTCAAGGATTGATGCCTGCAAGATGTTCTTGGAAAGCACAGTTGCCTGCCCCCCATCTTTTTCAAACAATAATCACTGGTTTATCCTTTCTATGAATAATACAAACAAACATATATAATACTAGCTAAAAAAATATACGAGTGCTTCTTGGCAAATCAGTGTCAGATATAATTCTTATCACCTTTTCATTTTTGTAACAAAAGAACTGCGTGCAACATTAAATCCTCATGTGGAGGGGTGGAGCAAAACTATTGGGTTCTGGGAAATATTTTTTTAAGGTATTGCGCAGAGGATTTTAACATTATTAATATAGTCCTTAGGCACGACTGAATGTTAATTCTTCATTTCTGTGATTTCATAGTGTGGGTATTATATTATTTCCCTTTCCACAGTTCTGCATACGCCCCCAATCACTGTGCAGAATTACAGCAACACACTCTTAGCAAAGTACATTAGCTAACCAAAACCAGAGTGCTTTTCCTCTGCATGTGAAACGGAGGAGAGATAGGGGAAATAAACTAGGGCCTTTCTTACAAGAGGCAGGTGCAAAGTGAGCATTGATTCAAGTAAAATCCTATGCAGGAAGTTAACACTGACTCTGCCAACCATCTGCACGCTGGCATAGAAAGGGTTGCACTGAATATGAGAAACAGTATCAGGTGTGTGCTCTGCAGTACAAAAGCACCGAACTCGGTCGCCATGTTGGGTTTACGCCTCGACTATAAAAATATCTGCAAACAAAACATGTAATACATTATACAAATAAAGCAATATAGTATTATATGTAATTCACACCTTGAAATTCCATTACATTCTTTGATATTTGGTTAGTGTTTGCTTTCATTGTACCGATTCTTTGTCCTTTGTGATGTAGCAGAGAGAGATAATCTTATTTCATTCCATGTGTGATTGGATAATGTGATCACTAGTACTTGCACTGACTGTAGAGGAAATCTATAAGGCTTATTGTACCACTGTCCATTTGCTCGGTGTTCCTTTAGTGTTCTACAAATAAAATCAGACCCTTGACTACTTTCAAGGCGTAGCAGGAATAAACAATATGTTTTGTATTTGCATGTACATTCTATGAATTAGATTTTTATTTATTAGGTTTTTTTTTTACCAATAAAATATTTTTTTTGACTTTGTTTTCTCTTATTTCTAGGGAAATTGGTATGACAATGTTTAAATTTCAAATGGATCACAGTCTGTGCATCCAAGGATCTTAACATTTCCCAGCTGCTCCACACCCACTCTCAAAATACTACTGTCGATTCACTATTGATATCAAAGCTGGAGATAGTATTAAACATTACATTGTTCTTGGCTACCAGCTGCCGATGCAGGATGTTCTCAATGAAAAAAAACACAAAATTGCTTTGGCTTTGTAAATTATAATGTCTGGTTCAGCATTCTACAAGCCAAAAGTCAAATTTCAAGCAAGTCCATAAGAGCAACATGGGTGGTTAAGATTCTTTTCTTAAGACATATAATGTGAAACTTGCCCTGATCTCAATCATTGATATGTTATGGAATAAAAGCATTTGTAAATATAAAGTGAGAAAAAAAACTCACATTAATTTATTATCTACTTCCTTGTATTTGTTGGCGATGCAAAACAAAGTCCTGGTAATTCTCACCAATCTATACTGCCTAGTGCTCGGGAACATTACAAGCCAATGGATTTCCAAGAATGTTCTTGTGTTTTGTGGGAACGTAGAAACTTGCAGACAGGCAATTTGCAGACATTTCTGACTTGTTATAAAAATCCTCAGTATGGAAATGTGGAATTCCTTATGTATCAGTGCTTTTACAGACAGTTTTGAGAAATAGCTGGACATGGTTTCATTAAAGCAGTGCAGATTTTTTTTTAAAGGTGGTATAGATGTCGATAATAAAAGTGTGTTGGTCCAGGGACAAATCTTGTCTTTTAGGAAGAATGATTAGAAGATTGATTTTTTTTTTCCCCCTTCGCTATAGCAGTATAACCCTTGAGCATGTGTTTTTGCTTCTTTTGGATTAACAGCCTCCGCAAGAATATGTGAAAGGTTGAATTTTTTTTTAAAATTGTTTTAAATGTTATGATCGCGTTCCTGATCAGATTGTGCTAGACAGTTATATGCGTCTTGTAGATAGTTTATGCTTTAATAAAAAAGTTTTGTTTTTTTCTTGCCTAGGCTCAAATCTGACTTTTATGACGCTGATAGCAATCAGAAAGTGGCTAGATAGTCCCAGCCAATCTCTAAGCTCCTGCTGATACCAACGATAGAAGAACTGCAAGAATGAGATAATGCCATGCATATATTATGTAACTCAAAAGAAGCCACTCATAAATGCACAGTACACCTGTGATGGCTTTCAATGACGTTAACGGAATGCATGTAATTACTTTTGATTTAGGTACGGAAGGCTGAGTGTGTAGTGACTTTATTATATCTTTTGTTAATTGGACAAGCACATGCCTAGATACAGTTTAATGTTATGTTTAGGATTGTGATATACAACTCTGTGGAATAGGAAATCATACAGGTGTAGTTGGTGCTTGTACATTCTTCTGCTACTAGAATATTTTGTGCATGGCGTCTTGCTAACCATTGCGAGATTCTGAACTTGGCATTGTGTGTATGGATTGTTGTGCAGTCCACAGCCGTTTATAAAATTAAAACATGAGGTAAATATGTAACATATGAAACAGAAAACTATGTTATTTTTCACTACGATCTGAATGGTAGCGAATGAAAACCTGACTGACAAAATATAGGCTGAAATATCCATTTTGGAAAAATTATCCAGCTGAGCTATAGTTAACTGCTTTGATTAATTAATCCTTAAAGGGAAACATGGGCCCAAAAGTGGTTATGATGTCAAGAGATCCCTGGCTTCTCTTTAGAGGTTAGAGATTAAACTGTTCATGAGCAATTTAACTCCAGAGTCCAGTATCCAGCTTCCAATCACTCTGCCCTTTGTTCTACCGCCGCTCAGATTATTGAAACAGACCACAGATAGGAGTGAGAGTGTCAGCTGACTCTCTGAGCCAGTTAGTAGCTCCCCATTCATAAAAACAGTTTGAGAAAAATACAACTCTCAGTTTATTTTGTGGCTAAAGCTCACAGCAAATTAGCAACATTCATGTCCGCAACTTCCTCTTTCAAGAATTTGAGCAGACGAAGGTCAGGGGACAGAGCGATCTGGGGCTGATTAGTATACTCTGGGGTTAAACCATTTTGTGAATGGTTTATTTCGAATGGTAAGCTGGTGCCTGGAGTGTTCCTTTACATTTTTAAATATGGATTTTAAGTTTCTACAGTTTGAAATTTAGAGAATAACCCAGTGGATTCCAAACATGTGAGGTTTCCACTGTCATATAGATTGTTAGCACTTGCCTTAAGAAAATCTTGTGAATCATGCAATTTTTATGACACGTTCTCATTGATATATTGACTAGTGACATTACTAATAATATGCAAAGTAAGGAATATCTATAAGCCTGCCTATGGGAATATCTTTCTACGAGAAAGACATTCCTATAGGCAGGCTTATAATAGGGTAAATAAAGTGAATGATAAAAGAAAGTCAGACTAGGCACTAGTCAAAACACTGTCAAATGAATGGAATTACATTTTCAAAAAGTGCAACTGTATACATGTTATAGGTCAAAAGTGTACTTTGACAAATACTAATTGTTACAGAAAATCATGTTGAAGAATCGAAATATTTCTAATGGATAAAAGGACGCAAATGGTAACCATTATTTCAAATTGTGTTAATACCTTTTCAGAGTGAACCTAACCCATTGTTAGTCTTACACCCTTAGTTATTCTATAGATTGCCCTCTCTTGGTGATAGAGGGTGCTAGCACGGTTACATTTATAAATCTTGTCTGGCTAAACTATTCGGGCCACATATGTGATTTTGCATTAATTATTATTTTTAACTGGCATGGTTCACAAATTGAAACTGTGGAAGTCTTGCATAATTTCTCACTGAAAAGATAAATCATATGGAATAATACAAACACCTCTGCTTCATCTTCACATGAATGTATACCAGCATCCTTCTTAAGTGGGCAAGTGAAGTGGCTGAGAAAGGGCTGAAACATTTAGGGAATTTGGAATTTAAATGTATGAAGAAGCAACTATCTGGATACTTATCTACTTTTCTTTTTATTTAACTTTTGAAACCCTTAAATTGCAGTACTCTTTTTTTTCGTGATTTTGTAAAAAAAAAAAAAAAATATTATTTGTTGTACTGCTGTCCTATCCTAGATGATTCTTAAGAGATCTCTTCTAACTGGCTGACTTTACTAGATGATCCAGTAAGCCTTGTTATTTAAAGGGGAATCGTCACTTCTCTAGAAAATAAACATTTGAATAAAATATTGAAACAAATCATGTACAACTTGCGTTAACCTTTTTTGATGTGATGCTTTGTTTTCTTTTAAATGCACATTGAAGGAATAGCTTAGTTTTAATGCATTTTACAGATAATACGTTAAAATATTTAGATGAATAAAAGAAGATGCTACTGCACATGGACATTAACAGGTTTATTCACTGAAGTGAGATTTGTCAGGGAGAATTTTTCCTTGTCAGCTATATTAGTCTTTGCATTCTTGATTATTGTCACATTAGTAAATAACGCTGTGTGTGTCAGTAGCAGGCTGACCCCTCTCTCCACACGAAGAGGCTCTACCAATTTGGAGGTTCTCATTCTGGTTTATGGGTTTTGATCTTATAACCCTGTCCAGAGAGGTGTATGTGATAAGAAGCTTCTCCCAGGATCAATTTCACTTTTAAAAAAAGCAGTTGCGTGACTGTTTAAAAAACTGTTTAAAAAAATTATAGCTGTACATTGTTAACATATAGCTCAATTCCCAGTTTAGTAAAACAGGCTGTGTGCAGCAATTGGGTGTAGCTTAGCTTATTTGGGGGGGGGGGGGGGGGGGTCAGAGCTCCCTCACAAACCCCACAAATAGATAAGTAATATATAAAAAAGGAAGAAAGGTAGCGCCAGTAATGTTATGCTATTAAAATTTATAAAAAATGTAAAAAATAGTTACAGGTTGAGTCAGAAGTGGTTTACAATTCGTGCAGACATATAAAACAGAGAAATCCAATGGTGGAGTATATGCTTATCAACTCAGTAATTAATTAAAAAATAAATGGACTCACATGTACCAGATGTACTCTAGTATGAGGGGTGTAGAGTGGTATGATCCCCACTTATAGGATATATGAGTTGATGTGATAGTAAGGTTTCCTTAGCAGTATGGATATGATAGGACTCAAAAGAAAAACAGAACCAACAAAAATAGTACTCTCCATATGTATTAAAGCAGGAGTAAAAAGAAAGTAAATCTTACACAAATTTTATTGAGCAAGCTAACCGCTTAATGTATACCACAGGTGGTATAATCCCCACCTTGGATAAGAGTACCAGCTACCTGATTGATAGCTCTGGTAAGAGGATCTGTCTTAAAAATTTATTTATTTTAATTCTTTATTTTTCATGCATTGATGATACAGATAACATTTAGGCTAGCAATGCCACACCAGCTGTTGCCAGAGTTTTGAGAGACAAAGAATTACAATTGCATGGCTTGAATAACTGCGCACATTTTTTAAGTAAAAGACGAGAAACCGTAGTACGTTGTAAGTCATTGCGTGTGCTTGAGCGGTTATATGGCTTAACAACTGACTGTACTATGTATAACGATTAACTGACACTTCCTAATTCTAGCCTAGGGTGTAGCTGGAAATGTTATTTATATTATATTAGAATCAGGCTTAACATAGAGAAGAACATACTAAACATACATGTCTGAGCTGACTGGCTACGGCATTCAAATTCACTGAACATTGTTATACTGTAGTAGGTTTGTGGGTTAAGGTTGTGCTACTTGAGAACAATTCAATGTAGTTCTGGCTAGGTACAGGATTATAAATAGTGACATGCCTGGCTATCTTTTGGTGTAGGCAAGAATAAAACACAGAGTTTATAGTGAGTAATGTTGAGTGCAATGTCTAGGTCCTTATGTGAGTTGAAAAATGCAGTTATTTTTACTAAACACAAGTCAAGTTAAGTCACTCTCAGAAATGAGAATACGTTTTGGCTATTCTCTGGACAATAAACTTTGCAATAATGGAATGTTGTGCTTAGATCACCCCTATAAAGATTTACAATAGTGTTCATGAAAGTGAGAATTGTAAATTCAAAGTGAATTCCAAATTAAAAGGCAAAGTAATTGAACTGGTAGGAAAGCTAATTTGGATAACGTTTTTCAGTTTAGCTATTAGCTATTTAACCTTAAATATTTTGCCATGTGGCCTCCCAGAAAACGTAAAGGGGCAAACATAGGTTATCTTTTCTTATAAATTTGTACATATATGTTGTTTTTTTCCACTTGATATAAGCCATACAAAAATACTACAAACAAAGATGTGTATATATACCATCATACAGGCAGTCACATGCATCCGGTCATACCAAACAGACATTCACCACTCACACATGTATGGAGAGAGAATGGAACATTTTACCTATTCTCTCTAGTTTCAAGGAACACTGTAGGCACCCAGACTACTTCAGCTAATTGAAGTGGTCTGGGTGCAGTGTCCCTTTTGCACTTAGTGTTTACATTGCAGCTCGTCTGCCTCCAGTGACTTCCTGAATCAAACCGGACCATTGGTCCAGTATCTGACGCAAGACGCTCTCACGCTCTGCATGAGGAAACCCAGCGTCAAATTTCTCCCCATAGGAAAGCATTAATTAAATGCTTTCCTATGGGGAGGTCTAATGCGTGCACGGCATCTCCCGCTTGCGCATAAGCACCTGCTTGTTGCAGGCTGTCGGAGGGGGTGAAGCGTCTACCTAGCGCCGAGGGACATCGGCGCTGGGAAAAGGTAAGTAAATAAAGGGTTTTTAACCCTTTATTTACCCTGGTGCATAAGGGAGGGGGTAGCAGAGGGAGCTATAGTGCCAGGAATACAGCTTTGTTTTCATGGAAATTATAGCATTCCTTTAATATTTCCTGCATCCCATTGAAGGAGAAATATGCCATTGTGTCCCTTTATGCCAGCATCTGTCTTTATCCCTCTCTGTGGCATCTTGTTCCAATTTATTTCAGCTTATACTCTTTCGTAGGAATAATAGTAGAAGCTGGACACATGGTGGCTCAGAAAGGGATAAAGGTAGAAGCTGGCAGAGGATACAATTGTAGATAGAAGAACATTTCCTTTCATTTCACCTTCAAGCTTTCTCTTGCACATTTGCTAACCTAAGAGATATGTGCTGGCCAGGTCATAGGGGCCACTGTTCCCCTGTAACACGCAGAGTCCCACTATGCTGATTAGTCAGTGACTAGCAGATCTCATGGACTTGTGGACTTTCATAGGGCATAGCATGTCTGTTGGCCCGTAGGAATGCAAAATCTTGAAACAGCCCTCACTGCTCTCCCTCTTGTGTAGTTCAGGTATACAGTAATCCTGTCCCCGCCTCCTCTTTCTCTCTGTCTCCTACTCAGCTTACTGTGTGCTTTGAGGAAGTGACGTGTAGTCACATCCACCCAGCACAGCAGCGCACTGAGGAACATCCAGTTGACAAGGCCCTGGTCTGAGTGTGGGACAGGTCACGAGTCTAAAACATGGGACGGTCCCAGTAAAAACAGGACCGTTTGCAACTGTAGTATCTGTTTTATCCTTTCTATGTTAAGTGACTTGTATAAAGGTCACTGCTTCTAACAAAGAATAATATGGAGGTGCTTAACCAGGAGCTAAACACAGCAGGATGTATTTCTACATTTAATTTTCAGATTTCACAATTACATATTTGTGAGAATTGGGGATAAGTCAACCTATTAAAAATCCTGGGAAGTGAAAGTTCTTCTTTAACCCCTTAAGTCCGGCGGACGTATATTTACGTCCTTTTAAAAGCGGCTCTAAACGCCGCAGGACGTAAATATACGCCCGCCGTTTTTTTTTAACTTACCCGGTCGCCGGTGGTCCCACGCCGGCGATCGCGGTTGGGGGGACTCCCAGGGAGCCCCCCCGCGGCAGATCTGCCTCCTCCGGTCCCTCCCGGTCATGTGAGAGTGAGGTCCTTGCGAGGACCTCACAATCACATGGCCGGTATAGCTGGCTCAGGCATTGCCAGCAGGGGGACCAACTGTAATGACAGTTGGTCCCCCTGCTGGCTGAAAATAAAATAAAATAAAGTTAAAAGTGTAAAAAAAATATATATATATATATATACTTAGATCATATATATATATTATATATATATGATCTAAGTATATATACACACATATACACACATACACATACACCGTCTAGGTGTATTTTAATATTAATATATATATAATTATATATATATATTAATATCAAATACACGTAGACTGATACTGATTAAATATATATATATAATTATTGTTATATATATATTTATAAATAATATAAAAAAATAAATATGTAAATACGTAAAAAAAATTAAATAAAAAAAAAAATTAAAAATAAAATATTAAAAAATATATAGATGTGTTTTATTTCGTTCTAACTGTATTGTGATATTAATATATATATATTTATATCAAAATACACGTAGAACGAAATAATATATATCTATATACATAAATATATACGTATATATCACTATATATATACCTATATATAAATAAAAATATTTAAAAAAAAAATATATATATATATACGTATATATACACATATTTATATATATACATATATTAATTCTACACATATATTTATGTAATAATTTTACATAATTAGGTATCCTAATTAATTACAATTAGCGGGACCTGCCTGACAACCCATGCCGAAAGTATAAGGAATTTAATTTGCTAGCACTATATTTAACCCTATAACTTTCCAAGACACCATAAAACCTGTACATGGGGGGTACTGTTTTACTCGGGAGACTTCGCTGAACACAAATATTAGTGTTTCAAAACAGTAAAATGTATTACAACGATGATATCGCCAGTAAAAGTGACATTTTTTTGCATTTTTCACGCACAAACAGCACTTACACGGACGATATTACTGCTGCAATACTTTTTACTGTTTTGAAACACAAATATTTGTGTTCAGCGAAGTCTCCCAAGTACAACAGTACCCCTCATGTACAGGTTTTATGGTGTTTTCAAAAATTACAGCGTCAAATATAAGGCTTGTGTTTCATTTTTTTCACATTAAAATTCGCCAGATTGCTTACGTTGCCTTTATGACCCTATGGTAGCCCAAGAATGAAGATTACCCCTATGATGACATACTATTTGCAATAGTAGACAACCCAAGGTATTGCAAATGGGGTATGTCCAGTCTTTTTTAGTAGCCACTTAGTCACAAACACTGGCCAAAATTTGCGTTTTTTGCATTTTTCACACACAAACAAATACTAACGCTAACTTTGGCCAGTGTTTGTGACCAAATGGCTACTAAAAAAGACTGGACATACCCCATTTGCAATACCTTGGGTCGTCTACTATTGCAAATGGTATGCCATTATGGGTGTAAATTTATTTCCTGGGCTACTATACAGTCTCAAAGGCAACGTAACCAATCTGACAAATTTCAATTTCAAATGTAACACGCTATATTTGACCCTGTAACTTCCCAAAACACCATAAAACCTGTACATAGGGGGTACTGTTTTACATGTGAGACTTTGCTGAATACAAATATGTGTATTTTATTGCAGTTAAAGCAAACAGTATTATGACATTGACAGTTAAAATGTCATGTAGAACTAAAAAAATCAAAAAAAATCTTATTTTCTCCCATGTTTTTCATATTAAATTATGTTTCATAGCTAAATATTTGATATTAAATGAAAGCCCTGTTTCCCCTGAATAAAATGATATATAATAAGGGGGGGGTGCATTTAATATGAAAGAGGTGAATTACGGTTTGACAGACATATAGCGCAAATGCCAGGTTTTGTTTACATTTTGTTTCGTTCACAACTTGTACATTTGGCTGCGGTGTTAAGGGGTTAAAGTTTTAAGGTATAAGGAACAACAACATGGGCCCTAATTCAAGTGGTTGTGCCAATGACCGTAAAGTGCAGCAAAGGTGACTATGTTTCTACTTACCTTCATTCCCTGTGATCAGGTGATATGGAACTGTCAGCAACAGAAATATAAAAATTCCTTTTTGTGTCCAGAAAGTCATTGAAAGAATAAAAATAATCCACAGAACACTACTAAAATTAAAAAAGAAATATAGGAGTGGCGCTTAAGGATAAAGGTAGTAAACGGTGCTGCTATACCCAAGTATATCACCACTATGTATACTTAGAAAGAATTCAGTAAAACGTAAAAAGGTAAAAGCGCACACACAAAACAAGGAGGTAGTTACCTGACATGTAATGTAATAATTGGTAACTGATGATAGATATCTTCTCCTTATATACAGCAAGTATATTCAATACTGGATTGCCTATACAGAAAATATAAGCACAAAACAACACATAGTGTAATCTGTATATAATACACAGTGAAGTGGCAATTTTGAGCTGAAATCACTGATACTTTGCTAAGCCGTTTAAAAGTAGGGTCGGGACTTATGCAGCTTTTATGTCACTTAAATGGGACATACACATTTCCTTCTCTCTTCAGGCAAGTTCTCCACTGATCTGAAAAACCATCTGTTGAAAAGTTGGAGTCAGGAGCCAGGAGTATCAGGATATATAAATGAAGGATTTATTTGTATAAAAATAAAAGTATTGCACAACGCGTTTCAACCATCTACTAGTGGTCTTCCTCAGGTGCTGTTCAGAGCTACAATGAACATACTGTTGTTTATATAGGGGATAGTATTGAAACTATAATTACACAATTACCTACACGTAACACTAATTGAAGTACAATTGCCTTATATGGTCCGAACCGCGTCCCTTCCGGTTTCACTGAGAATGAATCAGCAATGTCCCTTCTCTTTTGCCATATTGAAATGATGTCCATACAGTGTGAGGCTGAAATAGCCATCAGTGGGCAATCAGTTCATGTATTCACAAATATATGTATGCCGAAAAAAATTTATTGTACATGTAAAGGAAAAAAAAAAAATATTAATCATTTCATAAAACCCATATTAATAGCATATAAAGAATAAAATTAAAGTGCATCTGGTCACTGTGACCCATGCATAAAGTGCAAAAAGTATATAAGGTGCTATTAGAAATATAAAGTGCATAAAAACCAGTTGTCTAGCAAATTCCTTTCTTATAACAATAGGTCTAAAAAAACAGTAAAAATAGGAAATATATAAACCCTGCATATACAATAAAAAGCCACAAGAAAATAGAAACTATTGCTTCAGTCCACTAAAGTGCTTGAATTATAGCAATTTATTCATTTCGAAATCAATATTGAGTCCTCTTGGGATTAAAGTCCGTAACTCGAAGATCCACTTGGATTCTTTCAGGCCAAGAGCTCTAGATATATCTCCCCCTCTCCAATTTCCTACCACTTTTTCAATTGCAAAAAAACTTAAAAACCTAGGGTCCGAATCATAGTGTTGTAAAAAATGTCTTGACACACTATGATTCGGAAAACCCTTCTTAATATTTCTAAGGTGTTTGCTAATTCTTATTTTGAGCTGGCGGGACGTCTTCCCCACGTATTGATATCCGCAGCTGCATTGCAAGAGATAAATGACATAAGTAGAGTGGCATTTAATTAAAGATTTAATATGGTACTCCCTTTTAGTAACCGAGGAGTGGAAATTTTCAACTTTCTTATTGATTCTTAAAGTATTGCAACAAGCCCGACAGGTTCCACAATAAAAAAAGCCCTTTTGTTCTTGTGTCCAATTGCTTAAAAAATTCTTAGGGGTATCAGTTTTAATAAAACTAGATGTTAGCATTTGCTTTAAATTTTTTGCTCCCCTGAATATAAACTTAGGTTTATTTCCTATATACTGTTTGATATCCTCATGCTGTAAGATGTGCCAATTCTTGTTTATAATTTTTTTTATAGCACCAATATTACTGGAAAAATTGAAAATAAAAGGGATCTGGTGTTTTGTTGTCCTAAATATTCTTTCTTTCTATATTGTAACAGAGGAGACCTATCCATATTTCCAACCTGGTCTATTTTGTCTTGCAAGTCATCTTCTGCGTACCCTTTCTGTGTCAGTTGATCTTTGAGAGACATTGCTTGGATAATGTAGTCCTCTTTCTTAGTACAGTTTCTAGGTATCCTTAAAAACTGCCCTTTAGGTATATTGTTTAACCACGGGCGATGATGGCAACTGTCTAATTCAATGAAACTGTTAACATCGACCTTTTAAAAAAAGTCTTAGTCATCAGAACTTGATCCTGGATAAAAACATTTAGGTCTAAAAAAATCAATACTGCATTTACTCACATTCTTCGTGAGTATAATTCCCCAATCATTTTGGTTTAGATATGTAAAAAACTGGAGAAAAGTTTCTTCCGACCCCTTCCAAATAATGAAGATGTCGTCTATATATCTTTTGTAGAGGACCAAGTTTGCGCCAAATTCATGCCCCTGGAACACAAAAGACTGTTCCCAAAAATACATAAATAAATTGGCATAACTTGGCGCAAACTTGGTCCCCATGGCCGTGCCTCTAATTTGCATGAAAAACTCCTCCTCGAACCAAAAATAATTGTTATGTAGGATCAGACGTATTCCTTCCAAGATAACATTTCTCTGTAATTCCCCATATACATTGGATGCCTCAAGGTAAAAGTCAATAGCTTTACATCCCTTTTCATGCTGGATGATTGTGTAAAGGCTTGATACATCACATGTGGCAAGTAAATAGTCATCATGCCAACTAAAAATTTTTAAAATATTAAGTAGACTCATTGAGTCTTGTAGAAAAGCCGGAGTGCTTCTTACTAGGGGTTGGAGATGGTAATCTATATATTGGGACAATGCAGACAAAACTGAATCAATCCCAGAAACAATAGGAAGTCCTGGGGGGTTGACAATATCTTTATGAATTTTGGGCAATATGTATATAACAGGAAGTCTCGGGTATTCTGGAAATAGGAAAGAGAACTCTTTTTTTATCAAGAATATTGTCCTCTAAACCCTTCTCCAGAAATATTTTTAGCTTGGTTTTGATTTCTTCTAAAGGATCCTTTTTAAGTTTAACATTTGTAGTTATATCTTCCAATTGTCTATATATTTCCTGTATATACCAATTTTTATCAAGAATAACTACCCTCCCCCCCCCCCCGCCCCCTTGTCTGCTGGTTTTACGACAATTGATTTGTCTTTTTTAATTGAGTCTATAGCTTTTCTCTCCTGAAAAGAAATATTTTGTTCAAATTTCATAAGGGGCTTAATATTGTGGATATCATTCAGGAATGAATTCTCAAAAACCTTAATGGTATCTGTCTTAATAAAGGTAGGGCAAAAATCTGATTTTTTTCTTTAGATATGAATGTATAATTCCTAACCCTTCACTTGTTGAAGCAGTATTAACAATTTCAGCCGACATTGTCGGGTTCTGTTTATTATAAAAAATTTGTGAGACAAAGTTTCCTAGTGTAACGATTTAAATCAAGAAATATATCAAACTTATTAGCTGGACAACTGGGTACAAATGTAAAACTTTTTGATAGAATTATTTTTTCTATTGGAGAAAGGACTCTATTTGACAAGTTAAAAATCCTTATCTCATCTCCTTTAACCTCCTTTTTCCTGGCATGATCTCTCCCTCCTCTCTTTCCTTTTCTGATTTTCTGATCCTTTTCCTTGGAGTTTCTTTTACCGGGGTATTTCTCCCCATTCTGTTTCCTAAAAAAGCATCTTCCCTAGGTTCTGTTCTTAGGGCCTCAAAACGATTTCTTATAGGTATCCGTGGAGAGTCCATTCTACCTGGACTCCTTCTAATGTTGAAAGTTTCTCTTTCTCTATACCTATTATGTCTCTGAAAAGAGGAGTCAGACTTTGGATAATTGGATTTAGGTGGCTCTGGTTGTAAGGTCCATCTAGATCTCTGGAATTTATCTTGTTGGAATTGGGAACCCATCCTTCTAGACCCGTAATTATCCTTCATATGAGATTGAGAATCCTTTATTCTAGGTCTATAATTGCTACAATTTCTGGGGTGCTGGTGGGTATAATTATTCCCATATTCAGTTGTTATTTTGTTCTTAAATTCTGGGATCCTAGGTCTCCCTTTCTGTCTCTGATGGTAATTACCCTTTTCAGGATTGGGTGACACCCTAACCCTATTATTTGCATAGTCTTCAAGAACTCTATTAAATTTCTTTTTTTTTATTAAAGATGAGACTTTTTTCAATTTTATCTATTTTATTACTGATTCTCTCTGAGAGACTTTCAAAATCTTTGGTCCTTACAAAGGGTTCTAATCTTGTTTTGATTCCCCTAATCAATTCATCAATCTCCTGTAAATTAGCCCTTCTCTCTGAAACAATAATGTTAATCATGGTTATCGAAAATGATTCCAGGGCGGAGGTCCATCTTTTTATAAAACTCTCTTTCTCCTTATTAAACGTAGGGAACTTAGTAAACCTAAGCCCCCTTGGGGTGATTTCTTTCTCAAGATATTTCTCAAGAGTGAAAATCTCCCATTTGATCTTTAACTCCCGTATAAGTAGTTTTTCTAATTGAAACATACTCTCATCTAAGTTGTCACTCAGGATAATTTTGGGTTCAATTGTCTGATCTTCCTTCCCAAATTTATCTTGTGCTAATTTGCACCAATTATGTCTTTGTTCAAATATTGACATATTCCTCAGCAGCCTCAACTATGAAGTGGTAAAGACTAGACAAATAACAAAGAAATATAGGAGTGGCGCTTAAGGATAAAGGTAGTAAACGGTGCTGCTATACCCAAGTATATCACCCCTATGTATACTTAGAAAGAATTCAGTTAAACGTAAAAAGGTAAAAGCGCACACACAAAACAAGGAGGTAGTTACCTGACATGTAATGTAATAATTGGTAACTGATGATAGATATCTTCTCCTTATATACAGCAAGTATATTCAATACTGAATTGCCTATACAGAAAATATAAGCACAAAACAAAACATAGTGTAATCTGTATATAATACACAGTGAAGTGGCAATTTTGAGCTGAAATCACTCACACTTTGCTGAGCCGTTTAAAAGTAGGGTCGGGACTTATGCAGCTTTTATGTCACTTAAATGGGACATACACATTTCCTTCTCTCTTCAGGCAAGTTCTCCACTGATCTGAATAACCATCTGTTGAAAAGTTGGAGTCAGGAGCCAGGAGTATCAGGATATATAAATGAAGGATTTATTTGTATAAAAACAAAAGTAAATATAAAAGTATTGCACAACGCGTTTCAACCATCTACTAGTGGTCTTCCTTAGGTGCTGTTCAGAGCTACAATGAACATACTGTTGTTTATATAGGGGATATTATTGAAACTATAATTACACATGTAACACTAATTGAAGTACAATTGCCTTATATGGTCCGAACCGGATGTGAACTGCCCCCTCCAATATGGCTCCACATCCGGTTCGGATATGCAAAATACCAAAATCATACATATCATAATAATTTCCACAAAACCACAGAGATCCAAAGTAGTACATCAATGTCCTCCCCCCCATCATAGTCAACCCACACGATACAACCAAATCGTGGGAGACTAGGTGGTTGGGGGTATTGTGAGTCCATTCCGATTGTCCGTCGCGTCACTTCTGGTGACGCGCATGGTAATGAAATCCGTCTGTCGCGTCACTTCCGGTTTAGCTGAGAATGAATCAGCAATGCCCCTTCTCTTTTGCCGTATTGAAATGATGTTCATACAGTTTGAGGCTGAAATAGCCATCTTTAAAGTGGACAGATACTGAAATCCTGCCGTGAAGGAAAAGGAGAAAAGGGGGGTATATGAAAAGGACAATCTTCAAGAAAGACACTTTTTTATGGAATCAGAGCAGTTAAAGTGAATGTTAGCAACAAGGAACACAATGATGTGGGTTTAATATGCAAGTCTCAAACCTTTTGATAATTATATTTGTCCACATGGAACAATGGGTTTTCATCAAGTTTGCACACTGCAACCAGTTTGCCATTTTTAAAACTAAATCTTGCATATGACTATATATGTAGTTTAGGCTTACTCTGTTTAAATTAAAAAACTTCTTGAAAAAGTATTGCCCTTGAGCAACTTTATTAATCTGTATCCAAAATAGCCAAGTAAAGAATATACTGATCAGCCACAATATTAAAACCACCAGCCTAAGTCTCCCTCATGCTGCAAAAACAGCACTGCCAAGGCATGGACGTCACAAAACATTTGAACATGTCCGGTATTAACTGGCACCAAGACATTAACAGAAGATCCTTTAAGTCCTGCAAGTTACGAGGTGAGGACTCAATGGATCGGATTAGCGGTTCCAGCATGTCCCACAGATGCTGAATCGGATTGAGATCTGGAAATTTTGGAGGCCAAGGTAACACCTTGAACTCTTTGTCATGTTCCTCAAATCTTTCCTGAACAGTTTTTGCACGTGGCAGGGTGCATTATCTTGTTGAAATGGCCACTGCCATCAGGGAACACCATTCCCATGAAGGGGTGTATGTGGTCTGCAACAATCTCTAGGTAGGTGGTACGTGTCAATGTAACATCCACATGAGTGCAGGACCCAAGGTTTACTAGCAGAACATTGCCGAGAGCATAACACTGCCTCAACCAGTCTGAATTCTTCCTATAGTGCATCCTTCTGTCATCTCTTCCCCTTCTCTTCTTAAACGGTGCACATGCACCCGGCCATCCACATGATCTAAAAGGAAACATGTTTCATCAGATCAGACAAACTTCTTCTATGGTAAAGATCTTACGCTTACATCCCCATTGAAGACTCTTTCAGCGTTAGACAGGGGTCATCAAAGACACTGTGACTGGTCTGCAACTACGCAGCCTCATACACAGCAAACTGCTATGCACTGTGTATTATGACATCTTTCTATCATGGCCAGACGGGCTAGACGTCACTCCCCACAGATATCAGTGAGCCTTGGGAACCCATGAACCTGACATGTCGTTTCGGTGATGCTCTGACCCAATCATCTAGCTGTCATTCTTTGGCCATTGTCACAGTCACTCAGATCTTGCCCATTTTTTCTGCTTCAAAATACATGAAATTAAAGAACTGTTCACTAGCTACCCAATATATCCCACTCCTTGACAGTTGCCGTTGTATTGATATAATGAATGTTATTTAATTCCGTCAGTGGTTTTAATGTTTGTTTGTTTATAGTATTTTGGTTTTCAAAGATTACGCAGAAAGAAGCGCAAACATTAATAGTAAGACATCATAGCAATTAGGGCCGCTCTTAGGCTGAGTTCACCTAGGGGAGCATTCCCTTAGTGTTAGTGTTCAGACCTCAATAAACTGCGTGAGCATCGGCTGAGTCTCATTCCTCTGTAGGCCTTTATTACCTGCAAGTAACCCTGTTACTATGCCTTGGGGTAATTTGCGGACAATAGAAGGTTCTGGATCAACCATCAGTGATATCTGGCATCTAAGAATTTAGGAGTAGGGTAAGCAAATGCGAGTAGTAAGTAAGTAAAGAAGTAGCCTATGAAGCCAGTTAGAGTAGTAAAGTTCTCTGAAAAGACGGTGTTTACAGCACAATGCCTGCTGTAAGCTGTAGTTGTTCTGGTGACTACAGTGTCCCTTTAAGTGAAACATTAGTGCTTTTCTCACATTGCAAAAATAAAAATCTTGATGGTGTCAAAGCATATGAGCCAGAAACTTTTTGAAGACAAGTGATCCTTTATATTACATAGTTACATAGCTGAAAAGTGACTTGCGTCCATCAAGTTCAGCCTTCCTCACATTTGTTTTTTTGCTGTTGATCCAAAAGAAGGCAAAAAACCCAGTCTGAAGCACAATTTTGCAACAAGCTAGGAAAAAAATTCCTTCTTGACCCCAGAATGGCAGTCAGATTTATCCTTGGATCAAGCAGTTATTATCCTACATTGAAAGATTATATCCTTGAATATTCTGTTTTTGCAAGTATGCATCTAGTAGCTGTTTGAACATCTGTATGGACTCTGATAAAACCACTTCTTCAGGCAGAGAATTCTACATCCTGATTGTTCTTACAGTAAAAAAAAACCTTTCCTTTGCCTTAGACGAAATCTTCTTTCTTCCAGTCTAAATGCATGGCCTCGTGTCCTATGCAAAGTCCGGTTTGTGAATAGATTTCCATACTAACCTTAATGTAAACATAGCATTTCATAATAAGAACATCATCTTAATAGTCAAACGTGGTAGTGTGATAGTGTGGATATATATTGGGCCAGAAAGACTTGCCATAATTGAAGGAACCATGAATTCTGCTATGTACCAGAAAATTCTGAATGAGAATGCCCAGTCAATGGTTAGCGATCTGAAGCATAATTAGGTTATGCAGCAGGGCAATATTTCAAAACACAAGAATACATCCACCTTATTTAAATAAGGGTCTAAAGTGGTCTAATCAACTTTCTTACTTGAACGGAGTAGGAATGCAGTACTAAAAATCTTTTAATGTAATTGAATTTCAGCAACTCTGCAAAGAAAAAATAGCCAAAACTCCTCCACAGTGATGGAGTACATCTCAGAATGGTGCAGAAGATACACAAGCTTTTTAGGTGGCCTGGTCAAAGTTCTGAATTGAACTTCATTGAGATGCTGTTGCGTTAATTTGATCAGCCAATTCTTGCCTCACCCTTAAATGTCTCTGAATTACAGCAACTCAGAAAAGTAAAGAGGCATGAAATTCATCCACACCAGTAAGAGACCTACAATTACAGCACACACTGGGTTGCAGTTGTTGCTAATGGTGGCTCAAGCAGATATTAAAGGGACACTGCAGGCACCCAGACCACTTTAGCTTATTAAAGTGATCTGGAAACAGTGTCCTTAATGCCCTTAGTTCTGCAATGTTTACATTGCAGCACTAAGTCAACCTATAGTGACTGTCTACCAGACAACCTATGGGGATGTCTAATGCGAGCGCTTTAGAGCCCGCTTGTTGGAGAAGAAGATGTCGGCGCTGGGATCAGGTCGTCGAAGGACGTCAGCACGGGGATCAGGTAAGTAACTAGATTTAATATATATAGTGTCAGCGCTTAGTGAATGTGTCCCTATGAGTTAATCTCAGGGATATCAAAAGAGCAATTCTATACAATAGGAAAACCTAATTCATAGTCCATAAGTCTCATATAAAACATAAAATGAGCAATAACAATAAAAAATGATGGAAAAGATAATAGTCACAAAGGGGAATAGGCAGAATCTGTGTCCATATCTGTCGAACCCCATGGTTTACTGGTTGTACCTTAAAAATGAAGGAAACAAAAATAGTGTAACACTATATGTTTAATGCCCTTATACATAAAACCCCCCAAATCAGAAACTCTTACAGGATGCAAGTGTGGTACTTATCTCTAAGGACCACTTTCTCAGCTTGGTAAGCAGTATCTTTAGTCCAATTATATCATAGAGAAAACCGATCCTCCAGAGGAGACAGCGTCTGCCTCGTGCACTGAAGCCGACCGTCCACAATCTGAACCTGGAGGAACGCTGGAGGTAAGTCTCGCTAGATACTGGAGCCTCGTATGTGAAACCAAGTATTGAGGATAACGTCCAGCACCTTCAACGCGTTTCGCCCTTCTCGTGAAGGCTTTCTCAAGATAGGTGCGGCGGCTGCTGCTTGACTGTTATATACCATATCTTTCGAGTGGGATAATCATTTTCTTAAAGTTATACACTTACAATAAGTTTAGATCTTCATTTCAAATTTGTGTTTGAACTGTCCTCTTTTAGAATATAGATGGGGACAGCATAGCTATAAACAATGATAAAAATAGTAAAATCCCATGAACATATACATAATAACCATAAATTTAACGTCGGCGATGTTGCATAAAATATGATAAAATTGTAGAATCATAGCATAGTATCAAGTAACTAGAAAAGCAAAAATTCTGGGGAAATTGTGTGAAGTATTCTTGCCTTCACCAGTAGTCTACAACTGGAGTGGGCGGAGTAACTGTTATTTTTATTTATATAGCACATTTAATTGCAACGTTGTTGCCCAAAGTGCTTCACAGTTACATTAACCCCTTAAGGACCGGACTGTTTTTGCGATGTTGTACATTTGCGACCAGGCATCTTTTTGACACTTTTGTGGTGTTTGTGTTTAGCTGTAATTTTCCGCTCTCTCATTTACTGTTCCCATACAAATTATATATTGTTTTTTTTTCAGGACAAAAGGGTCTTTCTCTACATACCATTATTTATATAATCTCATGTAATTTAATAAAAAAAAATGAAAAAATATGATGAAAAATTGAAAAAAATACATGTTTTTTGACTTTTATGTGAAAAATCTTTTACTCATCTACAAAAGCGAATGAAAAAAACTGCTAAATAGATTCAAAATGTTGTCCTGAGTTTAAAAATACCCAGTGTTTACATGCTTTTTGCTATTTTTTTGCATGTTATAGGGCTATAAGTACAAGTAGGATATTGCGGTTTGAAAACATACATTTTTAAAATGTATCATTAGTGACATTGTAACACTATTATCTGTCATAAATCTCTGAATACCACCCCACATGTACATATTTTTTTTACAGTAGACAACCCAAGGTATTCAATATGGGGTATGTCCAGACTTTTTTAGTAGCCACTTAGTCGCAAACACTGGCCAAAGTTAGCGTTCATATTTGTTTGTGTTTGAAAAAAGTAAAAAACTAAATTGAACGCTAATTTTGGCCAGTGTTTGTGACTAAGTGGTTACTAAAAAAGACTTGACATACACCATTTGCAATACATTGGGTTGTCTTCTTTTGCAAATGGTATGCCATCATGGGGGTAATTCTCATTCCTGGGCTACCATACGCTCTCAAAGGCAACGTAACCAACCTGGCCATTTTCAATGTAAAAATATTTGACCCATATACTTGACCCTGTAACTTTCAAAAACGCTATAAAACCTGTACATGGGGGGTACTGTTATACTCAGGAGACTTTGCTGAACACAAATATTAGTGTTTCAAAACTGGAAAATGTATCACAACAATTATATCATCAGTAAAAGTGCTGTTTGTGTGTGAAAAATTAAAAATAAAGTCACTTTCACTGACAATATCATCGCTGTGATATGAATTACTGTTTTGAATCACTAATATATGTGTTCAGCGAAGTCTCCCGAGTAAAACAGTACCCCCCATGTACAGGTTTTAGGGTGTCGTAGAACGTTACAGGGTAAAATACAGTGCTAACAAATTAAATTCTCTGGACTTTCGACCTGGGTTAGAAGGCAGGTCCCTTAAATTGCAATCAATAAAATAACTTAATTATGTAAAAATATTACATAAATACACACGTAGAATTTAAATATATATGCATATTTATATATTTGAAGTCTACATGTATATTTATATAATTATTTATGTAATTTTGTATATGGATATATGGATATATGGATGGTTTGTATTCTTTTTATTTATTTATATATACATAGATATATATACAATTTCATTCTAAGTGTATTTTGATATAAATATATATATATATATATATATTAATATCAAAATACAGTTAGAATAACATTTCATATAGATATATAATTTTTTAAATTTTTATTATTATTTTTACATTTTTTAATTTAATTTTAATTACTTATTATTTGTATTTTATAATAATATATATATATACACACTAAATATAGTTATTGTATATATTATATATATACACATGTGTAATTTAATTATAAGTGTATTTTTATATTAATATATGTACATAATATAAAAATACACTTAGTATGACATTATATATATATGATATATAGACGTATATTATATATGTATATATAATATACGTCTATATATCATATATATATACACATATATAATTATTATTTTTATTTATTAACTTTTACCTTTATTTTTTTTCTTTGATTTTACACTAGCAGGGAGACTGCCTGTCAGCACAGACAGTCCCCCTGCAGGCAGACACATGGACACCTATTGTGACCATGTGGTCGCCCTGTTGAGTGATCACATGGCCACAGGGGTCCTAATCTGCCATGGGGAGACTGTCTGGGCTGCAGGCAGTCTTCCCACACCGGGACCAACGCCGATCGCCGCCGGGGGAACGACGGCGATCGGGTAAGTAACTAAGACCGTTAGGACGGTTCAGGACCGTCAGCGGGCGGCAATGCAAAAATGCTGATGACGGTCCTGAACCGTCCTCGGTCCTTAAGGGGTTAAAACATACATTTATAATAACATTAGCAGGTGTACAAAAGGCCCTGTCTATGACATCACTTGCTGCTCCAGCCTGGCACAGGTCAGAGTATTTTGGCGGTTGCCATCTTCAAACTGTCATATTTTAAAAACTATATATCCTACAGCGAAGAGCTTTATATTGTGAGAATCACAAGACCCAGACCTATGCATTGGATGCATAGTATGTCTCTTAAGTATTAAAAATGAAGGCACAGTCGCAGTTTAGAAATTGCCCTTCAAATCTGAGCTGTCTATAGTGGAGTTTCAATGAATGTCAATCGACGGCATGAGTTGCAAACAAATGGTCATATTGTGAAAACTATCAGGACTATGGCTTAGCCGTGGACATTTTTAGTGGCAGCAGGGATAGCTGAACGTTTTGATATACAATGTGTAGGTGGGCTTGAAAATGAGGGAGTGGTGGCAGTTTAGAAATCATGTCCTGATTTTTCAGCTTTTGCCAGCTCCCACTCTAGCTTTAAACATTTTGCCATTCATTCCTATGGGACCAATTTCGCCACAAGAATGACGATATTTCGTGAACCATTCTGCGAAACGTTCCACAAAGTAATAGCAATCCGATCGGGAACAATCTGCACGTTTCGGTACATTATGGTCTATGTAGTTTTTTAATACAGGGGTGTGTTCTTTTAATATTTGTGTTAGTTTGCAGGAGTGTGTCTGTATGTTGTATTGGTGTTTGATTTCTTGGATGTATGCACGTACACTGCCACATACATACATACTCTTAGATATACATGCATATTTACACACAAATACACACATATAAACATACTGGCAATGACACACACATAGATACACATACTGACACAAAGATACACACACCCTGACATATGCACTTACTCTGATGCACACCCCAACACAGATACACACCATGGCACACACTGACATATACACACACAGATGCACACATGCACACAACCTGACACATGGATGCACACACTGACATATACAAACCTTGACACACAGAAGCACAGACACACACTGACACAAACACACACCTTAACACAGATACACATCTGACTTACATAAATGTTATATTTTTTATATATGCAGCCACCCTCCCATTAGCATACCTTTGGTGTCCTGGAGGGTGGCTTGCTTGGGGTCCTGCTGCTCCCCATTGCCATCTGTGCCTCCTGCTCCCTCCCTTCCTCTCGCCTGGTGCTTTGTATGAAGTTGGAAGGAAGTGACCGAATGTCATTTCCTCCCAGCACTGCCAAAACTACAGTGCCCCTGTTCAGCAGTAATTACCACTGACTGTTCCACCATTGTATAGGGTAGTCAGTTTGCTGTAATTTGCTATAATTTATAACAATAAAATATATAACTGATCTTAAGGGCCGCCATCATGGCATGACAACCATGATGGTTGTCATGGGCCCGGTGACACTGGGATGCCCAGACTCCTCTCAGTCTTAACCTTCTTAACCGTTTCCCTCTCTAAATTTCGTGAGCTCCGCGGCCGTCAGAGCGGCTGGCAACACTCCGCGTGGCACACAGGCTGTCTCACGAGATTCAGAGCTGCTGGAGGGTTAAGTATGTGCTGGACCCCCTATGCTGTGTGCTGTGACTTGCTCCCTACACCAGGCCACCAGGGAATGCGATCTCCCCCCTGCCTGGACAGGTGAGAAGCAGGGAGGGGGAATAAAATTAAAAATATGAATGTAACAAAAAAAAAAAACACACAAATGCTCTAAAATACATATTTACACACACACACTCTGCAGTCACTATACACACACTACATCCTTACACAAACACACACACTGCAGTCTCTAAACACACTCTGCAGTCACTATACACACTACATTCACTACACACTTCAGTCCCCCCCCACACACACACTACATCCCCCACACACACTACATTCCCCCCTAACACACACACACACACACACATTACATTTACTACACAGACACAATCTGCATCTAATACACACAAACACTACATACATGACTGCTGACCAATCCTCTTTCCCCCAATGCCCCCAACAAAAATACATGAGACCAGAAATATGAGTAAGGGCAATGGCCACAGCTTTATTAAGTTTACAACTTTTAAAGGATCAGCAATCCATCCAACTGTCAGCTGTTGGGTAACTTCCCCCAACAGACAGATCCCACTTCCTTGTCCAGAGTTTGTATAAGCCTGCCTACTGCCATCAGCCCTCGGCAGGCTGCGACTCCCCAAGCAGACTCATCATTCTACTTCACTTTCCATTTCACTGGCTAGGAGCACAGCCACTGCGATGTCGACCAAGACCGCATGAACCGGAGACCACCCTGGAGCATGATATGCCTAATTGCTACTTTGTAGCAATTTCCACCGCAGTGTTCCAGCATCGCCTGCATTCGGTTCTACAACACTTAGAAAGGTGCTGTTCGGTGGAAACGTTCCCTCGAACAAGGGGAACAAGCTCCAGGGTAAGAACATTGACACTGTTAGGTAGTTTGTTCGGTTTTTAAACTACTAAACTAGACCGACCGCGAGCCCTGATTCTCCGGAACTGTTTTGGGTATGGGACTATGCATTATTAAGTCAAATTATGACTTCCATGAAATTCCTGAACCCCTGAACTGATCTGGGTGATTTTTGAATGTGTTGGTCACCCCGATCAGGGCTATCATAGGATGTGTGTTTTAAGGTATTTTGAGGGTTTTGTAAAAATGTATGTTTTCTGTGCCTGGAGATAATTAAGTTTAATACAGTGCTGACTCAATTATCTCCCAAGCATAGGGGAAGGATTTACCTATTTTGTATAGGAGTGTCCTGGACCTGAGAGCCAATATAATCGTGTATATGTTTTTACTGTAGCCTACTCTCAGGTCCAGGGGGGAGTGCCCCTTGCATGGGGACCTGCATATAAGGTCAGCTGTGGCTGCCATTAAACAAATTCGTTTTACACTTCATTAAGTCTAGGCTCATGTTTGGGGGATTGGAGAGCTATATTCACTCTTGGGATTGCTATAATCACTATACTCCCTTGGATTACAACACCTGCTCTTGTAAGAGCAGTCTGCTTTGCTCTCTGGGCTAGGAGCGGTCTACCCACTGGAAACTGGATCCTCGTCTTGGGTCCAGTGTGGGTGGAGGACAGCGATACCGCAACCAAGCTGCAGTGGTTTCCGGTGGTTATGGTTTCCGGTGCGGTGCTTATGGTACTCAAGGATTACTAGTAAGCAGCGATTGACAGAGGTACCCGGTCGGGGTGCCAGGAGGTCCGTCACACCCACCACTGAACCCTGTCCACTTCATCCAGAAAGCCCAAATTCCTGCCGTAGGACCTCACCTCCGCTCTGCGAGCTGCCCAGTAAACATAAGAGTGGCCCATCTGCCCAAACTCTTAATAGCAGTCGCTGAATAACCTAAGATGCCCGTCTGCGTGGCAGCCCCAATTCGAAAGGTGTGAGCAGAATATCCAGCGGCATCCACTCCGCAAGCTCGCAACGCCAACCGGAGCAATGACGAGACCTAGTATCACGTTAACGGCGACCCATCCCGATGAACCAACAGGGACCCTGCCGCCCCTGGCCTCACTTTTAAGTAGGCCCTGACCAAGTAAACCGGACAAAAGGGGCCCCCACAGGGCCCAATCCGCACCCACGCTCCGCGACCCACCCGGTCGGTCTTGGATCAACGCACCTGAAGATCCAACAAGACTCGGACCGCCGAACATTTGACAGCAACATGGGACACCGACTGCAAGTTGGGCACCACCAATTCACCCATTCGGAACGCGCCAAAAAAACTAAGGGACAACGCAACCCGAAACAACAAAAGCTCAAACTCCGAAGCACACACCTGTGGAAGGATCGTTAAGAGCTGCCCCAGTAAGTCCACCGAAATTGGTCTCCGATAATCCTTACCTTTCCTATGCCTCCAACTTTTTAACACCCTCTGAACACTAAACTCTTTCATGAGATCCCTCCACCCTAAAAAGCAAAACTAAAAAGACAAGGCTGACTTCGCTCGTTCCGCAGATGCAGACTTACCCCGAGACTGTAACGCAGACTGGAACAGCAACATAATTTCAAACCTCCTTGACTCCGTTGCGATCATCCGCTCCCCGCCGACAAAGGACAGCCCCTACGACCACATCGACCGATATGCCTGCCACGACACTGGAAACAAAGACTCGGACACCAGATCCCTCAGGCCTCCAAAGCGAGGTCCCATAAAGATGCAGGACAAATCCGTCCCACTCAGTCTGCTTCTGGTGCTGCCAACACCAAGCACCGAAGCAATGCCAACATGGGGGTGGAGACCAACGATAACGATGGACCATGCTCTCGTTGTCCGTGTGAAAAATCACGACGTGCCCCCACAGGTAGTCTCCCCACAACTCTAAGGACACTACAGTCGGAAAAAGCTCTCAAAAGGTAAGGTTACGAATTAGCTCCAGCTCCTTCCAACCCGATGGCCAAGGCTCCGCGCACCAGTGACCCTAAATAAACGCACCGAATCTGATGGAGCCTGAAGCATCCGTAAAAAGATCCAGAGCTGCATTGGACGTGGCTTCCTTCAGCCAGCACAAATGCCCATTGTAGGTTCCTAGGAAAGAACTCCATACCTGTAAATCCTCCCGGAGACACCTGTTGACCCGTATGAAGTAATGTGGTTCCAGAATGTCCACCGTCGCTAACGACAAACGGACGACAAAAAACCTGACCCATTGGAAGGACTCAGCATGCAAACGCCAAGTGCCCTAACAGAACCTGCATCCGACGTAATTGGACCTTCCTCGCACCCTTCACCTGGTTCACCAAATCCAAGAGAACCGACAATTTGTCATCCGGCAGCCAAAAAATCATTGGCACCGTATCAATCTCGATCCCAAGAGAAGACAACGTTGTGACAGGCCAAAACATTTTCTGCTCTTACACAAACACATATCGTGGTAAAACAGCCCACTAAAGTGACAACGCAACAAGTGGAAGCACTCTGGGTGAACCGGCAACAAGTGGAAGGCTGACTATGTCTTAGCTAACAACGCCCCAGCCCCTGCTTCCCGCACCAATTCCAACCCCCTTGCAAAGGAAGCGTATCTCACCGGCAGACCTCCTTCCCAATATCGTCATTCACCGTTCCCCTCAACAGGGAAACTCACAAGTTGGAAAAGAGGGGTGAAGTCTAAAGGCCCTGCCATCCACCCCAACCGGACCTCCTTGTCCAGCTTGTCTTGCAAAATCACCTCTTTCCACGTTTACCGACTTCAAATTATCCGCGAACAAAAAAACTTCATAAAAAACAAACAGTATCCAAAAACCCTCAGAAACCCCCTCCTTCCACCAAAATGTCCACGGCACGCTTATTGTGATACCAGCCGAGCCACGGCCGCATCCTTACTGCGCTCACCGGCGTCCTCACCTCTAGAAACATCGTCCCTACCTGTGCATTTTGCCAGGACCTGCTTACCCTTTCTAAAGCAGTGCATAGCAGGATGCGCTCCTCCACAATGGGTGCATTCATGCCAGAACTGACGGGAGCTAAACCATGTACAGTGACTCTCGTTAAAGAGCCAGCATACTCCTTTCTTCTGCCCTGCCAGCGCACTAGCGTGTACGCCAGCTACTCCAGGAAAGGGCGAAGGCCTACACAGCGTTATCAGGAGCAGACGTAGTTTGCCATCCTGCATGCTAAAGTCCATCCCTGGACATGCCGCCATCTTCTGTCTGAACTGTTGGTCATAGCGAAACCAACATTGCCTACCATAGATTTTGTATGCCCCCCAAATTAAATCAAGATAACCAAACAGAGAGGGGGCCTTTTCTGGGAACCACCGCACCAAGATGCTTGCAAAAATGTAACCCCCTACACTAACAGCCGGAGCGCGCATTGGACCCCCACTTATCCCACTACCCCTGGGCAATTTCTCTAAAACTGTGCGCAGGAATCCCAGTACTTCACTAGACTCCCCCTGCACCCCATGCATATCACCCCAAATGCTAGCGCAGGTTAACTCACCCCTGGGGAGATGGACAGCTGACTCCAGAGCAGCAGGCTGGGCTGCTTCCTCCTCTACCTCTGCTCCTAAGGGAGAATCCAAATATTTCTGGAAAGCTCCACTCTCACCAAATCTCCTGCCCACTTCTGGCAGAAATTCCGACCGCTTTCTGGACTCCTCCGCTGTGTCCGACTCGCCGGAGAGGTAAAGATGGTGTGTCCGCGTCCCTCCACTGACGTCATCCGTGTGTCCGACGTCATGACGTCAAATCCGCCCGTCCCGGAAAGAGAAGGCAGACTTTGTGAGCGTCCCACCATTCCGCTGCCAACTTGGGCCCTCACCTCAACGTCCACACTAGGCCGACCACTCCGCCTGGGAACACGGGGAACCTCTGCCACCACCCACCTTCCATTGGGGGGAGAAAAAGGGGAGAAATTAAAATGAAGGAAAACATATAGTTTTAGAAGAGAATCTAGGAGAATAAGCAAGCCTGTGAAATGCAAGGCTAATTAACAGAGTATTGAGTCAGACAGGGTGAGTAACGTCAGAGGTAACATTAATAATAGGGAACGCAAGCAAATTCAATTAAAGAGCACACAGATTATATTGTATTCTGTATATCAATTACTTGTTGTCAAATATCCCCATTCTATAATCGTAAAGCACTGTGGAATATGTTAGTGCTATAAAAAATGCTAATGTAATTAGTTATACAACATTGAAACATGCTTATTGTGTTGTAATGGTGTGGGGGTGCTCTCCTGCTCCAGAGCCTGCAAGAGTTGCTATCATTGAAGGTACCATGCATGAATTCTAATACCAGAACTTTCCAAAGGATAATTTCTAGTCATAAGTTAGTTATGTGAAGCATAATTGGGTTATACAGCAGGGCAATGCACAAAACAAAAAAAAAGTAAGTGCACTGTAGCTTAAACTTAAAAGGACACCAGGCACCATAACAACTCCATCTCAATTATTGTTGCCAGAAAATCCTGGGTGCCTTCTTACTTTCACGGAATTAAATGTTTCTGAATAGTTTAACCCCAAACATTTGACTACAGAGCATGTTCACCCAGTTCACCCATCCATCCGGAAACCTCAGACTGGATGCTGTTGATAAGCTGAGAGTGTCAGCTGATCACAAGCTCCTCATTCATAAAACTGAGTGAACCCCATTGATATGTAGTACTTTAAATGAATACTTTATGCTTGAAAGCTTTCCAGTTGCTTAATTAAAATAACTCTGCAAAGAAAACTGGGCCAAAATTTCTCCACATGATGTGAAAGAAAATGATCTCCAATTAAAGAAACTGCTTGGTTGCAGTTGTTGCTAAAATTGACATAGTTATTAAACAATTATTTTTCACACAAGGCCAGTTGGTGTTAAATAACCTTTTTTATTAAACAAAATTATCATGTAAATATTGAATTTAATGTTGGGTCTTCCTTGTCTTAAAATTAACCTGTCTTTCCAGGTTGACTATTAGTATGTAACAGCACCACAGGCAGTAATTATATCATTTTTGTATACAATAATATATATTAATTTGCTTTAGGAGTGTTTATAACATTATTTACATGCTACCCTCACTCCAAAGCTGCCATTCTCGGCAGATCTATGGGTTTTACAACAATGCAACACTCATAAACCTCCGAAAATGGCAGTGCTAAGATGATGGGCACTCTACTGCCACACCCCATCTATAGCAATTGGGGACACTTCGAGCAGAGCAATCTTCACTGATGATGCAGACATGCTTGCTTCACTGTCAGCACACTTACTTAACCCCTTAACGCTGTTTCGCCGTTCTTTGCCATCCTGCCTGGGCTTTAAAGCCATTGCGGCGGCATATAACGCCCTAACGGCTATTAGAATTGGAGCCCAGGCAGCCCTCCCACAGGAAATCCGGGCCCCGGGGTCATGTGATCGCTCTCAAAGATAGCTGCCTGCGGTTCTGCCTGCAGGGGGACTGTCTGGGCTGTCAGACAGTCCCCCTGCTTGTGGAAAAAGTAAACAAATCTAATTAGTACACATAAAAATAATTATATATATATATATATATATATATATATATATATATATGTAACAAAATACACTTAGAATGACATTCTATATATATCTATATATAAATAAATACAATTAATTGCAAATACAAATATAGTCCCCCTGAAGTCTGATCACGGTTTTGGTCCATGCGAACAAGATGGCCACCACCAAGTGTTCGAATGTCGAATGGCAGCCACTTTGACTGTTCGGGAGTTTGAAGTGCCACTTCGAAAGATCGAACTGTGGCCATAAAAATCCAAAAAGGCACGAACAGTGATTATAATTGATATAGTTTTTTTTTTACTTTATTTATTTTTATTTTAACAATGGAGTATCTCTAAAATACTGATATTGTGCCACATTCATGGGTGTCCGCAGCAATATTTCCAGTAGTGGCATAATTGTAATTACATCCATGCTCTGTCCCTTTTTGACAAAGTCAGTAAGTGTAGGGGGGTCTCTCTAACACCCTGGTCCACATTCACAATATAGTAATATAATATAGCTCACTGATACCCAGCCCAAGTTGGCTCCTCTTACCTTAATTACTGTTGCTGGCTGCTGTGGCTGGCATGTGTTGGACTTGGGTGGCCAGAGGAAATTCAGGTGTGCCACACATACTGGATCGGTGCAAGCATTTTTGACTGCTAGCTGTAATTATACATCTGTCACTTCTTTAGCCTAGGGCAGTGTTTTCCAACCTTTTTTTACGTGTGTATCCCTACGCAGCCCTTTTCCGTAACAAAATATTTCTTGCAGCTATTTCAAAAAGAGATCTAAGTTCGGCCAAAAATAAGGTGGTTGGATCTTGAGACAGAATGCTATATTGAGAGGTGTCCTTAAAGGGACACTCCAGGCACCCAGACCACTTCTGCTCATTGGAGTGGTCTGGGTGCCAACTCCCACTACCCTTAACCCTGCAACTGTAATTATTGCAGTTTTTCATAAACTGCAATATTTACATTGCAGGGTTAACTCCACCTCTAGTGGCTGTCTATTAGACAGCCACTAGAGGTCACTTCCTGGGTTCTAGCACAGGTTTCCTGTGCTAGAGCGTCGCTGGACGTCCTCACGCTGTGTGAGGACCTCCAGCGTCGCTCAAAACCCCATAGGAAAGCATTGAAATGATTTTTCAATGCTTTCCTATGGGGAGACGTAATGCGCATGCGCGGAATTTCCGCGCATGCGCATTAGGTCTCCTCGGCCGGTGAGCGAGATTAGTCTCGCCCACCGGCCGACGTAATCACTAGGAGGAGCGTCGCGGAGGCGGAGACAGCGGCGAGGGACATCGCCGCTGTCCCAGGTAAGTCACTGAAGGGGTTTTCACCCCTTCAGTAACCGGGGATTGGTGGGTGGGAGGGAGAGGGACCCTCCAGTGCCAGAAAAACGGATCGTTTTTCTGGCACTGGAGTTTCCCTTTAAGGTGTTCCATACACATCCCAATGTAGAATTCCTGATCTATTATTACAATGTTTCCCCCTTTGTCCGAGGGTTTAATGACTATATCTTTGTTCTCTCTAAGATCCCTGAGTGCTTTTCGTTCCTCTCTTGTTAGATTATCTTCAAAATTGTCTGGTGGTACAAGAGACTCAATGGCTTTAGTCGTCATTTGAACGAATAAATCCACGCTGGATATTTCTTTAAAATTTGGAGTATACCAGCTAGGAGGTTTGCAATCAGTGAGGGGTTGTATATCATCCTGTTCATTCAGGAGGGAAACCATGGTTTGCATATGTTGATAATCCTCCATGATTAATCCTAATTCTTTGGCCTGTTTATTCTCTTTTCTTTTGTGGGTGACACTGAGGGCAAGTTTACGCCCAAACAAGTTCATGTCTTTAACCCACTCAAATTTATTAGTGGCTGGAGAAGGAACAAATGACAAACCTTTACTTAGTAGAGATCTATGTTTATTTTAGAGGTTGAAGGTTGAGAGATTTATAATTAGATTGTCTTCAATCTTGTTATGCTTTATTGATTCTTGTAATTCCCTTTGTTGTTTTTGTACCCCCATCTTGTTCTGTCCCTGAGTTTGCCTCTCTGGGGCAGAGGCCACTCCTGTTCTAAAAAAGAGGATGAAGACGGTCCTTGTTGAAATGTTTCTGATGGAGTGATGTGATTAATGGGAGTCAAAGGTGGTTGTATACCAGGAAATGAGAAATTTTTCTCTACTGGTTTTAAGATCCCTTTTCTTTTCTGTTGGCTGAAATTAAAGGTTCTTGTCATGCTCCTGCCACGTCTCTGAGAGCTAGAATCTGAATCAGACCAGTCAGTATCCCCTGATGTTGAATTCTGTTTACTATTCCACCTTTTTCTAGTATTATTTCTCTGTCTGAAAATTAACCCTTCCTTGAAATCTCTGTGATCACGTTGAAATGTAAGACGTTTCTTTTCCGTAATATGTTTCTTGTAACTTTCTAAATTTTCATTCAGTTTTATTTCCATTGACTTAAAATCTAAATGTGTTTGGAATGTTTTAATGTTCTCAATTTCACCCTGAAGGTCCTGATTGACCCTTTCCAAATGAGATTCCTCGAGTTTAATTAGGAATTCCATTAGTTTAATAGAACTATCTATCAAAATACTATTCCATTCCTTTATTTGTGTATCTGTTTTCACCTTGTCTGGTCTTGGGATATCCGATCTTAGTCCTCGAGGGACTAAATTATCCTCTGCATACTTACGTTGACTTATAACTTCCCAATGGCCCCTAATTTGTTGTTTGTATAAATTTTGTATTCCGAAAAAACATTAATTTCAATAGAGTTCTGTCTAATTAGGGGATCTAGGGAAAATACATTATTAATGTCAGTAGAGCTTAGTTCAGGGTTTATGACATTGGTTAGATATGAAGTCATTATATGATTATTAAAAACTTTGGATGCTTCCTAGACTAGGTATTGAAACCTTAAAGTAAATAGAACTAAAAAAAGGAAAGAAAAAGGAAGCCAAAGGAACACTCGATTAAGGGGTTAACCCATAGACCAAAGTGAAAAAACAAACAAGAAAAGAGTGTCCTATCGTTAAAATATAACTTTTAACTGCTAAGCTGGTATACACTCTGTTTCAGACCGAAAAGCTCTTCCTTTCTTTCCTATGTGGCTTATCGGAACGCATCAGCCTGATTATAGTTCAATGCAATGCAAATGAACACTGTGATTGCCTCAATGCCCCACTAGAATGTTAGCATTCACGCTACTAATCTATACTTATTGGAGGTTCACATTGTGACCTTCCAAGCTTGATATAGACAATCCACTGACGTGCCTACCATTTTACCTTTTTGCTCTGCCTGTAAGTGTTAACTTAATTGTATGCATATTTAGGATATACAAAATTTGTTGTTTCATGTTTGACAAAAAAAAATGTGCTGTATCAGAATGCCACCCATCGCTATGTCATGTATTACTAATCTATACTTAATGGAGGTTCACGTTGTGACCTTCAACACTTGATATAGACAATCCACTGACATGCCCACCATTTTACCTTTTTGCTCAGCCTGGAAGTGTTAACTTAATTGTATGCATATTTAGGATATACAAAATTTGTTGTTTCATGTTTGACATAAAAAATGAGCTGTATCAGAATGCCACCCATCGCTATGACATGTATTACTAATCTATCCTTAATGGAGGTTCACATTGTGACCTTCCACACTTGATATAGACAATCCACTGACATGCCTACCATTTTACCTTTTTTGCTCAGCCTGAAAGTGTTAACTTAATTGCATGCATGTTTAGGATATACAAAATTTGTTGTTTCATGTTTAACTTAAAAAAATGTGCTGCATCAGAATGCCATCCATCGTTATGTCATGTATAGGCCTGCAGGAGCTGTTGTGGCCCGGCCGGCTTACTTGTACCCTATATGCACATACAAAAATAAAGATTTATAAATAAATAAAAAAATATAACTTTTAATAATTCTGTTAAGATTGTTACATCAACAAGGATAGAATGTCCGATTATCAAGTATGTATAAACAAGTATATAATACCAATATACCAATACCAATATCAAATAGCCTACTACATTGGAACAGTTACCATCCATACCGCCTTAAAGCGGGAATACCATATGGACAGTACTTAAGGGCAAGGAGGAATTGCTCCAATGAAGAAACTTTCAAGGAGGAGGCAAATAAATTACAAATTAGATTTAAAAACAAAGGATATCCCAATAGGATCCTAAAAAAAGCATATCAGAGAGCCCTCAATCAAGATAGGGGCAATAGCCTTCGGTCATCCAGACCTACTCCCACCAACCAGATGATCAGATGTATTGGCACATTTGATAAACAGTGGCAACCGATCAAAGATATTTTTTCTCAACACTGGCCTATTTTACAATATGACACAGATCTGAATCCCCAATCGATTGCTTATCCAAACATTACAGCACGTAGGTCCAAAAATCTTCAGGACCTTTTAGTGCATAGCCATCTAGAAAGAAAACCATCACCAAAGAGTTGGCTCACTGCACCTATGGGGACCCACAGATGTGGACATTGTAAGGCCTGTCCATATATAAAAACTTCCAAAATGGTAAAATGTGAGAAAACCAACAAGGAATTTAAAACTAACCATTTTATCAATTGCAGTACCATTCGATTAATTTATGTTATTACCTGCACATGTGGCAAGCAGTATATTGGAAAGACGTATCAAGAATTCAGAAGACGAATCCTGCAACATATTAATTCTGTAAACAACCTTAACCTCACTACCCCTGATTGGAACAAACGTATCAAGATCTTAAGCCTCTTAAGTTACTCGTAACATCAATACTAGGCACAATTATTCCAAAGGCTACATAGTACAGAAAGTGGAATGCTAAGAAAACAAATTAGCATTTTCATAACAAATCAAATTGCTGTTGATGGGTTTGGAACTCACTTCTTATTACAATAAAAAGTGAGCCTTTTTTATGCTGTCAATATAAATGTTATTTAACCTGTATTCTTGTATCCTAATAAACAATATTTCAATAAACAATATAATTAGCAAACTAGCCACCACCAATGGCTATTTAAAGCATTAATTTTACTTTACCTTGATGATAAATGAACCATATCTCTAATTTGACAGTTATGACTATCTATTAAAAATCTCTCAGAACCTATCTCCGTAAATAAAAACGCATTTTCTAAGAACTTGTATTCTACGTAATTAAAAAGTTTCTTTCATTTTCCATTCATATAGGGAAATCCATGTCCCTTTTCATTTTCCTTCTTGTAGCCTTATCTTTCAAAACAATCATCTCTGGGATTGCTAACGACAAAGTAAGAACTTAAGGAACCATACATCTCAAATGGCAATTTTTTTGGTCGTAACCGAAGTCAGGATATCGGCATAGAAAGAATACTTTCTTCTGATTCTTACCGATTTAAATACCATAGCCTAATAGGATAAATAGATTGAAAGAAAAGGCGGATTGGTATGTAACTAATCGAAATCTTGAATACAAGTATAATCACATTTTAGGTAAACAAATCACAATAAAAATGTATTAATATATAATATCTGTCCATTAGTGGACCTATATTAATTAATTATTCCTCGGAACGATGTACCTAAAGGTTAATGTATACGTTTTATTTCCATTTCCATGGATACATATACTGTCTATGTAAGATCTTTAATTAATATATACTTCAACATACAGAAAATTTATCTTCGAAACCTTAGAAAGTTAGCTGGCAATCCTGTGCCGCTAACTTTAGCAATGTTATTTTTTAGGTTTCACTCAATCAAAAATAATTTGGGAACTTTGCATACCGATAAATTTGGAACCACTTTTAAATGTAGCCTATTATTCAGTCCGTAAAGGGCCAATAATTCCTTTCAAAGATCTCTACATGGAAAAAAATATATTTTTTTGATAAATTCACCACTTAGTCCATGAAGGGTTAAAACTCCCTTCAAGGATCTAAACTATTTCCACGTCACCCTCTGAGTGGTTTTCTATTGGCACTCAGAGTGACGACGATTTTTGAAATTCACCAATCAGAACGGTTACCCTCCTTTAAAATCCCGGTCTTTTCCCACACATCAGTTCCCCTCTGATGAGTTGTGGGCGAAACACGCGTCAGGGGCACTCAGGGACAAGGAGCCTTTTGAACATGTATTATTTGTATTTTTGGAACTATACCTAGCTCGTGCCCTGAGTTAAATCCTTTTAACCGTCATTGCTATTTTAAAACGATGAGGGCTTTTTCTCTTCATATCTCCAGTCATCTTGCTAGTCTCGCTATTAATTTAAAATAGAAAGCCCTTTTTCGTCCCCACAGCAATCACGGTTCTTTTCTATCCACCAAGGTGGTATTATTGTATTTTTTTAGGTTGATCTATTCAATCTCTGTGCTTGGAAACATTTCACTTTACATACCCCTGTCCGAAATCATAACGTAGGGATGCTAGTTTCCATTTAGTAGTTACAGAATAGTTACATTGTATCGGTTTGCCGATGGGCAACGATGCAACTTTGAAACTATTCTTGCACAATTTATTCAGCAATTGATACCTATTTCGACCACAGTGGATTGCAAAACTTTTGTTTTGCATAAGTATTTGGGGAAAGGTTCTGAAAACTTGAGAACAGGACCTCCCAACATTTTATCTTTTCAGTTTGGATTTTATTAAAGACACGGAGGCTCATATTATGCATAACTCTTTCTTTATTTCCTCAGCAGCAAAGATAGAGGAATATAAATATTGTCAAAATGAAAGAAAAAACTGAACAGGCATAACAGTCAGCCAATCACATAACAGAGGAAGTAGCTATATAAGTCCTGTGTCTCCCACAATCCCCCTCTTTCTTTGCTGCTTCCTCAGACAGCTAAGTATCCATGTTTAGCTCTCTTACTTGTTGTACTTTGATTGTGGTATTTCTTGTTATTATTGCCATTTACTGATTTTACTTTGGTGTTGTGTTTATTGATGCATCCCTTGTTTAAATGTATATGCATCGTTTTTATTTGTTGTGCTCTTAGTGTGCCTTGGGGATCCCTGGGGGTTTTTCCCCTTTACCGGGAGATTTTTTATCTCCCTGCCTTTCCCTTGCTCCCTCGCGGGTGCAAACAGTGATTTTTGCCGCGGCCGGTCCTTGCTTCACGACCGCGGCTACGTGCACTTCCCTGCCCGCCCGCGGTCTTACCGCGCGGGCAGAGTGCACGCGCCCCTTCCCCCGACGGGTGCACGGCCGCGAGCACTTCCCTCGCGTGCGGCGGCCATTTTGGACGGACCTCCATGCGGTCTGCCTCCTAGTTGCCGTGCAGTCGGTCGCCTCGATCCCTCCCGGGCACACTAACGGTCTGACTATTTCTTCTTGCTTTTTCTCTGTGGGTTACTCAACCCTTTTAGTTCTCTCCTGCCCCATTTCGTTAGTTTAAAAGTTTGCTCTTACCACCTATAGCCAGCATGCAGGATAGGGATGATGGGCCTGCAGATCCCTCTGGGGACTTTACCATGGAGACTACTGAGAGTGCTATGGCCTCTCAGGAATTTCAAGCATTGCTTGAAGCCACTATGGCTTCCTCCCTGCAGAAGGCTATTGCCTCGGCCATGGGGGCTGTCTCCTCCTCATTTACCCACTCCCTGCACTCTATGGTTGTACCTGCAGTAACCACCCCAACTTCCCAGGGTGGGGGGTCCCCTTCCCCTGCCCAGACAGTGCCTGGGGCACGTAAGGCTAAGGCCAAATCCAAAAATGTCGGCTCCCACTCCTCGATGCAGGTGCTACCTGCCATGAATGACACGCTGGAAGCGGTCACTGATAGCGCGCACCCCACGCGCAAAAGAGCCCCTGGCCGGGCTAAAAAGGCTAGACTATGGAAAAGGGCCAGAGCCCTAGATGATGGGTCGGATACCGACCGGAGTGTGGAGGATGAGTCCGACCATATGGGATATGACTCCTTTGACGAAGGTGAATCTGGCGAGGATTTGCCCCTTACGGGCGTGACCCCCTCGGGCTCCTCTGCCAAGGCCAGTGGCCACTTATTAGACGCCTCTGGGGATACCAAGGCGATTCTTGACCCGCAGGGTAACCCCCTGTTCGACCCTGACGACTTGCGGCACCCCAGGTCCGCTGAGTGGGTTCCCCCAGACCATATTGCCCAATACGTGGCTAAGCGTATTCGCACCCCGCTCTCTAAAGAAGGCCGCAATAAACTGCGCGCCGAATGCCCGAGGCCTTCCCTCCCCGGCGCCGCCGGCAAAACCCCGGATATTGACCCCCAAATTGCCCAATTCCTCAATAAGTCGGGCTGGAAGCCCAAGAAGGGCCTTGACCACTCCCTGAAAGGGTGCCAGGACAAGATCCTGGATACTCTGGGGCCCCTATCGAAGTTATACGAGCTTCTTGAAGCTGCCAAATCTGGAGACTCAGTTTTGGATATGGATGTGGCCATCGGGTGGGTCCAGCGAGCTATATGCCTGCTGGGCAATGCTAATACGGCTATATCCTCTGAGAGGCGTAAGGCGATCCTCCTAAAGATCGACCCTAAGCTGGCCGCTATGACGGTGACAGAACCTGACCCGACTGAGGAGGGCTTGCTGTTCGGCTCCTCCTTTGTCAAAGACATGGGCTCCTATGTGAAGACCTTTACCGCAATTGATAAGGCGCAAGCGAACATGAAACGCATGTTCGCGCCCAAGGTTTTTGGAGGGGCCGGGCGTAGCAGGAACCGTCCGCCTGGCCGCGGTTACAGAGGCTCGTTCCGAGCACCCAGAGGTTCCTTTTTTCCATCACGAGGCTTCCAAGACCCGAGAGCACCCACCTTCTTCCCAGCCAGAGGCAGGGCTTGGGGCTCCAGATACCCCCGCAGTGGCGCTCCTAACAGACGTCCTTACGGTGAGTACCCCTTCTTCCCCTCCCGCTCAGGTAGCGGGGAGGTTGGCCTTGTTTTATCACAGGTGGGTGGCACTGACCTCAGATGCTTGGGTACTACAGTGTGTAAGGGGATATCGCCTAGAGTTCGTTTCTATGCCTGTCCAGTTTTATCCCCCCAGAGAACTGTCTCTTCCACCAGATCAGGACGAGATGATTTCCGCGGAAGTCGTGGAAATGTTGTCCAAGGGCGCAATAGAGGAACTGCCGTTCGCCGCACGAGGCTTTACGAGCAACTTGTTCCTTGTACCAAAGAAAGGAGGCGGAGTTCGCCCCGTGATAAATCTTCGCCCTCTCAATGCTTTCCTACGTTACCAACATTTCCAGATGGAGGGCATACACTGCCTCAGAGACCTTCTACGCCAAGCGGACTGGCTGGCCAAACTGGACCTGAAGGACGCTTACTTCACGGTTCCCATTGCCGCAGACTGCAGGGACTACCTGCATTTCACTTGGCATGGCCGACGATGGCGCTTCACCTGCCTGCCTTTCGGTCTCTCTTCGGCTCCTTGGTGCTTCACCATGCTCCTGAAGCCGGTGGTGGCATTCCTCCGAACCCAAGGGGTCCGCCTCATTATTTACCTGGACGACATTCTGATCCTATCCCAGTCGAGGGCGGACCTCCTACTACACTTGGACTGGACGACCGACCTTTTACAAGGTCTGGGATTTCTGATCAATTGGGACAAATCGGTCCTGACCCCCGCCCAGTCAATAGAATTCCTGGGCTTCAAAGTGGATTCCGTCCAACAGTTTTTGTTTCTACCGGATTCCAAGATGAAAGCCATTCGGAAGGAAATCCGGAGGGCTCTTCGTGTCTCAGACTTGTCAGTAAGACAATTGGCGAGAATTATTGGCCTCCTCGCAGCCTCTATTCAGGCGATCTTCCCGGGCCCACTACATTACAGAGCCCTTCAACGGCTCAAAGGGTCGCACCTTCGACTGGGCCACTCCTACGAATCTCGGATACGCTTGGACGCGGAGTCCAGAGACGAGTTAGAATGGTGGTTGGCACACATGGAGGCATGGAACGGGAGAGCCATTTTCGGCTCCGTCCCAGACGTAGTGATAGAGTCCGATGCCAGCTTGCACGGCTGGGGTGCTCGTTGTGGAGACGTTTCCACAGGAGGCAGATGGTCCGACATGGAGAAGTCGTTACACATCAACTGCTTGGAACTTCTGGCGGGGGCATTCGCGATCCGCAGCCTTACCCCAGGGCGGGCGAATTGCTGCGTTCTGCTAAAGATGGACAACGTGTCGGCGGTCCGTTACATAAATCACCTGGGCGGCACGAAGTCCAAAATGTTGGCGATTCTAGCGAAGGATTTCTGGCAGTTCTGCCTCTACAACAACGTCTCGGTGACGGCGGAACACATTCCGGGTCTGGACAATTCAGGAGCGGATTGGAATTCCAGACACTTACGAGACTCTGGCGATTGGCATTTGCACGCCTCGGTGTTCCAGGGCCTGGACATGTTATGGGGAAAGTTCCAGATGGATCTGTTCGCATCACGGCTGAACACTCAGCTGCCGAGGTTCTACAGTTGGAGGCCGGACCCTGCAGCGGTGGCGACGGATGCCTTCCTCCAAGACTGGCCGCAGGGTCACCTGTACGCTTTTCCCCCGTTCAACATGATCGCACGCACGATCTCGAAACTGGTTCGCCACGACTGTTGTGTGGCGTTGGTCACCCCGCTCTGGAGATCTCGACCATGGTTCCCTCGCTTGATGGAGTTGTCAATAGATTTTCCCCGGTTGATACCAGTCTTCCAGGACCTCCTTCTGGATCCGGATGGGAACTCGCACGACCTGGTGATTCAACACCAGTTGCCCCTGATAGCATGGTTCCTTTCAGGGGACCTTGGGTTGTCTCAGACGTTCCTCAAACAACTCTCCTGCTCCTCGATAACGCCTGGGCCCCAGGCACACGAACGGCTTATCGAGCTTCATGGAGATCGTGGTCTGGTTGGTGCATGGAACGGGCAGTGGATCCCGTATCTGCCCCTCTACATCTGATCCTGGAGTTCCTCACGTTCCTGTTTGACTCGGGCAAGGCGTACCGCACGATCAACCTATCCCGCTCGGCTATTTCGGCCGGACACAGGGGTTTGGATGGTTCGCCTGTCGGCAGACATCCTTTCGTATGTCGCCTTCTCAAGGGTATTTGCCTTGCGCGTCCTCCTCGGCCTCGTTTCTCTGCCTTTTGGGATGTCAACGTGATGTTGCAGTTCCTCTCATCGTGGTACCCTAACCATGAATTGACTTTGAAACGGTTGTCATCCAAGCTGGTGATGTTACTCTGTTTGATCTCTTGCAAGAGGGTCTCTGACGTCAGGGCCCTGGATTGGGACGCCGTTGCATTCACCCCAGAAGGTGTTACTTTTGACATATCCAGGAGGACGAAGTCTGCATCCAAGTCGTTTACTTACCCGAGGTTTTCTGGTTGTCCGGCACTCTGCCCAGTGGATTGCGTCAAAGTTTATCTGGATGCTACACATTCCCTTCGCTCCGCTGATCTACATGATTTGTTCTTATCTTTTAAGTCACCTCACCAGCCAGTTTCGACACGTACTCTGGCACGTTGGGTGCGTTGGCTACTATCTTCTGCAGGTATAGACACCTCTGTTTTTACGCCTCATTCTGTGCGGGGCGCGATGGCTTCGAAAGCATCCTCAGTCGGATGTCGTCTGGAAGACATTATGCGAGCGGCGGACTGGTCCAGGGAATCGACCTTTCGAGATTTCTATTTCAGACCAATTGAACACATCGCATCTCGAGTAGTGGCACAGCTTTGAACTTGCATAATATGAGCCTCCGTGTCTTTAATAAAATTCCCAGATTTTACTAGTAACATGACGTAAAGTCATGATTTTATTAAAGACACGGAGGCGAGTATTATTCCCGCCCACCCTCCCGGTGTGGATTCTGGGAAAGGAGATGCTTCGGTGCTATTCAGGTATGCTTTTCAATTAGGTCTGTATTTATATCATGTATTTATATCATGTATTTGCATCATGTTTTGGATGATCTTGACCGTTTTATGCTGGATCCTAATTTTATATATTTTCTATTTCAGAATACAGTTTTTTTGTATGGCTCCTCACGGTTATGTTTGGTAAGTCTACAGTTTTGAGTTTGGAAATTACCATATTTTTCTATCTTTTTTAGCTTGAAGTTTTCGTATTGTTTCCCGTTTCCTGTTTGGATCAAGTGGGACATCGTTATCTTACCTGGTCTTCGGTTTTCGCAAGAAAGAGGGGGATTGTGGGAGACACAGGACTTATATAGCTACTTCCTCTGTTATGTGATTGGCTGACTGTTATGCCTGTTCAGTTTTTTCTTTCATTTTGACAATATTTATATTCCTCTATCTTTGCTGCTGAGGAAATAAAGAAAGAGTTATGCATAATACTCGCCTCCGTGTCTTTAATAAAATCATGACTTTACGTCATGTTACTAGTAAAATCTGGGAATTTAAGGTTATTTAACCCCTTTATTTAGAAATTCTTATCCTTTTTCAATTACAGCATCAGTTATTTCAGGATCTTATATATTAACCTGACATTAGAGGTATTTTGGATGCATATTTATTTACCGTTTGAGCTGATTTGAAAGGGATTTAGAATATTGGATTTGAGGTTATTTAACCGCTTCATTTAGAATCTCTTATCCTTTTTCAATTGCAGCATCAGTATTTTCAGGATCTTATATCCTAAACCTGACATTAGAGGTATTTTGGATGCATATTTATTTACCGTTTGAGCTGAAGGATTTAGAATATTTTTGGGACTTATCTATTAAATAGTTGATCTCAGCACATTGGCATTATATACTTGTTTATACATACTTGATAATCGGACATTCTATCCTTGTTGATGTAACAATCTTAACAGAATTATTAAAAGTTATATTTTAACGATAGGACACTCTTTTCTTGTTTGTTTTTTCACTTTGGTCTATGGGTTAACCCCTTAATCGAGTGTTCCTTTGGCTTCCTTTTTCTTTCCTTTTTTTAGTTCCAATTATAAGATCGGTATAATGTTCTGGCGTGTATATATCGAGTGTGCCAGTAAAATGCATGAAATCTCTTCCTGGACTATCTATCTGTTATCATAGAAATATAGAAATGTAAAATGCAAAGTGCAGTAAGCAAAAACATTTAAAAAGATGTGAACAAAAAAATAGAAAAAGATCGTGTCATCATATATACTATGAAGGTGTCACTTAATACCCAATAAGAAGAGTGACCCAGAATAAGGTGTGTTAAAAGCATTTCACATACCATATCAAGATTATGGGCATTACTTAGAATATCTTATAATGATTATAAATCAATTTAAAGAGGAGAATCAAGGCTATTAAGGCAAAGACTCAGAACACAGAAAAGAACAGCAGGCATGCAAATAGAAAAAAATTGAGTCAAAAGACAAATACAGCACATCATATAGATGTCACAGGCAAAATATTTCTAATAGAGTACATTCTATATACAATTATAAACATCTCATTAAATCATAGATCTCAGAAGCTCACAATCTTAAGACTAAAGCAATCAAAAAGCATATCTAAACTGAAAAAAAAATATATACTACTTATCAAATATATAATATATATATATATATATATATATATATATATATATATATATGTATATATATATATATATATATGTAATGTAATGAATTATAAATATAATGCATGATAAACTGGGCCTTTAGCCTTAAGAGCAACTTTAACTACTGCCCTAGTAACAGAGTTTCTTCATTTATTATGGATTGACGCACCCATTACCATGGGAACTGCATTATCGTGCTGGTTAGAAGGAACAGATCTACCACATTAATGTAATTTAAAATATTACTGTAGTCTTACATAAATCCCTCTTAGGCTTTTGATATAGACTCCCATCTGGGGACTGTTATACTGCTTACAAAATAGGCCAAGCATGGGCTTCAGTTTAATTAAAGCCGATCATGTTTATCAGCAGTATATCGGCTCATTGTAAGCCATTTATCGGTTCAGATCAATTAAATTACTGCTGTTAAATGCTTATCGGAAAATGATAAATATTGTATATAAAATATATAAATATAAAAGACTATATTTAACATTTGAAAATTGACATGGTTATTTACTAAAGCGAGAATTCAAGGTGAATTCAAAGTGAATTTCAAAGCTAAGGTCAAAATAGAAAATTGTAAATAACCTTGATAGACTTCAATGACTTAGTTCCTTTTTCAGATGCATAGCGAGCAGATGCCTACACACTGTTTAGCAGATATGCCTCCACCCATAACATGGTGAATGGGGGCATCAGGTACGTAAAAACATCCCTTGTACTAATGTGGTGGTGCAGAGGCGTAACTAGAAATCACTGGGCCCAGGTGTGAAAATTTCACTGGGCCCCCTCCCCCATTGGTCTAAGTGTGTGTGTGTGTGTGTATAGGGCAGCAGTGTGTGTGTGTGTGTATAGGGCAGCAGTGTGTGTGTGTGTGTGTGTGTGTAGGGAAGCAGAGTGTGTGTATGTGTGTGTGTGTGTGTAGGGAAGCAGAGTGTGTGTATGTGTGTGTGTGTGTAGGGAAGCAGTGTGTGTGTGTGTGTAGGGATGCATTGTGTGTGTGAGAGCGTGTTTGCTGGGTAGGATAGGGGCTGTGGGGGCTAAAAGGGAACATCTTTTTTAAAAAAATATATTTATTTTGTAATGTATTTAATATATCTCCCCCTCCCTGTGCCCTACCAGTATCCAGCTGGTTGTTTGATGGTGCTGCAGAGGCTCTCTGCCTTCACCTCTGCTGGGTGAAGGCTCTTTCCACAAGTCCTGGCACCATGTGTAATTGCGCGTTGCCGTGGTTACCGCTGCAACGCTTGGAAAGCCGGGACTCAGCGCGGATGTGAAGGCAGAGAGCCTCCTCCCCTTCCAAACTCTGCAAAGACCCGGGAAGGGGCTTTGTGCATGTAAGGGGCCCGGGCTTGCAGGGCCCTCAGATGGCCTAGGCCCCTAACAAGTGAAGAGGCTGTACCCCCCTACTGGTGATGGGCCCGGGTGCAGCTGCGACCATAGTAGGTATGCCACTGTGGTGGTCATATTGTCCCCATACGCATTTATAACAGGGTAAGTCTTCAAAAAAGATTGCTAAAAGTGCTTCTAAAACACATTCATCAGCATATTTTCCTCAAGCATCCAACCCATTTATAGAATTCTGATGTTTTGATTTTGGTTTGTATTAAATCCAGCAGAAATAATAAAAAATAAGATCTGAAAATAGTTAATATTTATTTACCATTTTCAGTCATTACAATTACATTTAGGCCATGGATCTTGATGCCTACTAGCCTAGAGGCTTTTCGAATTCTGCAGCTTTTTAGGATAAGAACATAATAAGATTGCTACATCATAACTAAACTTCATATATTTATTAAGTTTAGTCACTAAACCAGCAATTGTTTGGGGATAGACAATACATTTGCACATTTTAGGCCAAAAGAGTTATCTTGTCAATTCTCCAAAAGTCCTGATTTATTTTTAAAAAAAAGCTTATTTTTCTACAATATTAAATTCACTAAAATTAAGCAAATAGTATAACATTTGAACATTAAAGGGATACTCCAAACACTTCAGCTTGCTAGAAATTGGCACTTTTCAGACAGCCGGTATCTTCTAACTAAGCTGAGCTCCCAGGGGCTAAGCTCAAGTGGCAGGAGCTTGCCCAGGTCACCTGCCATTTAACCCCTTAAGGACACATGACATGTGTGACATGTCATGATTCCCTTTTATTCCAGAAGTTTGGTCCTTAAGGGGTTAAAGACTGTGCCGGGAAGAAGGAGAGGAGTTGCAGCAGCTGCAAATACTAGATCTGCAGTTATAGCAAGCTACGATTTAATATATCCCCAAATAATCCATGCAAAAAGAATTACATATACAGTATGTTAATATCTCCTGATTGTTTTGGTTTTTTTAAATCTACAGTATAGTGTTCCTTTAATGTAGGTTTCTAGTACCTGTTCAGACATTCTGAAATAATTCCTAAAGAAAACATAATCGCATGCGGACTTGTGATTAAAATGTCTTAATGCAATATTTTGCCTTTCTAAAAGGTTACCATTATTTCAGCTACCCAATCTATGAGCCACCCACTGTTTAATGTAGTGCATCGTCAGCACAAAATGTCACTGTATACCAATATTAAGAAACACAGCATGAAATTTATGCTATTAGCGTCAATGTATCTGTTAGTAATGCTTGTCACATACAGCAGCTCTTTATAATTCATGCTGGTGGTAAGATTAATGATCTTGTCATAATTTTCGTTTTATCATAATTATCTAGCAATTCAGCATTCTCTCAGGGAAAATATATTATGAAAAAAATATATACAAAATTACAAAACATATCCACCAATATTTTTTTTAAATAACTGTATTAATATTATATTTTACTATTTACTTTGGACTTTTAATCACAGGACTGCAAGCTCTACCACCTTTCTACTTACGTATATATGTTGCAATTCTTTCTTTTCTTTTTTTTTTTGCTATATCCTAGGTGTGCATGTTTGCTCAAGCACACCTTCTGCAAGTGAAAGAAACCGACTTGGAAAGCATAAGCAGGCAGTACATGCCCATGCCATAAATATACTTGAATGGTTCAACGAGAAAGCCTAACTTGGCATTGTTTTTCTATTAGCTTTGAAGTATTAAAACGAGAATTTAAAGGGCCCCCAGGTACCCTTTACATTTGTTTTTCTCCTACATACCAAGTCAGATATCCCTATAAAATAAAGCAGACTAATTTGCTGAAATAACTCAGCTTTGAGCAATCCGGATTCTCCTGCAGGGGAAAACCAGATACAGCCGCAAGCATCTGGTAGGACCAAGGTAAATTGTCAAGCTACCAAAACCAGTACAGTGTGCTGCAGTTAGAACAATGCCTGGAGTATGGTCAGGCTATCAAAACCAGTACAGTGTGCTGCAGTTATTACAATGCCTGGAGTATGGTCAAGCTACCAAAACCAGTACAGTGTGCTGCAGTTAGAACAATGCCTGGAGTATTGTCAAGCTACCAAAACCAGTACAGTGTGCTGCAGTTATTACAATGCCTGGAGTATGGTCAAGCTACCAAAACCAGTACAGTGTGCTGCAGTTATTACAATGCCTGGAGTATTGTCAAGCTACCAAAACCAGTTTAGTGTGCTGCAGTTATTACAATGCCTGGAGTATTGTCAAGCTACCAAAACCAGTACAGTGTGCTGCAGTTATTACAATGCCTGGAGTATGGTCAAACTACCAAAACCAGTACAGTGTGCTGCAGTTATTACAATGCCTGGAGTATTGTCAAGCTACCAAAACCAGTACAGTGTGCTGCAGTTATTACAATGCTGGAGTATTGTCAAGCTACCAAAACCAGTACAGTGTGCTGCAGTTATTACAATGCCTGGAGTATTGTCAAGCTACCAAAACCAGTACAGTGTGCTGCAGTTAGAACAATGCCTGGAGTATGGTCAAGCTACCAAAACCAGTACAGTGTGCTGCAGTTATTACAATGCCTGGAGTATTGTCAAGCTACCAAAACCAGTACAGTGTGCTGCAGTTATTGTAATGCCCGGAGTATGGTCAAGCTACCAAAACCAGTACAGTGTGCTGCAGTTATTACAATGCCAGGAGTATGGTCAAGCTACCAAAACCAGTACAGTGTGCTGCAGTTATTACAATGCCTGGAGTATGGTCAAGCTACCAAAACCAGTACAGTGTGCTGCAGTTATTACAATGCCTGGAGTATGGTCAAGCTACCAAAACCAGTACAGTGTGCTGCAGTTATTACAATGCCTGGAGTATTGTCAAGCTACCAAAACCAGTACAGTGTGCTGCAGTTAGAACAATGCCTGGAGTATGGTCAAGCTACCAAAACCACTACAGTGTGCTGCAGTTATTACAATGCCTGGAGTATTGTCAAGCTACCAAAACCAGTTTAGTGTGCTGCAGTTATTACAATGCCTGGAGTATTGTCAAGCTACCAAAACCAGTACAGTGTGCTGCAGTTATTACAATGCCTGGAGTATTGTCAAGCTACCAAAACCAGTACAGTGTGCTGCAGTTATTACAATGCCTGTAGTATGGTCAAGCTACCAAAACCAGTACAGTGTGCTGCAGTTATTACAATGCCTGGAGTATTGTCAAGCTACCAAAACCAGTACAGTGTGCTGCAGTTAGAACAATGCCTGGAGTATGGTCAAGCTACCAAAACCACTACAGTGTGCTGCAGTTATTACAATGCCTGGAGTATTGTCAAGCTACCAAAACCAGTTTAGTGTGCTGCAGTTATTACAATGCCTGGAGTATGGTCAAACTACCAAAACCAGTACAGTGTGCTGCAGTTATTACAATGCCTGGAGTATTGTCAAGCTACCAAAACCAGTACAGTGTGCTGCAGTTATTACAATGCTGGAGTATTGTCAAGCTACCAAAACCAGTACAGTGTGCTGCAGTTATTACAATGCCTGGAGTATTGTCAAGCTACCAAAACCAGTACAGTGTGCTGCAGTTAGAACAATGCCTGGAGTATGGTCAAGCTACCAAAACCAGTACAGTGTGCTGCAGTTATTACAATGCCTGGAGTATTGTCAAGCTACCAAAACCAGTACAGTGTGCTGCAGTTATTGTAATGCCCGGAGTATGGTCAAGCTACCAAAACCAGTACAGTGTGCTGCAGTTATTACAATGCCAGGAGTATGGTCAAGCTACCAAAACCAGTACAGTGTGCTGCAGTTATTACAATGCCTGGAGTATGGTCAAGCTACCAAAACCAGTACAGTGTGCTGCAGTTATTACAATGCCTGGAGTATTGTCAAGCTACCAAAACCAGTACAGTGTGCTGCAGTTAGAACAATGCCTGGAGTATGGTCAAGCTACCAAAACCACTACAGTGTGCTGCAGTTATTACAATGCCTGGAGTATTGTCAAGCTACCAAAACCAGTTTAGTGTGCTGCAGTTATTACAATGCCTGGAGTATGGTCAAACTACCAAAACCAGTACAGTGTGCTGCAGTTATTACAATGCCTGGAGTATTGTCAAGCTACCAAAACCAGTACAGTGTGCTGCAGTTATTACAATGCTGGAGTATTGTCAAGCTACCAAAACCAGTACAGTGTGCTGCAGTTATTACAATGCCTGGAGTATTGTCAAGCTACCAAAACCAGTACAGTGTGCTGCAGTTAGAACAATGCCTGGAGTATGGTCAAGCTACCAAAACCAGTACAGTGTGCTGCAGTTATTACAATGCCTGGAGTATTGTCAAGCTACCAAAACCAGTACAGTGTGCTGCAGTTATTGTAATGCCCGGAGTATGGTCAAGCTACCAAAACCAGTACAGTGTGCTGCAGTTATTACAATGCCTGGAGTATGGTCAAGCTACCAAAACCAGTACAGTGTGCTGCAGTTAGAACAATGCCTGGAGTATGGTCAAGCTACCAAAACCAGTAGAGTGTGCTGCAGTTATTACAATGCCTGGAGTATTGTCAAGCTACCAAAACCAGTACAGTGTGCTGCAGTTATTACAATGCCTGGAGTATTGTCAAGCTACCAAAACCAGTACAGTGTGCTGCAGTTAGAACAATGCCTGGAGTATTGTCAAGCTACCAAAACCAGTACAGTGTGCTTCAGTTATTACAATGCCTGGAGTATTGTCAAGCTACCAAAACCAGTACAGTGTGCTGCAGTTATTACAATGCCTGGAGTATGGTCAAGCTACCAAAACCAGTACAGTGTGCTGCAGTTATTACAATGCCTGGAGTATGGTCAAGCTACCAAAACCAGTACAGTGTGCTGCAGTTAGAACAATGCCTGGAGTATTGTCAAGCTACCAAAACCAGTACAGTGTGCTGCAGTTATTACAATGCCTAGAGTATTGTCAAGCTATCAAAACCAGTACAGTGTGCTGCAGTTATTACAATGCCTGGAGTATTGTCAAGCTACCAAAACCAGTACAGTGTGCTGCAGTTATTACAATGCCTGGAGTATTGTCAAGCTACCAAAACCAGTACAGTGTGCTGCAGTTATTACAATGCCTGGAGTATGGTCAAGCTACCAAAACCAGTACAGTGTGCTGCAGTTATTACAATGCCTGGAGTATTGTCAAGCTACCAAAACCAGTACAGTGTGCTGCAGTTAGAACAATGCCTGGAGTATGGTCAAGCTACCAAAACCACTACAGTGTGCTGCAGTTATTACAATGCCTGGAGTATTGTCAAGCTACCAAAACCAGTACAGTGTGCTGCAGTTATTACAATGCCTGGAGTATGGTCAAACTACCAAAACCAGTACAGTGTGCTGCAGTTATTACAATGCCTGGAGTATTGTCAAGCTACCAAAACCAGTACAGTGTGCTGCAGTTATTACAATGCCTGGAGTATTGTCAAGCTACCAAAACCAGTACAGTGTGCTGCAGTTATTACAATGCCTGGAGTATTGTCAAGCTACCAAAACCAGTACAGTGTGCTGCAGTTAGAACAATGCCTGGAGTATGGTCAAGCTACCAAAACCAGTACAGTGTGCTGCAGTTATTACAATGCCTGGAGTATTGTCAAGCTACCAAAACCAGTACAGTGTGCTGCAGTTATTGTAATGCCCGGAGTATGGTCAAGCTACCAAAACCAGTACAGTGTGCTGCAGTTAGAACAATGCCTGGAGTATGGTCAAGCTACCAAAACCAGTAGAGTGTGCTGCAGTTATTACAATGCCTGGAGTATTGTCAAGCTACCAAAACCAGTACAGTGTGCTGCAGTTATTACAATGCCTGGAGTATTGTCAAGCTACCAAAACCAGTACAGTGTGCTGCAGTTAGAACAATGCCTGGAGTATTGTCAAGCTACCAAAACCAGTACAGTGTGCTTCAGTTATTACAATGCCTGGAGTATTGTCAAGCTACCAAAACCAGTACAGTGTGCTGCAGTTATTACAATGCCTGGAGTATGGTCAAGCTACCAAAACCAGTACAGTGTGCTGCAGTTATTACAATGCCTGGAGTATGGTCAAGCTACCAAAACCAGTACAGTGTGCTGCAGTTAGAACAATGCCTGGAGTATTGTCAAGCTACCAAAACCAGTACAGTGTGCTGCAGTTATTACAATGCCTGGAGTATTGTCAAGCTACCAAAACCAGTACAGTGTGCTGCAGTTATTACAATGCCTGGAGTATGGTCAAGCTACCAAAACCAGTACAGTGTGCTGCAGTTATTATAATGCCTGGAGTATGGTCAAGCTACCAAAACCAGTACAGTGTGCTGCAGTTATTACAATGCCGGGAGTATGGTCAAGCTACCGAAACCAGTACAGTGTTCTGCAGTTATTACAATGCCTGGAGTATGGTCAAGCTACCAAAACCAGTACAGTGTGCTGCAGTTATTACAATGCCTGGAGTATTCTTCTAAGAACACAATGGCTGAATGGCTGAACTTACATACACTTTCAGCATAGCTGTTTTGGCCTAATTTTTGCAATTCATTTGTCAATTCTCCACAATTTCACGTTCACTAAATAACGCTATGAGTATCCATAGGGCTTGGTAGAGAGTAACACAAATACATTGATTGGTGGACATGGAATAAGGCTGTGAATGTGCTTCATTGGCAAAAACAAGAATATACCAACAATTGAATAATATAACAAAAATGTAAATTACACATTCAAATCTGTTTTTTTGTGGCGTTAGCACTGCAGTAAAGAAATCTACAGAAATAAACTGGAAAAAATGGAAATATAGAACTCCACCTGATATTGTTCCAGGCTCAAAGATTAAATGATCTTTTGAACCACTTGAAATCAAAATATTTAGTAAATCTGTTGACTCTAGTCCAGGGATAGGCAACCTTCAGCTCTCCAGATGTTGTGGACAACATCCCCCATAATGCTCGTACACACATAATGCTGGCAAAGCATCATGGGAGGTGTAGTCCAAAACATCTGGAGAGCCGAAGGTTCCCCACCCCTGCTTTAGTCAAATCTTTGTACTGGGGGGTGGAGCCAACTGAACTGGAAGAAGTACGCATGTTAGTGGATCTCCTCTGCAATATCACTTCAATACTGTATTTTCTTTCCCTGCTAAACTAGAAATTGTCTTTATTTTTCCATATACATTACCCCTATTGATATTGTGGGCAAGAAATCTAAAGGCAGCACCAGGCAGACCTCTCTCACCTTAGCCCTGGATTCCTATGTGGTTTGTCAGCCATGTGCAGAGCAGGCCATCATGGCATCCTCGCGACCTACACCTAAACTTCCTCCAAGCCTGAGAGTTTCCCTTCTGAGCCCTGTTACTACCAAGTCATTGAATTGGATGATGAATCCATACCTACAACTAAGAGATATATTAATGCCCTCTTTCGGGGCTTTAAACCATTGTTCCTAATGGACCTGGGGGATATGAAGCCAGAACTCACCATTCTCACAAAACAGGTGCCAGAGTTGGTGATGACGGTTCAGATGTCATCCACCTCTGTGGTGGCCACAGCCAATACCACTCCAGTAATTAGCCAACAGGATGATCTTGAGTCTGCAGTGCAGGTCCTGCAGGTGCAATGCTAGAAGTTGGGGGATCCTAGAGCTAGTAGGCATAATGCCTTAAAAACCTATAAAGGACCACTGTGGTCAAACGTCGAATAGTGGTACCATGCGTCTTCAAGGTGAGGATGGTAGTTTTGGCACCAGTGAACTCCCCTGAGATGCCATTGTTCAGATGACTACGAGGGCCGATAAGATAGTAGCACTGAAGCTGTCAGGGAATTCGCAAGCCATGGATCATGATTGCTACACACTACATATTTATCTGGACTTATGCTTTCATATGCTTCAGTGTCGCAGAAAATATTCAGTGATCACTTCTGTATTCCAGGACAGATGCATTGAATTATATAAATGGGACCCTATGGCAACCCACAATGGCTCACACAATTACTCGGCCTCTCTAGCTAATCCGGAGGTCTTTTTCAAACAGCTAGGTCTCAGACAGTTGAGCTACTCTCCCTGTCTTCCCAGCAGCTCATCAGCAGAATGTATGTGCCGTATCTGAAGCACTAAACTCAATTATCAAGAGAAAATTGCAGAGTCCCTTGCTTCATTCACTCAGGGCTAAGCTGTGGACTAGTATGTTCCCTCTACCTATCTGTGCATAGTACACTGAGTGCCCTTTGCAGTTTTTTCCACTTGGGAACATTCTCCTGCAGCTGCCAGGTCAGATGGTTACAGTAAATCTTTTCAATATCAGGTACTTACAGTGCATCCGGATGTGGAATGTTACTCAGTATTAGGGGAAAGAAATAATAGCACATACATCTCATAAACCATTCAAACATTGCATTGACCTGTTGTTCTTTACTACAGGACTGGAACACAAAATGTATTCTCAATTATATTTTAGTACACTAAACAGGTCACTGGAACAGGTCGTATAAATCCAGTCCTAATGCAACTCCTAATAGTAAGTGGTAATGTTTATTCTATCATCACTGAGCGTATGTATAGTTAACCTCTTTTTGTGGGCATGGGCTCTGTGTAGTGAAATTGAAGTAGGATTAAGGTGCTAAAGTGAGTGGTGAGAATCGATAGAGGTCTGTCAAATACTGAAAGTAGGCAAAAAGACAATAGAAAAATATGTTCATTAAATCAAGATATATACAACAATAATAACAACTTGAATTCTTGCCTTAGTTCTAAAATAGGATCAGGAATATAAGTGGCAAAATAAAAAGAATTTCAGCAACCAAGATTCGTATTATGTGTGCTGGAATGTTATTTAGAAGCTGCAGGTGCAGAGCCAATTTGAAAAATGACCCAGATAAGTAGAAAAATGAAAGCCTAACCGGGTTAATAGGACTCTGGTACAATACAATATTTATACCAACTAGAGTAACTTGTAAATCGTTAAAGGGACACTGTAGGCACCCAGGCCACTTCAGCTCATTGAAGCGTTCTGAGTGCAAACTCCCATAACCCGTAACCCTGAGCATCTATGTAGCAGAAGACCTCCAAATATTGTTATATATATACTTTCCCCTTGTATTCGCCTATTTCATCCTTTTACCGTTTGGGAGACTTCATACGAACAGAATTCTTTTGTCTCCCAAACTAGGACCACCCTTGTACCCGATTAGAACGTTGACACCGACCACTTAAGTGCGAAACCGCAAGGGAAGTAATTAATTAATGCTTCCTCTGGGTGGCCGCCATTTCGTATAACCGAACACGTGGCAGACAAAAGAGTGGCGGCCATGTTGTCTCCCAAACGTTGGCAGCGTTACTTGGTCGTCGAATGCCTGGAACTCTTTTCGGATAGGTACTGCTGCCTGTTCTACTTCCAGACCACCAAGACGAACAACGTTCAGGAGATATGAACTACTGAACAAGGGGAGCATTCGTATCCTGAAATGAAGAAATTCCCTTGCATGGTGTTCGCACTGGAACCTCATGAACGGAGACCGGCCATGGCACCTATTTCTTTGGAACTGTTTTGGGCTAGCGCCATGTGCCTGCCGGTCAAAACTTTACCTGAATAGCATTTCCACACCACCAAACCGATCTGGGTGATTCTTGGATATGTTATACACTCAGATTGGGGCTATCGGGGAATGTACTTTTTGTGGGGTTCCTATGTACGGTGGGGGTACTTTTGGAGAACAGTATATTTTGTTGGATTTTCTGTACCCAATATATAATTAAATTAGAGGATTTTTCTCACGCAATTATCTCTCAGGCACAGATGATCCTGGGATTGAAACCCCTGTATTGTTGTGTTGAAAACTCCTTGTATGGGATTGGGCATAAAAGCCGTGTGTGTACCACTCACGCCTGCTGAGGAGAGCGAGGCGTCTGCAAAAGCAACGGAGTGCAGCCCTGCGCAGCCCCACACAGGGGGAGGACTTGGCCCCAGGACGGCGGTGAGTCCGTGAGACAGTGGACATGGCTCTAAGAAAGTCTCAGGGCAGGAGGGGCGCCTCATCCGGACCGTGATGGGATACTCATGAGGACACACAGGGTACCGAGGAGCAGCTAGGGTGGCTCATCAACGTTACTTCCAGGCATGTCACCACAGCCTCCAAACTGGGAATCGGTTGACTTTATATGGACTGACCCGCTATACCACTCACAGTTCATGCCTGAGTACATAATATGAGAACTCTCTCTATACATTATACTTTGTAAATTATACTCATTACTTGTTTATTTACACCTGCTAAGCTACATAATCAGATGACCTAGCTAATACCTTATATTTTTCCCTCTTTGTCCCTCCTCTGATTATATTCCCTACTTAAGCACCCACACATATTTAGCCTGCAACATTCAGGTTTTTCACTCATTTAAGCTACAGTAGTATACACATGACACATGAATACCTAGCATGACTTATCATGTTTTACAACAACCTGTTCAGACGTATATAGCTGGATGAATCGAACACCCTTACTGGCTGACTCGCTTAGGAGTTTCTCATGTATAAAGTTAATGTACACGACTTTTGTCTCTCTGCTTTAACTCCTTTCACGCTGATTCCTTTTCCCCAATATTACAAAATTGTGCATGTCTACTTTATTACCCCATTTGTAATACGTGATGCTTGATTTGAGGAATGCCGTTGGGGTACCTCAAAAACGTATGTTATACTTTTAAAAATATATATATTTTTAAAATACATGGAAACGTTGTGTGTGACTCAATAAACTTCAGCTGTACTCCCAGAACTATGTGTCTTCCAGTTTCTGGGGAGGAGGTGGATATTTCTTTGGTGTTTCTCGTGTTCCTAATTGTACTTTGGTGGATCCAACGGAGAAGAGTCCCTGCTAGGACTAGGGCTCTGCTACCATCCAATTATTGCAGATTTTTTAATGCAATAATCACCTGCTAGGGTTAACTCCTCCTCTAGTGGCTGTCTACTTAGCAGGGCAAATCATATAATATTGTAACCCAGAAAGGGTTTGTAGTAGAATGGAGTACAAAGAATACCTCAAATTTACAACAGTGTACAGCATTAGCTGTGAATGAATCGGAAAAACTGCAAATTTATAGTAAGAGCTGGGTGAGTTTTCTGTACTGGTACCAAATTGTCATTAGGAAAGACTACTGTTCTCCATAAGTGAAACTAGATACAATTTTCTAGATGTGTTGCAGAATTTTATCATTAGTATTTCTATGCCACAGTTACCAAAGATGATGGGGCGTTGGTAACAGATTTGGGGGAGTTGACAAACACTTGGGGAATAAACATGGAATGACCATTTAATGACCCCAGGCATCTTGCCCACATTGCTATGTTATCTTTAGTACCATCTATATGTGCTGGACTGGATGCTGGCGCAGGATGTGAGGTCAATAGATGAGATATAAAGAATGCCCTTGGTGTATGATACAGATGGTGAAGTTAAACCGGACCTGCAACCTCAAGCACTTTGGAGAGAATTTAAAGATTAATCATATCAATAATTCTGGACAAGGGATAAGAGCTTCTAAAGCTTGAGTGTAAAGTAAAATGCTCAAGACTGTGAGAAAGGTACTAGGATCAGCTGGTTTGTGAATGCTGCAGGAGTATTGAGATTATGGAAGAGGTCTAGTAACTTGGCTAAGCTTGTTCTTTCGTGAGAATGAAAGTTAAGTAAAGTGTTTATGACAGTGGCCTACAAGAGGGTGTGTGTGGGGATGCACAGTTAAATACCCTCCTGCCTGAGCTGCCCCCTACCAACCAGATTCTGGTTGCAGAGGTGCATCATGCAGGAGCCGGCTCTGGGGCTGCTATGTTCAGCTGGGGTGCAGTGTACAAAGAGGATTGCTGGGAACTCTCTACACTGATTTCCGAGCTTCCGTTGCGCACTCTCTACGCTGTTGGAGCTGGGATATAATGTCATCCCAGCAACAGTACAGAGCTGCTGAATATGGAGGTTGGGTGCACCTCATTGTGAAAAAGAATACTATTTAATTATTTATTTATTTGTATTTTTTTTTTTTTTTTTTAAATAAAACATAATAATGCATGTTGAAGTAATTATGAATGTCTGTGTATGAGCCAGTCTGTACATAGAAACATAGAATGTGATGACAGATAAGAACCATTCGGCCCATCTAGTCTGCCCAATTTTCTAAATACTTTCATTATTCCCTGACCTTATTTTATAGCTAGGATAGCCTTTTGCCTATCCCACGCATACTTAAATTCCTTTACTGTGTTAACCTCTACCACTTCAGCTGAAAGACTATTCCATGCATCTACTACCCTCTCAGTAAAGTAATACTTCCTGATATTGTTTTTATACCTTTGCCCCTCTAATTTAAGATTATGTCCTCATGTAGTGGTAGTTTTTCTTATTTTAAATGTAGTCTCCTCCTTTACTGTGTTGATTCCCTTTATGTATTTAAATGTTTCTATCATATCCCCCCTGTCTCGTCTTTCCTCCAAGCTATACATGTTAAGATCCTTTAACATTCATGATAAGTTTTATACTGTAATCCATGAACCAGTTTAATAGACCTTCTCTGAACTCTCTCCAAATTATCAATATTAGACATGTGCAATTCATTTCATTCCGAATATCAATCCGGACGAATTTGGGGCAATTCGGACATTCGGATACTTCCGAATAGCTGAATTGCCGAATTCCTGAAGTGCCTAAGTTCCGAAATTGCAGAATTTCCGAAGTGTCGAAGTTCAGAAGCACAGTATTGCCGAAGTACTAATATACCTACCCAGTGGAAGAATGAAGAATGTTACACTGTATACAAGTTTAAATAAAAAGTATACAAACATAGCCAGGATTCTGCTGTAAGCATTTGCAACACTTACAACAATCAAGTAACACACATTCATATAAAATGTAAGTTACTTGGCCAGTCAATGTAATGACAGGGATGAATAAGTAGATAACTCCCTAATTCCCACGGTATTAGGAAGCTATCTACTAAAAGGCTGAAAGACCAAAATTGGTCTTTCAGCCAAATTTACTAATACTAAGTAAATTATGCCCCTACTCGCTATACCTTAAATGGCGGGTGGGAGCCCTAATGTAAAATAAGGGGGGGGACCTATTGTCCTCCCCCAGCCCCCACCCCTAAGCGGCGGTGGGGGCCCTAAAGAAGAATAAGGGGGGGACCTATTGTCCTCCCCCCCCGGCCCCCACCCCTGAGCGGCGGGTGGGGGCCCTAAATACCAATAAGGGGGGGAACTTATTGTCTTCCCCCCGGCCCCCACCCCTGAGTGGCGGGTATATATATACTCTGCCCTCGGGTTTTTACGTCCAAGATACATAATCTTGCACTTATCCACGTTAAATGTCAGCTTCCACAGCTCTGACAATTTTTCTAGTTTACCTAATACATTTGCCATTTGGCTTATCCCTCCTGGAACATCAACCCTGTTCATATCTTAGTATCATCAGCAAAAAGACATACCTTACCATCAAGACCTTCTGCAATTTTACTAATAAAAATATTAAAGAGAATGGGTCCAAGTACAGGTAACTAGACCATGCTTCAAATATACTCCATTGACTACAACCCTCTGTTGCCTGTCACTCAGCCACTGCCTTACCCATTCAACAATATTGGAATCCAAACTCAAATATTGCAGTTTATTGATAAGCCTTCTATGTGCAACAATGTCAAAAGCCTTAGTGAAATCTAGGTAAGCAATATCTACTGTACCACCCTGATCTATTATTTTAGTTAGCCAATGAAAAAAATTAATAAGATTAGTTTGGCATGATCTCCCTGAAGTAAACCCATGTTGTCTCTGATCTTGAAATCCATGTGATTTTAGATGTTTAACAATCCTATCCTTTAACATGGTTTCCATTACTTTCGCCACTACTGAAGTTAGGCTTACTGGCTTTTAGTTGCCCGACTCCTCCCTACTATCTTTCTTGTAATTGGGAACAACATTCGCTAACTTTCAATCTTCTGGGACTACTCCTGTTAAAGGACCACTATAGGCACCCAGACCACTTCAGCTTAATGAAGTGGTCTGGGTGCCAGGTCCATCTAGGATTAACCCTGCCTGCTGTAAACATAGCAGTTTCAGAGAAACTGCTATGTTTACCTATGGGTTAATCCAGCCTCTAGTGGCTGTCTCATTGACAGCTGCTAGAGGCGCTTCTCACTGTGATTTTCACAGTGAGAAGATGCCAGCGTCCATAGGAAAGCATTTAGAATGCTTTCCTATGGACTGGCTGAATGCGCGTGCGGCTCTTGCCGCGCATGCGCATTCAGTCGATAACGGCGAAAAGGAGGAGGAGAGTTCCCCGCACCGAGGGAGCCTGGTGGGGGAAAACAAGTAAGATTTAACCCCTTCCACCCCCTAGAGCCCGGCGGAAGGGGGCCCCTGAGAGTGGGGGGGACCTAGAGACCCTATTGTGCCAGGAAAATGAGTATGTTTTCCTGGCACTATAGTGGTCCTTTAACAATGATTGGTTAAATAAATCCATTAATGGTTTTGCTAGTACACCACTAAGCTCTTTTAATAGCTCTGGGTGTATTCCATCAGGTCCCATTGACTTGTTTGTCCTTACTTTTGACAGTTGAAATACAACCTTTTCCTCTGTAAACTCACATGTAACAAATTACTCATTTGTCTTTTTTCCTAACTGAGGTCCCAGCCTTCCTCCTACAATTCGTCTCTTTTCTCTGCAAAAGTAAACTACTTCAACACCCTCATAACCAAGCTCTTCTGCAAACCCAAATCTATTTTAACATTCTTCTTCGCCCTGTTGCTCCCTTCCTTCTATCACCTTGTCCACCACACAATTTGCAATCACTTTACTGAGAAGATTTGTACAACCAGGGACGAGATCTCTCTTCTCTTTCCCTCCCCTACCAATACTCCCCCAACTACACTCCCTTTATTGTTCTATGCTAATTCACACCCGCTACAGCGTTAGAGATTTCTGCTCTGCTCTGTCCTCCTGCCCCACCACCTTTTTCCTTGATCCTATTCCCTCTCATCTCATCCACACTCCCCATCCAAATACCGCCCTATCTCACTATTGCCGTTTGCCTCCAAGATCCTTCAGAGAGTTGTGTATGCGAGATTGAAAGACTTCCTCGAATCCAATACTCTACTTTACCCGCTTCAGTCTGGATTCTGCATTCATCACTCTGTTGAAACAACTGTGTCCAAAGTATCCAATGGCCTAATCGCTGCTAATTCTCACTGTCACTATTATATCCTAATTCTCCTTGACCTTTCTGGCTGCTGTTGATCGTCAACAACATCTTCTCGTCCTCCGTAATCTCGGTCTCGGGATACTGCTTTCTCATGGTGCTCCTCCTAGCGCTCTTTTAGTGTTTTTTTCTCTGTCTCTGCCTCTTTCCCCCAACACCTCTCTGTTGGTGTTCCTCAAGAATCTGTCCTTGGCCCCCTACTGTTCTGGATCTATACTGCCTCCCTTGGCAAACTCATCAGATCCTTTGGCTTTTATTAACAGTTCTATGCAGATGACACTCAAATGTATCTGTCCTTTCCTGATCTCTCTCCGTCCCTCTTAACTTGTATCTCTGACCGCCTCTCTGCTATATCCATCTTGATAGCTACCCTCTCCCGCTTTCACTACTGCAGTTGGCTTCTCAGTGGTCTTACTTGTTCCCAACTGGCCCCATTAAATCTATAATGAGTCCCTATATTGGCTTTTCATAAGATATAGGGCTTAATTGAAGACTTGCTTACAAGTCTCAACTTAATGCTGCTCCAACCTATTTGCTCTCCCTAATACACAAGTATGTCCCGTCTAGGCCCATACGCTCTGCTGAAGAACTACATCTATTCTCTGTTCGTACTCCCACCTCTGATGCTAGCCTTTAAGATTTCTCTAGGCTGCACCGTTCCCATGGAATTCCCTTTAGACGTTCACCTAGGATATATTCCTTTAAAAAATCATTGAAAACTTACATTTTCAGGCAAGCATATCAACTATACAAATCAAACAAATAGAGGCTGTGCAAAATGTTGCTATCTGCACAAACAAAGTGCTACCAAAATGTATTGGAGGACAGAATAATAAACAGACGTTTCGGGTACAACCCTTTTTCAATGCACCATGTCCCTCAACCCCATATGATACACTCACCCTTTAAATACAGAAAATACAATAAACAAACATCCACAGCCACCCCCTCTGTAATCAGTGCTGAGTAGGAGTCCTCCTGGGTCCAGCCGCCATCTTGATGGATTTCCCTACTCCCCTGTAATGATCCCGTTGCAATGATTACATGAGAGGCAAGGATAAGTGCCAAATACTGGCTTAGATACACGTCTCCGATATATGACACAAAAATGTTGAGAAAGGTTATGACTCCCGACTTCTTCAAAGTTCATGACAGAGAAGACTTGCTATTAACAAAATCTAGGGCTAGATCCAAAAGAATCCCGTACGTAAGTACATTCTCACCATTATCTTCCTAAATTCAAGACATTATATGTAAAAATTGGCATATCTTAGTATTGTACACATCCCAGGACAGGTGAGCAGATAAGACTTAGAAGCTTTTTTACCTGTCAGACTGATTTTGGAGTCTATTTTTTGAAGTGCCCATGTGGCTTAGGTTATGTGGGTAAAACTATTCATGCATTAAAAGACCGCATATAACAACACAAAACTACCATCCGTAGCCTTAAAGCTGATACTCCTGTAGCCCGTCACTTCAGGGTACCAAATCTTGGAAAGGGTACCCCCCCTAACAAGAGGCGGTAATAGGGAGAAGATACAATTACAAAAGGAAGCTCGTTGGACATACCTACTGGACACAGTGGCCCCTCATGGTCTTAATGAGAAACTTGAGTGGCACTGGTTCCTGTAGGTATGTAATAGTGCACCCACCGGTTGGCGAGTCTTGTAAGTATTTCTGCCCCATTTTTTTTTTTTTTTTTTTAATCAATGGGATTTTTCCCCACTGACTCTGTCTCTTTAAGACCCTGAATCAGTCATTTCCTTAGTCTATGGTCTCTTTTACTCCCCCATTTGTTTGGGGTTGTGTCTGTTTTTCCCCTGTTAGTTTGCTGTGGGGAATTACCTCTGTATATATATATCTATGAAGGTAATCTATCAATAAATTGATTATTTTGTTTATCTGCCCCTGGCCAAATTAAAGAAACAGTGTGTGCACGCTCCCTGAAGTAATTCACACCGGACACAAGTTTCAGATTAATGAAAAATGTGAGGAATGTTTATTAGGGGGGGTGGCATGCCCCTTATAAAGCAAAATTACATCATAAGCATTGTCAGAGATAACTTTGATTTATACATCAATAATTGCTCGTCCTACCGGGTGTGATGTCACTGGCATCTTGTGGGTCTCCCCCAGATTCCAGCTCCATCTTCTTAGTGAGGGTGTTATTCAATGACTAAGGGAAACTCCCTGGCCCTAGCGGCCATTTTAGGTAAATCATATAGAAATGATAAATGCTGATCAAGAACTATATAAAGTAAATAGACATTTTACTGACTAAACAAATTAGGATAATATTTTATGTCCACAACAATATATATGTATATTGTATTTAATCTGTATATTTTTATACTACTATGTTTGTTTTCACCTTAATTTTGTTTTGGATTCCTCCATATGCCTTTTGTATTTTGTTCTTTTATTCTAAGTATTATTTTTGTGTTTTCTTATTGCATTAGACTTTATTATTCTTATTTTATTAGTTTGTTTGGGCTTTTATTTTGGTTGTTATTATATTTGCTCTTATCTCTGGTGTATAGATCTCAATCACTGGCTGGCTGATTTCCCTTACAACCAGGAGACCTGGCTACAGCATTTCCTGATATGTTTTGTTTACTGTTGTCTAGCCAGGGCCGGTGCAAGGATTTCTGACTACAAAGGCGAAGATGCATTTTGCCGCCCCTCCCCCCCCCCCAAAAAAAATGCATTTTCACCTGTGTGTCATGTAACCCCCCTTTTAAATTTCTTATCCCCTTCAGTGTTTTATATCCTATCATTCGAATATCTTACTCCGCTTTGCTGTGTTTTATCTCCTCGTGTTTTTCTTACAACCCATTTGTGTATTTTTTTACTTACTCCAGCCCCTTTGTCTGTCTCTTTCTTCTCCCTAGCTCCTTTGTGTGGCTCTTTCTCCCCCAAAGTCCCTTTATACGTCTCTTTCTCCCCACAACCCTTCTGTCTATCTATGTGTCCTCCCTCAGCCCCTCTGTGTATATCTTTGCCCCCCCCGTGTGCATTCAGCCTCTATGAGTTTCTTTGTGTGCCCCCCAGCATTCCTGTGCCTTTCAATGTCCCCCTATACCTTTCATTGTCCCACCTCCCCTCCTGTGCCTTTAAATGTCCCCCACCTTTTATTGCCTCCCCTGAACCTTTTATTATCCCCCTCCCCTCCTGTACCTTTTATTCCCCCCCCTCCTGTAACTTTTATTGTCCCCCCCTCCTGTAACTTTTATTGTCCCCCACTCCTGTAACTTTTATTGCCCTCTCTCCTGTAACTTTTATTGCCCTCTCTCCTGTAACTTTTATTGTCCCCCCCTCCTGTAACTTTTATTGTCCCCCACTCCTGTAACTTTTATTGTCCCCCCTCCTGTAACTTTTATTGTCCCCCCCTCCTGTAACTTTTATTGTCCCCCCTCCTGTAACTTTAATTGTCCCCCACTCCTGTAACTTTTATTGTCCCCCACTCCTGTAACTTTTATTGTGCCCCCCTCCTGTAACGTTTATTGCCCTCCCTCCTGTAACTTTTATTGTCCCCCATCCTGTAACTTTTATTGTCGTCCCCCTGTAACTTTTATTGTCCCCCCTCCTGTAACTTTTATTGTCCCCCAGTCCTGTAACTTTTATTGTCCCTCCTCTTGTAACTTTTATTGTCCCCTGTCCCCCACTCCTGTAACTTTTATTGCCCCCACTCCTATAACTTTTATTGTCCCCTGTCCCCCACTCCTGTAACTTTTATTGTCCCCTGTCCCCCCCTCCTGTAACTTTTATTGCCCCCTGTCCCCCACTCCTGTAACTTTTATTGTCCCCTGTTCCCCCTCCTGTAACTTTTATTGTCCCCTGTCCCCCTCTCCTGTAACTTTTATTGCCCCCCACCCCCGTCCTACCTTTCATTGTGCCCCCTTCCCTTCTTCTCTCTCCATGTTGCGTAGTTGAGCGGGCGGTACGCGGTAGAGCATCTTGTTTCCTGTCCCGGTCTGACAGGAAGCAGTTTGTTGCATCTCCTGTCAGACCGGGTAAACCGCGGCCGGCCCACTCGGCAACTCTACACGCAATGAACGGCAGGAGGGGAGCACTAGGCAGGGTGCTCTGCTCCTGCCGGTCACCCGAGGATTGCGCCCCCTGGGCCGGTGCGCCCTAAGGCGGCCGCTTGTGCCGCCTTATGGTAGCGCCGGCCTTGTGTCTAGCAACATGGCATGCTGGGAAATCCGGCAAGATGGCGGCCGGACCCAGGAGGACTCCTACTCAGCACTAATTACAGAGGGGGGTGGCTGTGGAAGTTTGTTTATTGTATTTTCTGTATTTAAAGGGTGAGTGTATCATATGGGGTTGAGGGACATGGTGCATTGAAAAAGGGTTGTACCCGAAACGTCTGTTTATTATTCTGTCCTCCAATACATTTTGGTAGCACTTTGTTTGTGCACATAGCAACATTTTGCGCAGCCTCTATTTGTTTGATTTGTACGTGGATTGTCACTGTTTGAGCAGCACTGAGAGGCTTTTCTGCATTTGTGAGTACTATTTTGTCTGTTTTTTTGCTATATATGGATCTTTTTATCCAGTTCCTCATACCTTTTTTGTGAAGCATATCAACTAAACTGCTACCAGCTTTCCCTCCATGTACCCTGATTCCTCTTCTGCAACTGTAAAAAATAAATAAATAAAGTATAATTTTTTAGCAACCTAGTTTTCTAGCTCTACCCTTGCCTTTTGTGTCACTATACCCTAATTCTTTGAGCTCATTGAGAAGTGCACCCAACCCCTCTGTTCCTGTGTGTCCAACTCGTCTTGTCACATTTAGGTGTCTCTTAGTCCACCCATTGTACAGCACTGGAAAGTTTGTTGGCACTTTATAAATATTAATAATATGTGTGTGTGTATATATGAATGTCTCTATGTGGATGAGTCTGTGTGTATATGTTTGTGTGTGTTTATGTCTATGTGTTTGTTTATGAGTGTATATGTATGAAATGTGTATGAGTTTATGTATACTCACATGGACACATATACACAATTACACACATTGATGTGTATATCAATGTGTGTAATTGTGTATATATGCCCATGTGTGTATATCCATGTGTGAATCTGTGTTTGTGCTTATGTGTCGGTGTGTGTTTGCGTATGAACCTGTATATATATATCAATGTGTGTGTCAGTGTGTCAATGTGTGTATATCAACGTGTGTGTATGAGTCTGGGGGGATAACTGTCACGGCACCCTTTGATGAGCTCCTGAGTCCTTTCTTGTTGTACTCTCCTTCCGCTTTTTTGCTGCAAATCGGACCCCTTATATGGCCTTCCCTAACCCGATTAGTGACACGACCGTGCATGTGTCATCACGTAGATGTTATGCTCGCACGTTCTGGCATCACATGACCACTAATAACCAGCTACTGCTCTCCCAGGGCTTTATAAGCTAATTTTGGACATTGTGCCCTGTCATGATTTCCTTTAGTGGTTATGCGAGAGCACTTTTACTTTAGTTGTTGTTAATCTAAGTTATTTGGCTTGTATCTTGACCATTCTCCATTCTTTTATCCTTGAAATCGAGCTTGTCTACTCATTTACATACTCTCTTTCTCATTGACCTAGGTCTTACTTGTACTATTCTATATAGTGTTAAGTCTGGTAACTCTGCCAGGTAATACAATATAGTATTCTGATTTATGATTGTTTATATTTGTTCACTTATGTTCTGCGTGTTGGGTGATAGTCAATCCTGACATTATGACTGGGCCATTGACTCTGCAGGCTTTAGTCAGCAAAAGACAACATGTGAGGCTAAGGTTGAGAAACTTGATAACCGTATGCAGGCCCGGACTGGCCATCGGGCACACCGGGCAAATGCCCGGTGGGCCGCGGTGGCCATGGGCCGAGGCCGGCAGGGGAAGGTCCCAGGATCTCCCCTGCCGGTCTATGCAGGGCCGGCACTATCCGAGCGCCGGTCCCGCTGTTTTCAATGAAGGGCCGGTGAGGAGATCATAGATCTCCCTCACCGGCCCCCTTGGAGAGACCTGCGGCTGGGGAGGGAGGTAGAGGACCCGGCGGAGCTCTATCTTGCAGCTCCGCCGGGTTCCTCTCGCGAGATCCGGCGCGTTGCCATGGCAACGACCGGATCTCGCGAGAGTGAACTCTAGCCCTCAGGCTAGAGTTCACTCACCACTGGACCACCAGGGATGGTGTCGGAGTGCCGGTCCCCCCCACCCACTCACCAGCATGCCGGTCCCCCCCTCCCAGGCTAAAGGTAAGAAGGGAGGGGGGGACATAATGCATACTTTTTTATTTATTTTACCCCCCCAACACTCAATCCCTTCTAACATTCACACACAGCACACACATCACTATCACACACAGCACTCTCACTCCCATCACACACAGCACACACATCACTATCACACACAGCACACACATCACTATCACACACAGCACTCTCACTCCCATCACACACAGCACACACATCACTATCACACACAGCACACACATCACTATCACACACAGCACACACATCACTATCACACACAGCACACACATCATTATCACACACAGCACTCTCACTCCCATCACACACAGCACTCTCACACCCATCACAGCACTTTCACACACAGCACTCTCACACCCATCACTCTCACACCCATCACACACAGCAGTCTCACACCCATCACAGCACTTTCACACACAACACTCTCACACCCATCACACACAGAACTCTCACACACATCACACTCAGCACTCACACACATCATCCACAGCACTATCACACTCATCACATTTAGGACTCACACACACATCACACTCAGCACTATCACAAAACACATCATACACAGCACTCTCACACACATCACACTCAGCACTCACGCACATCATCCACAGCACTATCATACTCGGCACTCTCACACACAGCACTCTCACACACATCATCCACAGCACTATCACACTCAGCACTCTCACACACATCACACTCAGGACTCACACACATCACACTCAGCACTATCACAAAACACATCACACACAGCACCCTCATACACAGCACCCTCACACACATCACACACAGCATCCATCATACACACATACTGCACCCCTCACATACACACCGAACCTCCCCAACACACACATACACAATACTTCCAAATAAATATATATATATATATATATATATTATATATATATACACACACGCACACACACACTACATTCCTGACATACACACTCTGGATACCCTATACACACACTAGATTCCTTGTAAGCAAACACATACTACACCCCTAAACACACACTCTCTACAAACACTACATCACATATACACACACACACACACTATAGCCTGTATGCACACACTTGCTACATCCCCTATACACACATTCTTTACAGACCCTAGCCACATATGCATTACATTACACCACAAACACAACACGACTAAAACCGACCTTATTACACAATACCACACCACAATCAGCTCACTCTATACACACACACACACAATCCCACAAGCAGGCTCCAAACACAGCACGATACTCTTTCCTGGCATTTTTGTCTCCTGGTATCCATTTATAGAGACACCAGAGACAAGTTCTGCACAGTGCAAGCATGTTATTAAATTTGCTTGCACTGTGCAGAACAAATACAGGGATTTTTTCTCATGCTAGAGCTCTTTAGCAGAGCTCTGCGCATGGTCTGCCCTGGCCTGCACTTTGAGAAGGGGGCGTGTTTGTCGTTAGTGACGACAAAACACGCCCTCTCTGCACCGCCCCTTCTTAGTGGGCCGCTGTGATAAAAAAATGCCCGGGCCGAATTTTTATCCCAGTCCGGCCCTGACCGTATGAATCAGTTCGCTCAGGCATTTCAGACTTTATTGAACCTCCAACCTGAGTCGCTTCCTGCTCTACATGTACACCAGCAGATTGCCGTTGCAAAATCCTCTGCACACAGTGCCCCTGCGATAAGTCTGTTTCCTCCTCCATTTCGTTGCGAGCCACTTGAATGTAGGGGTTTTCTTAACTGATTATGCTATTAAATTCCTTACACTTGCAGCAGAGGTCGATTGGACCAACAGTTCCTTGTTTGATTTCATGAGGACCTTTCTGATACACTTCTAGATGAGACTGCAACTAGGGAACGTTTGGATAAATATATATCATGTATGTTACATATTGACAACAGACTCAAGGAGGGAGAGAAAACCAGGAATAGAATTATAGGGACACTCCACTGACCAAATAAAAAACAAATAAAAATTACTATTCAGTAGATATACTTTATATGAAAACATGCATACATATAATTATTCATTTTTATTGGGAGAATATCATAAAATATCTTGCAAAACTTGCAGTTGTTTACCCTTTTAACTCTGCCCAGACCTTTTGTGGCTGTCCAATCACAGATTTCCCAATGCAGCTTAATGGGAAATCTTTACAAGGCAGGTGTTCTGAGCAATTAATGTCTTTTGAGTTCAGCTCCACTGAGCTAAACAAACCAGGGAGTAACAGAACCAGTTGTCTAAAGTGCTTTCTGGAGTGTACTTTTAAGCATCCATCTGTTCCATAGACTCTTCGTTTAACTCCTTCTACTCTTGCAGTTGCACCTGAACCTGAACTTATGCAATTTGAAGCTGAGAAACCATACTGTCAGACTTAGGGTCTATGCCTTTATTAGGGGGAAAATGGACATCTTTTGTCCAGTTCACCCAGAATTCCCACGCACCTAAAAACCATCAGTGGACATGCCTTACGTATTTTGCATATGTTCCCTGCTATGCCTCACAATAGATTACTCCTTTCCGTTAACACCGCTTGGAGTACTCACAACATAAATAGCAAAGCTCTCATACATTCTGGAGCTGTAGTAAATGTTATTGATCATGCTTTTGTCACTCATCACCATATACTTCTTAGGGAGAGATCCACACCTATGGCCACTAAGGCCATAGATGGTAGACCCCTCTAGAAACTAATAGTAACCCATGAAACCTGTTCTTTGACTCTTTCTTTAGGGCCTCTAATCAAGAAAACCATTGTTTTTAAACTAATTACCTCTCCCTCTGTTCCCTTTAGAACATCCCTAGTTGGTCAAGCATAATCCCGTCTTGGACTGGGTACAGGAGAACATTTGCTCATGGGGAACAGGTTGCAAGGAGTGCCTCCTTTCTATTAATTATTTGAGCATCATTCATGTACCCAACATGTTTCCTTATCTACTGCTGTTCCACCTCAATAAAGAAGTATTCAACAAGTTACATTACCACCAAACAAACTATATCTATAGAACTATTACGATGCACTATGCCATCTAGAGTTAGATGTACACATTGTTGACTCATGAAACAAGATAATGGAGGAGTATATCCAAGATGCTCTCACCAAGGGTTTTATACGTAGATCATCCTCACCTGCAGGTGTAGGGATATTCTATCTCTCAAAAAAGGAGGGTGATTAATGCTCTTGTATAGATTGTAGGGCCCTTAATAAGGTAACCAACGGGAATGTCTATTCTATACCTCTTATCACAGAGTTATTTGATGGACTTAATTGGTACACAGTGTTTACAAAACGTGATCAAAACGTAAGAATATTTGATAGAGTCCTAACCTCAACATCTGAGGAAAGGGATTTAGGGGTAGTTATTTCAGATGACTTGTGATAGAGCAGCAGGAAATGCTAGCAGAATGCTTGGTTTTACAGTGAGCGGTATTAGCTATTGCACAGAACACTGGTGAGACCTCACTTGGAGTATTGTACGCAGTATTGAAGACCGTATCTCCAGAAGGATATTGATACTTTGGAGATAGTTCAGAGAAGAGCTAATAAACTGGTTCATGAACTACAGGATAAAACTTACCATGAAATGTATATCTTGGAGAAAAGATGAGACACGGGGGATATGATAGAAACATTTAAATACATAAAGGGAATCAACAAAGTAAAGGAGGATACTATATTTAAAAGAAGAAAACTACCACAACAAGAGGACAGAGTCTTATATTAGAGGGGCAAAGGTTTAAAAATAATGTCAGGAAATATTATTTTACTGAGAGGCTAGTGGATGCATGGAATAGCCACCCAGCTGAAGTGGTAAACACAGTAAAGGAGTTTAAGTATGCGTAAGATAGGCATAAGGTTATCCTAGCTATAAGATAAGGCCAGGGACTAATGAGAGTTTAAAAAAAAAAAAAAATTGGGCAGACTAGATGGGCTGAATGGTTCTTATCTCCCGTCACATTCTATGTTTCTATCTCAGAAGTGTGTATAATCTCATAAGAATAAAAGAGGGCCCGCTGCCTCACTCTCTGACCCAGCTAATGAACAGCACAGTTGCGGCCAACCCCCGGCACCATTCACCCCCCTCTGGACCGGCGGGGGTTATCCCGGTCCCCACCGGGCACATAACTATCTGCTGTGCCCCTGGGCAACTCAACGACGACAACTAACGGCTACCACGCAGCCTCAACAAAATGGCCGACAGCGCCGCATCTAGCTAACAGGCCATCAGAGAAGAACCTCGCATGGCGCGCTGAACTCCACAACACACAGCCAGAGCCTCTGGAGTGGCTCTACAACGGCAACCCCCAGGAGCAGGCATGGTGCCTACCCTAACTGGGCGCACCCCAACGGAGCTCCCTATAACTAAGACCACAGACTAACACCGAGTGAGTACCTGGAAAGTTCATTCACACACAACGTCTCCAGCACGCCGCTACCCTGTAGCCCGCAAAGCACCACACCAGCACTCACTTACCGACCGGGTGGTGGGAACACGGCGATGCACGGACACTTTGCCCTGCAGCGGGTGCTCGGGACCCAAAGGACTCTGGGGGACCCTACGGGGATTGCGCCTGTGCCGGAAAGCGGGATGCCTCCTGGAGCCATTCCTGAAGCCAAAGCCGACAGCCACCTCAGAGCCTCACAACGGAAGGCATCTAAGGCGCACACCGCAGGACTCATCACCGACAGCCTTAATAGAAGACATCCTGGCTGTAGTAACCACTAAACTGACTTACCTGCTTCCAACAGTTGAGGTTACAGTCCGTGTTGGTTTTGATACCCTGCTTATCGCTGTCAATCACCCAGTCAGCCACAGTCTGCCCGGTGGTACATTATCTAAGCGAGTACCCTAGCTAAGCTATTCTTCTATAAAAGCGCTAGTATACACATCATACCAAACCGTGCTCCAGCGGTTGCCTCACCTAGCAAATGCTAAACGTATGCCATTATTCTCTCTTAATGCCTATCTCATGGTCTATCATTCTCTAACCTGCTAGTCTGACGCTATGTTTGTGGAACCCTGCTTCCAGCAACCTAATACTTATTTGCATCACGACACAATAGAGCATGCTATGCCCTGAGTGAACAGGAATCGGTCTACACAACATAGGCAGGCTTTAACAGTGCTGAATGTTATATGTCTCCCAGCTTATATACACATAGTCCTTCTTTGAGGTACACCCTCTCAAACAGCTACTACCACTATACTATCTGTGCCTCTATACTATGACCAAGACAGCACAGCACTAGTATTGGTTCACTAGGATTTTGTTTATTTGGTTGCCATAATACTATTAGGCTCAACATCACACAGCTTATACTGTTAATGGCGATGAAACCTGTTCCCAGTGGTTTAATACAAAGTAAACCTAATTTTGTGTTTAAAATGAATAGCGATGTTACGCCACGTTCAGGTAGCACAGCAATGTTACCCTATGTGATATGCAAGATTCAGCAATGTTACCCTTTGTGATAGGCAAGATTCAGCAATGTTACCCTATGTGATAGGCAAGATTCAGCAATGTTACCCTATGTGATGGGCAAGATTCATCAATGTTACCCTATGTGATAGGCAAGATTCAGCAATGTTACCCTATGGGATAGGCAAGATTCAGCAATGTTACCCTAGGTGATAGGCAAGATTCAGCAATGTTACCCTATGTGATAGGCAAGATTAAGCAATGTTACCCTATGTGATAGGCAAGATTCAGCAATGTTACCCTATGGGATAGGCAAGATTCAGCAATGTTACCCTAGGTGATAGGCAAGATTCAGCAATGTTACCCTATGTGATGGGCAAGATTCATCAATGTTACCCTATGTGATAGGCAAGATTCAGCCATGTTACCCTATGGGATAGGCAAGATTCAGCAATGTTACCCTAGGTGATAGGCAAGATTCAGCAATGTTACCCTATGTGATGGGCAAGATTCATCAATGTTACCCTATGTGATAGGCAAGATTCAGCCATGTTACCCTATGGGATAGGCAAGATTCAACAATGTTACCCTATGTGATATGCAAGATTCAGCAATGTTACCCTATGGGATAGGCAAGATTCAGCAATGTTACCCTAGGTGATAGGCAAGATTCAGCAATGTTACCCTATGTGATATGCAAGATTCAGCAATGTTACCCTATGTGATAGGCAAGATTCAGCAATGTTACCCTATGTGATGGGCAAGATTCAGCAATGTTACCCTATGTGATGGGCAAGATTCAGCAATGTTACCCTATGTGATAGGCAAGATTCAGCAATGTTACCCTATGGGATAGGCAAGATTCAGCAATGTTACCCTAGGTGATAGGCAAGATTCAGCAATGTTACCCTATGTGATATGCAAGATTCAGCAATGTTACCCTATGTGATAGGCAAGATTCAGCAATGTTACCCTATGTGATGGGCAAGATTCAGCAATGTTACCCTATGTGATGGGCAAGATTCAGCAATGTTACCCTATGTGATAGGCAAGATTCAGCAATGTTACCCTATGGGATAGGCAAGATTCAGCAATGTTACCCTAGGTGATAGGCAAGATTCAACAATGTTACCCTATGTGATATGCAAGATTCAGCAATGTTACCCTATGGGATAGGCAAGATTCAGCAATGTTACCCTAGGTGATATGCAAGATTCAGCAATGTTACCCTATGTGATATGCAAGATTCAGCAATGTTACCCTATGTGATATGCAAGATTCAACAATGTTACCCTATGTGATATGCAAGATTCAGCAATGTTACCCTATGTGATATGCAAGGTTCAGCAATGTATATTGATCTCATTACTCTAAAAATCTGCCTTGACAAACGAATGCCACGACTTGTACTGCAAATGTCTACCAATTTTTCTTGATGTCGCTGTTGTGGCGCACCAAGGCTTTCTGTTAATTTTGTGCACAACAAAAATAAAGAATTAAAAAAGAATAAAAGAGGGCCATGTATGGAAAATCGTATTTAACACAAGATGCAGGCATTACGAGTACCTAGTAATGTCATTTAGATTGTGCAATGCAGTAGCAGTGTTCCAATACTTCAAAATAGTCACTATAGTCCTGTGATAAAAATAATAATAAATGTACAAATGTACAAAGTAAAAACCTTGCAATGTAACAGGAGCTGGTATTTAGGTAAACCAAACAACAGGTCAATAGAATCTATACAAATTAAAAATTGATTAAATAATACAATTATGATGGATGTACTTAAAATATTAAAAAAAACATGCAGATATCAAAAAATGTCTGGTAATCAATCATGTAAATCATGAGGTGCAAAAAACTGCCTTTATCTAAAGGGCTAATCAACAATATACAAGTGATAATCATGAAAGTGAGGGGGGGGAGGGGGGGATATGTGTGTATATGCAAGTCTGTGTGTGTTCATGGGTCTGTGTGTATAGTAACAATCATACTCAAGTGTGCCAGGCTATTTAACAGTTTAGGAATACTCTTTGACCCAGGAGTGATTCAAGTTGCAGAATAGTATTGGTCCTTCCACTAGACACCATGCAAGTGCCATAAAGAAAGATGAATTAGTAGTAGTTTGAAAGCATTCGAGATGTCAACTTTTTTTTATTATTTATTCTTTTTTTATTTTGTTTCCTCAACGGCAGGTGCAACCTCAATGGCAGGTGCAACATTTTCAGTATATCCAAGGTGTCTCTCATTATAGTAGAAAATCAAAAGAATAATTAACATAACCCATTACACCATCCTTATTTTAGAGTGGGTTTTCTTTTTTCCTATAAATTAACCAAGAGTGCCATAGATCCTGGTATGAGATCAATTTACCCGATGTAGTAATACAGTTACATTCCATTATATATTGATATTCTATTTGGTTTAAAATGTCTTGCCATAGAGGAGGTTGAGTAGATTTCCAGTGACGAGCTATAGAAATCTTCAGAGCATAGACGGTGTGAGTATTATTGTCTCCTGAGTTAAGTCTAATATCAGAGAAGATATACGCATCTCAATATCATTTAATACCTCACAAGTAAACCAAATATGAAATATTGTGCAATTCTCTTTGTGGCATCTCCAACATATAGGTGAGTAAACTTCATACAGTTTATGTAGTTTAGAAGAACCATCTATACAAGAATTTTAGATGCAATTCTAACAAAGATATACAATGGATGAGTTTTTTTAATTGGATAGTGGTACGATCAGGGGCGTATTTGCCGCGAGGCAAACAAGGCATTTGCCTTGGGCGGCATTTTCCAGGGGGCGGCAAAAAAAGCCGCCCCCAAACGCCCAGGGCAAATGCCTTGTTAGCCTTGCGGCTAACAGACATCCTGGGCTGGTGGCTGCTGGGCTGGTTGCTGGGCGGGCGGGCGGGCGGGCGGCTGGCGAGGGAGCACTTCCTCTGAGCTGTCTGCTCAGCTCCCTCGCGCGCCGCAGAGTGAGGCTGGGAGCCGGAATATGACGTCATATTCCGGCTCCGCCTCCCAGCCTCACTCTGCGGCGCGCGAGGGAGCTGAGCAGACAGCTCAGAGGAAGTGCTCCCTCGCCAGCCGCCCGCCCAGCAACCAGCCCAGCAGCCCGACCGGCAGCCCCACTAGACCCCAGGGAGAGGGAGAACCCCCCCAGCATTACCAAAGGTAAGGAGGCTGGGGGGGTAAATTAAAAAAAAAAATGAGTTAATGTGAGTGAGTGTGTCTGTTAGTGTGTGTCTGTTAGTGAGTGTGTCTGTTAGTGAGTGTGTCTGTTAGTGTGTGTGTGTCTGTTAGTGTGTGTGAGTGTGTCTGACTGTGTGTGTCTGTTAGTGTGTGTGAGTGTGTCTGTTAGTGTGTGTGAGTGTGTCTGTTAGTGTGTGTGAGTGTGTCTGTTAGTGTGTGTGTGTGTGTCTGTTAGTGTGTGTGAGTGTGTCTGTTAGTGTGTGTGAGTGTGTCTGTTAGTGTGTGTCTGTTAGTGAGTGTGAGTGTGTCTGTTTGTCTGTTAGAGTGTGTGTGTGTGTGTGAGAGTGTGTCTGTTAGAGTGTGTGTGTGTGTCTGTTAGTGTGAGTGTGTCTGTTAGTGAGTGTGTGAGTGTGTCTGTTAGCAGCTAACAGACACACTCACACACTCACTAACAGACACTCACACACTCACTAACAGACACTCACACACACTGACACACTCACTAACAGACACACTCACTAACAGACACACTCACTAACAGACACACTCACACTCACTAACAGACACACTCATACACTCACACACACACACTGACAGATACGCATCCATTAGCTAACAGTTAGCTAATGGATGCGTATCTGTCAGTGTGTGTGTATTTAGACGGCGGGGGAAGGGTTGGGTGGGGGTGACGGGGGGGGTGGGGGTGAGGGGGGCGCCTGAGTTTTGTCCTGCCTAGGGCAGCACAAAACCAGGATACACCCCTGGGTACGATACCATTCGTATGGGGTATGGTTTATGTTAAGATCCTTTTCCCATTTCACTATTGGTAGTATTTTTTCTGCATCGTCGTCATCTTGTATACGTTTGGAAGATCAGGTTATTAAGCCCTTTTTTCCTACTCTATCCAAAATAACTAAAAATAGGGTGTTCAAATATAACATGTTTTGAGTTTAGAAAGTACTTAATCCTTAGGTAGCAAAATGTTTCGCTGTAGGGTATATTATATTGTAAAGATAATTTAATTCCTAAATATTCAATGTACTCCAGGTTCCAATTAAGTTTAAATTTAGATTTGAGTATAGACAGTTCAGCAACAGGTAGGTTTAACACCAAAATTTGCGTTTTCTTTAAGTTTATTTTATAATTTGAAAACATTCCAAATATTTTAAAAGCCATGAGCCCCTACCTGGGTGAAGACTTAATTGCAAAGTGTCATCCTTGGAAGCATACTGCAGTTTAAATTCTTATGAGAAGATTAGTGAATTGAAGTTGGGTGCAGGTGAAGAATGTGGATCTGAGAGGTTGATAATGAGTCTTCTTTTATTATCAAATTCACCTGTAGCTATTCCCCACTGACTAAATTTCAATGAAGAGAAAGGTGGCCTGGTGATGGAATCTTACATGAACCCTTTGAACCTTTCAGAAATGACCAAGATATCCTCTGTGTTTAGAAAAGGTAGAACATACCAGGGAAGCTTTCAGAAACAGCACCGTTGCTAGTGTGAAAACCTACTTATTCAAAAAAATCAACAACGTCAGGTACAGGGTGAGTATATCAGAGTTTGCAGGAATCTATGATCTGCAAACTTTCTTTGTCTTAGGGATGAGCATAACCACCTAGCAAAGCTAGTGGGTATGCGGCAGCCTCCTGGAGTCAAATGCCAGAGCTGAAAAGGCTCGCGCTGTGCATAGCAACAGCCTTTCAGCCAATCAGGTAATCAGGAGAGCCGTGCTGAGCGCGGGAATCCTGATTGCCTCAGATTTTTAAAATTGGGAAACTGCGGATGGTTAGCACATCCAACGAAGTACTAAGGATAAATATTGCCCAACGTGTATAGGAATATAATTAAACATCTAAACACAAAATAAAACAATTCAAGTTGCCAATAGTACAGGGGAACAAGAAAACTGTTTTATAAGTCATGAAGACATATAAGATAGACTTGGAACTTTGTATAAAACAGCTGAGCTGAAAACAAGGCAACAATGTATAGCAAAGGAAAGTATCAAATGAACACTGGAACCATTCATCATAAATTGCAACAAAATAAGTTCAATAAAGAGAAAAGGAATGTTGTAACAAGTCCAAGCAAACAGATTATTTATGCAGGGAGTCCATGAGAATATCAAACTGACGAGACTACTATCATCCAATCCTCCTACTTAGGTGGATCCTTGGTTTGTTGGTCTTGTCTTGCAGTACGGCTATAGTCTGTAAAAAACAAAACAGAGAACTGTTATCAAAAGGCTAAATAAGCACCAGATAACCTTATGTTTTAGAAAAACAAACTACCACCAGCAGGCAAAACCCTTAACCTAGAGGAGGGTGGGACGGGCGCTATTGCTAGGTGGTTATGCTCATCCCTAAGACAAAGAAAGTTTGCAGATCATAGATTCCTGCAAACCCGGATTTGTCCTCCGGGAGGCATAACCACTAAGCAAAGCTAGTGGGTAGAATAGCACACACCTGGTGGTGGTCCTAAGAAACTGAAGGCGTTCAACTTCTGATGGCCTCCAGTAAAATCTAACAAAGGTTTTACTGGACAACCATCTCGCAGCTTTCAAGATAGTAGGGAGAGGAAGGCCCTTTCCTGCTGCTTTAGTAGCCGAGGCTCCCCTAATTGAATGGCTTTTGAACACGGAAACATCAATACCAGCCGAAGATATGCCAAGAAGTATCCAGCCTCTAATTGTATTAACCTTGGCTGGGTGAAAGGGATTCCTTGATGTAATGAATAATTGACTGATATCATTTCTAAATACAGCAGAAAGTTGAAGGTACGATTGTAACAAACTGACTAAACATAAGCCTGGTTCGGAAGGATGTTGAACCAAGTCCAATTCTACTGGACCAGGAGAAAAATGGGATGTATTAGTATTAGTATAATATGGAAAACTCCCGGGGTCCTGGAAAACCAAAGATCTGAAATATGGATTTGAGTTAACTCGGCTCCTCTACCTGCCAGGGCCAAGGACAGCAGAGAAGCCAACTTAATAGCAGTCCATCTTAAATCAATTTTAGCATTATCCAAAGAATTTAGGAAATTTAATAAGACATCTACATCCCAAGTAGGTGTGTAGCGTGGGGTATATGGGCGGCAGATGGATAACCCTTTTAGTAATCTCAAATACAGGGCATCCTGAGTAAGGTTGGGGATCAGGAAGTTTAAAGCAGATCCATAGGTCTTGATTGAACTGACAGATAAACCAGAATGGAACTTAAGGGTTAGAAATTCTAAAGCCAATGGAACAGTATCAGATCCCTGTGTGTTAAACAGAAAAGAAACCTCCCATTCTTTGAATTCCTCGATCATCTTTCTATATCTTACCCTAGTTCTACGTCTTAAAGATGAGTTAATAATATCCAAGACATGATCCGATAAAACGGGTTGTGTTAACAGCCTACCAGGGCTTCGATCCACATCAGCTGTGGGAGCTTGAGCAGAAGATCGCTGGTTCCCTGAAAGCAGTCCACTGTCATGCCCAATGGGATCTTGGTTCCCTTGACTAACTGATGGATCAAGGGATACCAGGGTCTGGAGGTCCATAAACGAGAACTAAGCTCTGCACCCTGTCCCTGCGGATCTTCTCCAGCACTTTCATCAGTAAAGATGGAGGGGGGAAAGCATAAGGGGCTGGATCATCCGTCCATTGGAAAGACATTGCATCCATTTTCCAAGCTCCCTTTGTCCAGGTCCGGGAGACGAACCTTGGAGTTTGTGCAGATGTTTGGGATGCAAACAGATCTACCTGTCTCTGGCCAAAATTTATTTCTATCCGTTGGAAAAGAACAATCTTTAATTGAATCGTTGCCAGGGACAAACTTTGGCGAGAGAGAGAGTCTGCAAGCTTGTTCGCCTCTCCCGGAACGTATTCTGCGAAAACCTGAACATTGCTTGCTAAAGCCCAAGACCAAAGATCTAGAGCCTCTAAACAAAGACCCCTTGATCTTGTGCCCCCTCTGTGGTTTATATAAGCCACCGCTGTCCTGTTGTCCGATTGGACTTTTACCGACATGGGTGACTGGTTTAGAGTAACTAGGCCATGGAGAGCTAATTTTATAGTTCATAACTCCAAGATGTTTATATGGAGGTGACTCTCTTGGTCTGAACAAATTCCTCTTATGGCGTTCTGGGCTGTAAACGCACCCCAACCGTGACTTGAGGCATCTAACGTCAGAGTGACTGCCACAGGCTGCTCTAACAGGGGACGAGGAAGTGGAATTTATAACTCTAGAATGGACTTCAATTCTTCTCTGACCTTCATTTTGATTCCCAATGGCCGCCCTGTCTTAGTCAATTCCCTAAAAACAGCTGACTTCTTCTGCAAAGTAAGGGGGAATTGTTGTATGCTGGTGTTAAGGCTATTAATTTCCTGATAATCTTTGCTAGGTCTCTTAAGGACCAACTCTGGTGCCTGAGAGATGAGTTCAGATGTACCAGTAATTTGTCCCATTTGTCTTGACGGATTCCTAGAGACATAGTCCTGGTGTTCAGTATGAAACCCAGAAAGAGAATGCTTTGAGTGGGAATTAGAACTGATTTCTGTAAATTTACTACAAATCCTAGGTCTTGTAAAATGGAAGCAAGGTAATCCCTTTGGGTGCATGAGCAGGATGTCGTCTAGATACTACAGACACATGAAACCTTTTAGTCTGACATGAGCTATCACTGATTTCATAATTCTGGAGAATGTGTATGGTGCGTTGGATAGGCCAAACACCATAATGGTCCACTGCCACACTTTTCCTCTCCACTGAAACCTGAGAAAACGCCTGTGTTTCTTGGCTATGGGGACTGAATGGAAGGCATCTTTTAGGTCTAACTTTATGCAGAAAAAAGCTTTTTGTACTAAGCCTGGAAGATCTGATAAACCCTCCATCCTGAACCTTTTCCTTTTGATGAAAGCGTTCAGAGACCTCATGTTTAGGACCGGTCTCCAGGAACCATCTGATTTTGGGATTGGGAACAATGGGCTGACCCATCCTGTAATAGACATGTCTGCCAACTCTATCTTCCCTTGGCTTAAAGCTAAGGGAAGGGAGGCATCTAGCACTGGGTTCACCTCTCTGTGGGGTGCAAATTTCTGGACTGGGAACCTTAAAAGGAGGAGTTGTAAACCCCTTTGAAAAATCTTTAGACCCCATTTGCCTGAGAAAATATCCTTCCAATTTAGTGGCATATGAGGAGGCACACTTACTTAAATGCATGGGTTTTCTTTTGGAAGCTGAACCGCCTCTGGAATGCGCTCCTCTGCCACAGCCCGGGAGCTTGTGTCTTCCACTGTAGTGGTGGTACTGGCCCTGGTGAGAGGCTTCTCGGGACGCTCCTGCAGCCCTATAGGGGCGACCCTCTGTCCAAAAGGGCTTTTTGTAGCCAGGGACGGACTTCTTGAGTTCTGAAAAGGATCTCCTTGCCTTGTAACAGCCTTTAACCTCCTGAATGAACGAGGGACCGAATAGGTAAGAATCATCCAAATTTGGGAACTCATGCGATTTGGGGGCTAGGTCGGACAGACTTGCTGCATGGAGCCAGCGGGATCTGCGGATGTTTGATATGTAATTAAAGGATTGGCCAATAATTAGCACTGCCCTGCCAGACACTTTTAAAAGAGCCATCTTAGATGCCAACAGAGGTGAAGCGGACGGTTTCTGAGCATTGCCTTCTTTTTCTGCCTTATCCAGCATCAGTAATAGTGGGCTCACAGCATCAGCAATTTTGAACTGTATATTGCGAAAAGTCTGGTCTGTGGGATCAGAGGATACGCTGCTCCCTGTGATAGATAACAGAGCAGGATCTACCTCTGGAGCCATTAAAGCCTGAATGTCCGGGATACCAATGTGGTTCCTGAGGAGAAGGTCATCCTCCTTAACCAAGGGGGATCTGAAGGCTAGTTTAGCACAATCTCTAACCTCAGAATCGTGCTCCATAGGCCATCTGGAGTGAAATATCTTTGATGGGAGAGTCTTTCCTAGGAGACTTACTCTGGCCATCTGAACATTGCTTAGCTTCCCTCGCTCAGTGGAAGCTGCTGAACGTACCACTTCCTCAGATTTCCGCGCTCAGCAAGGCTCTCCTGATTACCTGATTGGCTGAAAGGCTTTTGCTGTGCAGATGCACAGCGTGAGCCTTTTCAGCTCTGGCATTTGACTCCTAGCTTTGCTAGGTGGTTATGCCTCCCGGAGGACAAATAGCAGTAGTGCCAGTTTTTCCACATTAATGTGGGATAGTAATTTTTCTTCTGTGAGCATGGACTTTGAGTATGCCCTGTGATAGTTTGTATATATCTGGAGTAAAATAAAGGCACTGAAAACACATTGCACACCAATGAAATTGTTACCAAGGTGAAAAATATGATGTATAGACTATCTTTCTGTTTGCCTTGTGTGATAGACAGATCTGTTGGGGTTTTGTTAATCGAAGGTGTAACGAAGCTCCCTGTGCTCCGGCTGGGTACGTCCGCCAAGGACTGCTTCCTAGCTGGAACAGGGGACAAACCTCACACTCCTGCCCCCAGTCCCTGTAGCTTGACTGGGGTCCTGGAACCACTTCGTCTTGGAGCCGAATGGTGAACTCACACCATCCACTCCCAGGCACTGGGTGACACTCAGTTCTGGGAGCTCTAGTCCGTACAAGGACTTTCCCTGTTGAATCCTCCATACTGGAACAAGTTGGAGGAGTGATTAGCTCTTTCCCCTCCCAGTAACCAGATGACACATAGTTTTGGGAGTACAAGCTGGAATGTTTTAATCTGGCCAGATGGCCTGCTTTTATACATTTATGGACACAGTCAAACAAGCCCATGCCACTTCCACATAAAACAGGGTAATCCCTCCCCTGTGCCTGGGAGATAATTGAGCCAGGAACTGTACAAACTCAATTATCTTCAGGTACAGAAAAACACACAATTTATAAAACACCCCAAAATACACATATAATACACAAAACCCCCACAAATGTTACATCCCCTGATAGCGCTGATTTGATCGACCGTGCACATGGTTCTGTGCCCAAAACAGTTCCATGAAATCATGGCTAGCGTTTGGGCTAATTTGATAGTTTAAAAATGAACAAACTACCCAACATAGTCAATAGTCTTACCCTGGAGCTTGTTCACCTAGTTTGTGGGAACGTTTCCACCGAACAGTGCTCTTCTAAGTGGTGTAGAACCGAACGCAGGCGATGCTAGAAGTCCAGCAGTGTTTGAGAGTTTCTGTGTCCGATTTCAGTTCTATGAACTCGACGATCAAGCACTGCTGCCTGCGTTTATGTGAACAGGATGGCCGCCACCTCGTGGTCGTTCATGCGAACCCAGACGAACAATTAGAACACTGCGGTGGAACGTCTTACAAACTCTCAATTAGGCTTAACAAGCTCCCGGATGGTCCATGGTTCGTGCCTCTGTTCGGTTCCCAAACAGAATAGAGAAAGGGCACGAACAAAGTCTTTTATGAGCCTTTTTGCATGGCCCATAGTCTTGAGGCAGGAGGCTGGCAAGCAGGCCATGTGGGAAGAGGAGTTTGTCACAGAAGGGTTTGTCTAGAGCAGTGTTTCAAAATTGGTGTTCCGTTGAACCCTAGGGTTCTGAGAGAACAAAATTGGGGGTCTGCGGTGATTTGCTCGTTCGGTGGTCTAAGCATTTAGGGCTACCCGACGGTTATCGCTAAACAGGGGTCCGGTCAGGCTCCGCGACCGTCTAAGACTGCGACTGGACCCCTGTTGTATGGGATGCTGGGAGTAAGTAACAGCAATTGCTCCCAGACAGACTGGAGGGAGAGAGAGCGCAGCGGGGAGTGATCATCTGCCGACCTGGCACACCATCCTCCGCCAGCAGCCTGCAGCACTGAAGGAAGAAAAGAGGTAAGCTAACAGCAAATATAAACATATGTGTCTGTGTGTGTATGTGTACCTGTGTCAGTGTGTATCTGCCAATGTTTGTGAATCTGTGTGTGTATGTGCCAGTTTCTGTATCTGTGTGTCAAGGTGTGTGTATGTGTCACTGTGTGTCAGTGTATCTGTCAGTGTGTGTGAATGTGCCAGTATGTGTGTGTGTGTGTGTGTGTAAGTGACAGTGTGAGTGTGTATCTGTGTTTCAAGGTGTGTGTATCTGTCAGTATGTGTATCTGTGTGCCATTATGTGCCAGTTTGTGTATCTGTGTATCAGATACATACATACACATTGACACACACAAACACAGATACACATACCTTGACAAATCGATACATACATACACACACACACACAAACACACTGTGTGTCAAGGTGTGTGTTAAGGTGTGTTTATATGTGTGCCACCCAGATGCACACACCTTGACACACAGACATACACCAGCACATACCAAATAAAGGTTTATGCAACGGTGCAAAATAGTTTTTTTTGTTTGTGTGGGGGGGGGGGGGGACCACAATATGAATGTAGTACATTGAAACATTGATTTACTGCTTTATGTAAATATAAAACACCTTGCCAGGAGGTGGATTAAAGACACTATCTATGAGTTAGTGGTAGGAGTGGAGGTTAGGAATAAGCCTTTGGCAACAGATTATATATAATAAAACAAATGTGTGCCTGTGAGTAAACACAGTCTCATGCCATGAGAGGAAGTGAGGCATTGTCTTATGATCTTTGGGCTGTTGGATGTAAGCATAAGGGTAAGGTATGGACTCAATTTAAATGATCACTATAGTGTCAGGAAAACAAACACATTTTCCTGACACTATATAATCCTTAGGTCCCCCCTCCCTCTGGGCCCTCCTCCCGCTGGGCTGAAGGGGTTAAAACCCCTTCAGCCACTTATCTTTATCCAGCTGGTGACCTCTCCTCCCCCTCCGACATCAGCTCCCGAGTGGAGCCAAAATGCACATGCACAGCCAGAGCTGCCAACGCGCGCATTAAAAACGCCTATAGGAAAGCATTTCTCAATGCTTTCCTATGGACGTTCTGCGTGCTCATTGCGATTTTTGCATTGAGCGTTGCAGAAGCGCCTCTAGCGGCTGTCAGGAAGACAGCAACTAGAGGCTGGATTAACCCTGCAATGTAAATATAGCAGTTTCTCTGAAACTGCTATGTTTACATTTGAAGGGTTAAAACCTGGGGGACCTGGCACCCAGACCACTTTGTTGAGATGAAGTGGTCTGGGTAACTATAATGGTCCTTTAAGGTATAGGCTTTGCTACATGGTTTCATGAGATTTATATATATATATATATATATATATATATATCTCAAATTTCAAGAAGTGGAGCGATGTTTACGTGAAAAACCCCATACCACATGCATAGAAAAAAATTCAAATAAAATTATACTTATACTCCCTCACAAAATCAGGGCAGTATAGTTCATGTAAAAAAGAATTGAGAAATAATAATAGCAGATCTGTATGGATTATTTGTTGCACTTATAATAATTATAATCATATTCAATATGTTGATTGGTAAATTAGTGATAAAAATAACAATTTATTTGAATTCAATAGGTTAAAAACAGTAAAACAATCAAACAAAATATGATTAGACTGTAGGTCCATAATCTCGGCGGTATCCGTCTGGTGGAGTCAATGCTTTAAACCGTGTGGCTGCTGTTCATATTTCCCTTAGCTCCGCCCACTTGGATGCATAATTGTGTCACGTCTACATGTTTCACTGTGCCCCGAAGGCTTCGTCAGGACGTTTGAAGCTATTCCAGTCCTTGCTTTTAAAGGCTCATATATGGGCAAATGTCCGTTTTCTAATTGGTTAAGTCCTAGAGCTTGGATTGCATAATTCAGTCTCTCCCAAGCTTTTAGGAAAAACTCATTTAAAGTAACACTGATTTGCAAATATCATACTTGCTTATCAAAATAAACATTTATATTGTAATAAATATATATATACGATTTCAATCCAGGAGTCTGAGTCATTTGTATAATAAATCCTGCCTATGGAACAACGGGAGAGTTATAACAGTGTTTCAAGTGGGTTGTAACAGGGTTCATTGGCCATGAAAATTGTGCCCCGGCAAGTAGAATCTCACCCTAGTGAGTTTGCCATAGAACCTCCAGGCTTTTAGTGGTGAATAACATTTTGAGGCCTGGTAATAATATTGATGGATAACCAGTAAGTAACAGAAGGATGGTAAACCTATTCACCATCTCAGTATTAAAGGAACACTTGAGTCACTGTAACAACTACAGCTTATTGTATTTGTTCTGGTGAGTATAATCATTTTCTTCAGGCTTTTTGCAGTAAACACTGTCTTTTCAGTGTTTCCTTTTTTTCCTATGAGAAATCATTGTGATTGGCTTTGAACACCATTCTGATGATGGCAGCCAATCAGGCAGATCAGGGGCAGATCAAGCAGCAGCAGACTGAAGTAAAGTTAGCCTTTTACTATATTATTGAGAGAAGGGAGGGGGAGAGGGGCATGGTGGCTAGATGGTGTTTTTAATACTATAGGGTCAGGAATACATGTTTGTTCCTGAATCTATAGTGTTGCTTTAAATCTAGTTGCGGCAAAATGTACCTTGACTGTTGCAAAAGGTCTCTAGTGATTATAACCAAGTGGAATAAAGATTTTCCTTGTAATTAGTTGGAAGTTGAAATATCATCAATGTTAAACCAATTACATGTAGAAAGCATGCTTTTGATAAATGCCATTTTTTATAATACTGTACAAAAATAAATTACCATGTAACAATATGTGAATTCTAATATTGTTTTATACTGTGTGGATATCAAACAAACAAACAAACAAAAAAAAATGTGCTAGCATGAAAAGCTTACCAATTAATTGACACTGGTTGCCTATTGATGCTAAATTGATGATTCAGAAGGAACAGTTAATGTCTGTACAACAACAGATCATTTAAAAATGCACCAGTGACGTGTTGCAAAATGTATACCACATTAACAATAGTAACCTGAAATAAATAGAGCCCCCAACATACAAAAAACGAATCCTGCCAAACATAATTAACCACTAATATTTGTGATTGTGTGTGACTGTGCATGTGCTGGCGCATATGACTTAGTTGCATAGAAACTGCACTTGTAAGCATTGTGTTGTGCTAAATAACTGCTGAGTGCCAGAACTTACACATTGACCTAAATTAAAGTTTCCCTAACCAGAGAGCCTGCTTGAAAGTAGGAGGTGAATAGAAGCCCCCCAATTACATCTGACAAATATGTTCATGTTGTTTATGATGTTCAGCAACCACAACAGTAAATGTTGGGTATTTGAGTAGTTCCCAGCATCACAAAATGTGTAGAATACCCCTGGTAGAAAACCCACTTCAACTTTGGGAATGCACCATAATTAGATTATTATTATTATTATTGCCATTTATATAGCGCCAACAGGTTCCGTAGCACTTTACAATATATTAGATGGTCCATTTTCTGTACATACAGGAGCCAATCACAATGGGTGTAGATGAGCTAATGGTGTCACAAACAGAAAGGTTGTGGCTGCTGACAAACCTGGAGAAGAAGGGAAGAGTATTTATACAATTACAGGCTTATTAGCCTTACCATGTATTACACTAAAATTTAAAATGGGCCATCAGGCTAATATTACATTTAAAGAATTGATCTCCAAACTAATGGCGAGTATACAACTTGGATCCCTATTAAAAAAAAAGTGAAGAAACCATGCTTATAGGCTGTCTATATAGTGTTCACAGTGAAATATTATTAGGAAACCCATTACACAAAAATGTGCATAAAGGGACTGCTAGCCAGTGCAATAGTTTCTTTAATCATGATGGTCATTACCAGTTAAAGACTGTTATCCATTACGTTATGGTATGGGTAAAAAAACAAAAAAACAACAGATTTTTAATTAAAGATAAACTTTAAAAAAAGCATTTGCTTTTGATTTGTAGAGCACCTTGAGACCTGCTTTACAGCACAGAATGTCCCTGCTCTTTTGTTGTCATGACCTAGTTCTTCCAATCTGAATGATAGTTTATATTGGGATCAGTAATCTGTAAGAAGATTAGGGGTCTTTGCTGCCAGAATCTTCACACGTTTGACACGTCAGAATGGAATTTCACCTAGGTAACAAGACTGCTGCACTACCTTCTGATACAATTATAGATACGAAAAATAAGTGTGAATTATGAAGAATCACTTTTTTTGGATAATTCTAGATCATTTTAAAAATAATCGAATAAAAAATAAAGTAGCAATTCTAAAGGATGGTTTCTATGCTGATATACATTAAAGGGACACTATAGTCGCCTGAACAACTTTAGCTTAACGAAGCAGTTTTGGTGTATAGAACATGCCCCTGCAGCCTCACTGCTCAATCCTCTGCCATTTAGGAGTTAAATCCCTTTGTTTATGAACCCTAGTCACACCTCCCTGCATGTGACTTGCACAGCCTTCCATAAACACTTCCTGTAAAGAGAGCCCTATTTAGGCTTTCTTTATTGCAAGTTCTGTTTAATTAAGATTTTCTTATCCCCTGCTATGTTAATAGCTTGCTAGACCCTGCAAGAGCCTCCTGTATGTGATTAAAGTTCAATTTAGAGACTGAGATACAATTATTTAAGGTAAATTACATCTGTTTGAAGGTGAAAGCAGTTTTTTTTCATGCAGGCTCTGTCAATCATAGCCAGGGGAGGTGTGGCTAGGGCTGCATAAACAGAAAAGAAGTGATTTAACTCCTAAATGACAGTGAATTGAGCAGTGAAATTGCAGCGGAATGATCTATACACTAAAACTGCTTTATTTAGCTTAAGTATTTTTATTTATATACTATAAGTAATTTAGGTGACTATAGTGTATGTCCTGTTTAGGCGCCTACGCTCTGCCGAAGGCACGTCTATCATCTGTTCGTACTCCCACCTCTGATGCTCGCCTTCACGAGTTCTCTAGGGCAACACTGTTCCTGTGTGTAGTGGTTACCCCGGTGAGTAGAGGGGTTTCTACCGCCAGAAGGCGTCCTTCTCCGGAGTGTGAGGGTTATTACAGCATTCCAGGTAGTCATCCAAGTATAGAAACTCTTAAAAGAGCTAGTAGTGATAGCTTTATAGCAGTCTCCCCCTAAAAGAGACAAGACTCTAGATTGAGGGTAGAGTAAGATCTGAATTTTAATGGAGGCACACTGGCCTTTTATGTAGGTTTCCCAGCAAGGGTGATACCCAGGTGAACCTTGTTGGGCACAGGGGCATAAGGTGAACAAACCAATAAAAAACGAGTTTTACATTGAGACACTCCCATACAGAATACACAATCCTTCCCCTCTGCTTAGGAGATAATTGAGTTAATTACTGTATCAACTCAATTGTCTCCAAACGAAAAAAGACAAGTTTTTCCACATTTTTGGAAACAACCCAAAAACAGTGAGGAAGGGGGGAGGGGGTGGTCTTGGACGTCACTTGTGGTTTACTAGTCGTCTGTGTAGTTATCCCATGGTTCCCACACCTTAGTGAATGCTTTCATAGAGCCTCGCATTTGGGCCGTCAATTTGTCCATGAGGTGACACTCTTTGATCTTGTTGAGTACTGTAGTCATTGGGGGTAGGCTGCAACCATGTTTGGGCTAGGGCTTTTCTAGCTGCTAATGCTATCTTGTTTAGCAATTGTTGTTCTGGTCTGGGCCAATCGTCGAGGGGTCTGGCCAGCAGGAATGGGGTTTAGGTCTAGGGTTTAGGTCCATCGGCCTATGTAGAATCTGTGATATTAGCTTTTGTATGTTTTCCCAGAAAAGTTTGATTGTGGGGCAGTACCACCACATGTGTGCGTAAGTCCCTTTTTCTCCGCAGTTACGCCAACAGATCCATGGGTGTTTTTTTCATGTGATATAGTTGGACCGGGGTAACGTACCATCTGAGCATCGTTTTATATGCCTGTTCCTGCATCGTGACGCAGATGGACGTTTTGGTATTGGCTTCCCATATATCCTGCCAGTCTATTCCCTCTAGGGTTTCCCCCAAGTCTGTTTCCCATTTGTCTGTGTATTGCAGGTCCCCCCATTCCCATGTGGTGGAACAGAGGTGGGAGTATAGTTGGGTGATCATGCCTCTTTGGTATTGTTCCGCTAGGCAGATGCGCTCAAAGAAAGTCGAATCGGTTTTAGCGGCGGTTTTCACCGTCGCTTGGGCCGCATAGTGTTTAAGTTGTAAATATCGAAAGAAGTCGGCTGGTTTCAAGGTTGCTCTGGATTGTAGGTTTGGGAAGGAGACTATCGTGTCGCCCATGTATAGTTGGTACACCCTTTGGAGGCCGGCGTGCTCTAGACCTTTAAAGTCCCAGGGTCTCATGCTTGGTGTGAAAGCCTTATTACGGTATATAGGGGTGAGAGGGGAGGTCGTAGAGGTTAGTTCGTATTTGAGGGCATAGGTGTCCCATGATTGGATTGAGTTGGTGATGGCTGGCCACGCTCTATGCTCCTTTGGTGTCCAGATATAGAATTGCGGGAGATCGGATCTCATTAGTGCTGATTCCAGATCTACCCACCTTCTAGTCTCTGGGGGGCGTGTGCCATACATCTATTTGTGCCATCTGTGCGGCTATGTAATAGAAATGTAGGTGGGGTAGACCCAGTCCTCCTCTCGTTCTGGGGCGATACAGTATGTTGCGGGCTACTCTGTGCCTCTTATCCTGCCATATAAATCTGTCTATTGCCCGTTGTAGGGGGATGAGATTGTGTTTTGTGATAGGGATGGGTATATTAAAGAGAGGAGGATGGCTATAGAACTAGAAAAATCCAGTTCTGGAGCCAAAGCAAGGACTAAGTGGGCAACACATAAAGGGCCCAACCCAGTGCAATAGATAATAGAAAATAGAAAAAATCCCAAAAGTCAAGGTGTTTGGAGAGGAGAACGAAAATCCATCTACCAAAACACACTCGACTGAGGGTGTGCCCACATAAAGGGTACTCGCTCCCTTGGTGTACAAAGTAAGGAAAATAATAAATCTTTATTAGAAAAACGTACAGAGACTAATAAAATACATGGGGTACAGGAGTGGGGATTGGCCCATGAGGCTGTACTGACAGTGTGGGGGCAACAGGGTAGATACGGGAAGAATCACTGTAGAAAATACTGCACCTGGACACCTAGAAGCCAGTTGCTCAAACTAGCATATGGTAATAGAGTGTCTACATAGATATACATAGCACCTGACCGCAGATAAACCCTATAGTGCCAGAGTGTCTGCATAGAATATAGCCAAACTGCTATTCTGGGAGGGATACCCCAAACAATAGGGTGTCCTTCCCTGGAGTATATGGTAAACCGTAGTCCGATTATATAGGTAATAGTTAGATCAGGCAGAGAAGGCTGACTGCACTAGTGAGATAAAGTGGGATCAGAGGCATACTATGCGGGGAAGAAACAGTAAAGTCATAATTGAAATAAAAAAATCACCCCTTATGTAGAGATACCCAGATAACTTAATTCATCTAGATAGTAGTCAGCCCCAAATTTCAAAAGTAGTGAGTTGCTTGAAAAAAGGTAGATGCAGACAAAGTAGCAGAGAAAATCTTTTATTAGTTGTTAGTAGAGTGCTATTGTCCCAAAATAGTGGTATTAGGAAAGGATACAAAGTTGCAGTAGTATAAGGCTGCTAGTTTAAGAGCTGTGGTTCCCCAGAACAAGATCCAGAGACAAAAAGCTACCCCTGTCTCTCAGATACAGGGAATGTCTCCCATCCAGCCGGACCCAAATACCCACAAATTCCCAACCCCATGCGATATAAAATATAATCAAAATTCAATCTCAGCCTAAGTCTAGCGTATAAGTAGCAAAGTAGAGTACCTAACTAGGCTAAGCGTCTTAATCGACGCGCGTTTCGGCGCTATGTGGCGCCTTTTTCAAGAGTGGTGAGGGGATCCCGTCACTGCCGGAATTTTAAAGGGGCTAGTGCTAGTGTCCGTCTGTGTGAGGTTTATTGGGAATGCAATGGATTTTTCTACATTTACTTTGTATCCTGAGATCTCACCGTATGTTCTCAGGAGTGGGAGCAGTGCCTGTAGCGTGGGAGTGGGTTCAGTTAAGGTCAGCAGGATATCGTCTGCGTATCCTAAAACTAGGAATTCTTGGTCATCTATTTTTTTTTGTATTTTTTATTCATTTTAGAACAACATATACAATTGTTTTTTCCAATGTATTCAGATTTAGTGTAATAAGTGATCATATTGACAACGTATTGGGGATAAAGGTAAAGGGTTTGACAGTAGGAAATAATAATATAGTGTAAGGTAGTCTCTAAGATGCTACTGTTGCCGTTGGAGGACCTTTAGGATCAGTGTCCAGTTGCAGAGCCCTGCGGACCCTTGTAGCACGGTGTGTCGCGGAGGGGTCTGTATAACTCCTTCTTTCTCTGTGTGGTCTCTGTTATTTATCGGGTCTGGGTTTCGCAGCTTTAGATAGTGGAGTCAGTTTCTTAATGGTGATGATGGGTGGTACACTATGTCGGCGTTTGCTAACACCCTCTGAGTCCCCCGGGTTTTTGGTGGGAGTGGGGGTGTTTTGCTGTGGAGTGGTTGTCAGGCCTGCCCTTTGTAGAAAGAGCTCCAGGTCGTCTTTTGAGGTGAGTGTCCAGCTCTCTCCTTTAATTTCCGTGAGGAGAGACCCTTCCATGCCCCAGCGGTACCTGATGCTGGCGTCCCTTAGCTTCCTGGCTATAGGAGCCAGCTGTCTCTTTTCCGCGAGGACGGAGAATGGAGTGTCCGGGTAGACAGCTATTTTGTGGCCGTCTATTGATACTATCCCCATTTCTCTGGATTTTGTGAGTATGGTGGATCTCACGGAGATGTCTCTGGTCAACACGATTACATCTCTAGGTGCTGAGTCTGGTGCTGCCGCTGATTTCCGCACTCTGAACGCCGAGGTGATCTGTGGTAGGTCAGGGTTAACGGCAATACCCATGGCTGTCAGGATGCTATGGGAGTAGGGCAGGAGCTGCGCGCTGTCGACTCTTTCGGGGATGCCTCTGAAGCGCAAATTTTTCCGCCTGTGCCTGACCTCCATTGTGGTGAGTGTACGTTTCATTTGCTTTACCTGTGAGGTGAGCTCTTGTATGTCTCGGCCGGCGGTGTTTATTTTTTCGTCTCTGAAGGTTTCTCTCTTTTCCAGGGAGTTGACTTTCTGTTGCACCCCCTCCACTTCTGTCTGCAGTTTCTGGATGTCGCCCCTCCATATCTGTCTCATCTCTACCAGGAGCCGTTTTATATCGCCTCTTGTGGCAGGCGCTTCATCCTCCTCAGATTCTGAGGCAGAGGATCTAGGAGAAGGCAGTGAGTCCTCTTCTTCCAGGGAGGCTTCAGATTGTCAGGGATCTTACCTGGAGTGGGAGTCCGGCAGGCAGAGTTAAGGCACCCTTTGCAATTCGGCACAGACCGAGGGGACTCAGGACAGAAATCCCCAAGGGTGTGACACAGTGCACTGGGGCTGAAATAACCAGTGCTTCCTGGAACGCAGTACAGACAAGGGAAATCCAGAAGAATAGTCGGTAACAGAATCAGAAGTCAGGACGGGCAGCAATCAGGCGAAAACAGTAGACGAGCAGGAGATCAAAACCAGGAGTCAGATAAACAGCAGTGAAACCAAGCGGAACAGGAAACACGATCTGACAACGAGGACCAGACTTGCGGGGTTTAAATAGGAAGACAGACAATAATCATGGAACCAGGAACAGGTGTGCAAATCCCAGGCAAACAGGCTCAGACTACAGGATATCACGAACATGTAGAAACAGTCCAAGATGCGTGGAGCCCAATGTAAGGATCCTGACTGGGATGCAGGCAACTCAGGTTCGATCCCAGCCAGACCCAAATACACAATATTGTGTAAAACCAAATGCTGATCCTGACATTACCCCCCCCTCAAAGACGCCGTAGGCGAGAAGAGGAAGGCAAGTACGACCCAGGAGGTTACTTTTTAGTTTTCTTGGTTTTAGTAGTACCTGTAGGAGTGGAGGTCATAGCTCTTAGGGCTTTTTCAAAAACTTGCAAGTCCTCCTTCCGGACTAGAGTCCCATTAGAGGCATAGGTACAGCCAGCAGGAGGGACTTCCTTGATAGGACTTGCAGTGGTTGTGGTGCTTGCCTTCCTAGAAGCAGACTCCTTAGTGGAAATAGCGATCTCAGGTTCTTTCGTAACTGATTCCAGCACATCCTCAGGAGCAACAACTGTAGAAGACGGAGGATTGTTCAAAGTGGTCAAGCACGGACAGGCAGCATGTTGGCAGACAGGTCTCATAGGATATGCCGGAGTAGTACCCAGACGGAGAACCCGAGGCCTAGAAGGACGAATGGGACAAAAAGAGATTAAATGCCCTCTCTCCCCACAGTAAAAACACAGTCCATGCGCCACCCTTCTTGCCCTTTCTTGAGATGACTGACGACACCTAACCAGTCCAATCTCCATGGGTTCTTCCGCCTCGCTGTCAGATGTTTCAGGCATTTCAGGAGACTTGGGAGTGATAGGGTTAGTAGTAACATCAGTCCGAGTGTAAGGAGTAGTGTAAACCATTTCCAGTCCGGGTTGCAATATATGGGAAGCAACAGTAGGTGTTCTCTGTACATAGGATTTTTGTGTCTTGTTGCATTGTAGCCCCAAGGACCGAATAAAGGACTCCCAGGAATCCAGGACTGGGCTTTTGGTGAGTAACAATTGGTGGGCCCAAATCTTAAGGTGCCCCGACAATAAGGTAATTGCTGTCCTCACTTTAATGGCATCTGTGGCATAGGTAAGTGGTCTCAAGGAGAACAGGATCTCGCAGTCAACCTTGAAGGTGTCAAACTTAGACCGGATCCCAGAAAATTTCTCAGGTAGGGCAACCAGCGGTTCAGATAGTCCAGAGTCATAGGTTACTCTCCCTTTAAGGGAAGCCAGCTCCTGCTGTAAGCCCTGCAAAGCCTGGGTGAGCTGGGAAACTTGCTGGGTCAAGGCTGCAACGGTACTCCTCAACTCTGCAGACTCCATTTGTTCAGATCGTACTGTCAGGGATCTTACCTGGAGTGGGAGTCCGGCAGGCAGAGTTAAGGCACCCTTTGCAATTCGGCACAGACCGAGGGGACTCAGGACAGAAATCCCCAAGGGTGTGACACAGTGCACTGGGGCTGAAATAACCAGTGCTTCCTGGAACGCAGTACAGACAAGGGAAATCCAGAAGAATAGTCGGTAACAGAATCAGAAGTCAGGACGGGCAGCAATCAGGCGAAAACAGTAGACGAGCAGGAGATCAAAACCAGGAGTCAGATAAACAGCAGTGAAACCAAGCGGAACAGGAAACACGATCTGACAACGAGGACCAGACTTGCGGGGTTTAAATAGGAAGACAGACAATAATCATGGAACCAGGAACAGGTGTGCAAATCCCAGGCAAACAGGCTCAGACTACAGGATATCACGAACATGTAGAAACAGTCCAAGATGCGTGGAGCCCAATGTAAGGATCCTGACTGGGATGCAGGCAACTCAGGTTCGATCCCAGCCAGACCCAAATACACAATATTGTGTAAAACCAAATGCTGATCCTGACACAGATGCCTCGAGTGTGCAGCAGGCCGCAGGCGCCATCTTAGGTCCCTGTGAGTTCGTTGGCCGCTCAAAGGCTAGTCTAATGTCAGGTTGTCGGGGTTTGGCTGGACCTTGGGGCCTCTTACTTTTCTTCCCCATCGTCTCTGCTTTTAGGGGGTGTCTGTCTCTTGGGTCAGAATCGCACAATACTGTGATTTTTCCGTTGTTTTCTCTAGGTCTGAGCGGAGCTCTGTGAGAATGCGTCCGCTCAGTTTCGCTGTCGGCCACGCCCCCCCCCTGGTCATCTATTTTGACCCCTTTTATTTGTGGGTGTTCCCGTATAGCTTGGAGAAGTGGTTCGGGTGTCAGCACAAAGAGTAGAGGGGATAGGGGGCATCCCTGTCGGGTGCCGTTGGTTATGTTGAATGACGGGCAAGTCGTCCCGGTTATCTTTATTTGTGCTGAAACGGAAGTGTATAGTGCGAGAATAGCTGTTATATATGGGGGGGCATGTTTAGATGTTCTAAAAGGGTGAACATATAAGTCCATTTTACACGGTCAAATTCTTTCTTAGCGTCAAGGGAAATCGCTAAGGATGGCGTTTTTGCGGTTGCTAGCATCCATATTATGTCGATGTTACGTCTCGTGTTTTCGGATAACTGACGTCCAGGTATGAATCCTACTTGGTCGGCGTGGACTAGGCTTGTCAAGTATGGGTTCAGTCTTCCTGCTAAGATCTTGGCGAAGATTTTGCTATCGTGGTTTATGAGTGAGATAGGTCGGTATGCTTCTGGTTGGGTGTGGTCTTTGCCTGGTTTTGGTAGTAGAATAATGTTTGCCCGTGTCATGTCCCCGTCTGGTGGGGTTCCCGTCATTAGGTCTTGGAATAATGGAAGTCTCTTTTTGACCGACCGCACACATGGTTTCATGCCCAAACTAGTTCCAGAGAATTAGGCTGTGCGGCCAGTCTATTTCGAACAGTCTAAGTAATGTTCAAATAGTCCAACGGAGCCATTCGTGCACATAGGTAGTGAGTGTAGTTGGTTCGGTAGATTGTGTCTATCGACCAGCGCTCCATTTGTGCAATTCCCGTCGAACCTAACGGGGAAGTGGAAGTCCCAGCGATGTTCGTGCCGTCAAGTGTTCCGATTCTAGTTCCATGCACTCGACGACAAAACACCGCTGGCCGCATTCGTATTCCAAGATGGCCGCCGCCACGTGTTCGTGCATACGAACGTCGACCACTTAGAAAGTTTGGGTGTTTGTGGTTTTAGAGGTGTTAAGAAGGTCAATGAGTGACTGTGTTCCATTTGAACGGGTAAACGAACAAAGTGTATAAGCTCCCTTCCTTTCTCCGTTAGATCCTCACCCAGTCTCCACTCCTTCAAAAAAATCATTAAAAACTCACTTCTTCACGAAAGCGTATCAATTAAACTGTTACTAGCTCCCCCACCGCATCCTGATTACTCTCCTGCAACTGTCATTAAAAAACACACTAAGTCTTCAGTGAATACTATTCTACAAATCTACTTTTCTACCCCTACCTTTTGTATCACTTTACCCCACTTACCCCTAGCATGTAAGCTCATTGAGCAGGGCTCTCAACCCTTCTGTTCCTGTGTGTCCCACTTGTCTGGTTACAATTGTGTGTTTGTTAGCACCCATTGTATAGCGCTGCGGAATTTGTTGGCGCTATATAAATCATAATAACAGTCATTCAACGCGCAGCCATATTATATTTGTGCCAATTGACACATGTTCAGCAAAGAGGGGGAAAAGGATGTTTTTATAACCTCTGATTTCAGAGAAATTTAGGCATTGGCTAGCAATTCTGCTAGCACTATATGTAGATGAAATTTTATTCACTATTATTGTCACAATTTGTAGAAGGAAACCCACACATACAGAACCTAAAATACAGGTATCGAAGCTGTATTACTGTGTCTTAAAGGAACACTTTAGGGTCAGGAACACAAACATGTATTCCTGACTCTATAGGGTTAAAACCACCATCTAGCTCCCCTGTCCCAAGTACAATCCTACTTGTATTCAAGTAGCTGCTTGCTTTGTGCCTGTTTCCTTTAAACCTGCCCACTGCCTGCTGACATCAGTAGAAGTGGTAGCCTGATCCAATCACAATGCTTCCCCATAGGATTGGCTGAGACTGACAAAGAGGCAGATCAAGGGCAGAGCCAGCATGATTCAAACACAGCCCTGGCCAATCAGCATCTCCTCATAGATATGAATTGAATCAATGAATCTCTATGAGGAACGTTCAGTGTCTGCATGCAGAGGGAGGAGACACTGAATGTTTGGATGCATTTTAGGCAGCCATGACCCAGGAAGGATCTCTTACCGCTATCTGAGGAGTGGCCAGTGAAGTTATCACTAGGCTGTTATGTAAACACTGCATTTTCTCTGAAAAGACTGTGTTTACAGCAAAAAAAAGCCTGAAGGTAATGATTCTACTCACCAGAACAAATTCAATAAGCTGTAGTTTTTCTGGTGACTATAGTGTCCCTTTAAAGTATAGATTAGTCAAAGTAGAAAAAGCCGGGGTCAAGGAAAAGAGAAATGAGGTAAACGGTAGACAAGCCAAACTTCAAGAACACGGAGAGTAGAATAAACAAATAACAAGCCCAGGTCAGTAACAAAATAACTCAGAAATAGATATGCACCATTGTGCTAAACAAGAACCACAACAAAGCAATTTTGACAAAAAAGGGAAATAAATAAGTCCCATGCCCAACATTAATTGGTTGGCGTCATTTAGGGCAGAAAGACCTGCCAAATTTGTTTCTTTGCTTATTCGTTCGGTTCCGTCGAATGGCCGCTAGGTGTCATGCCATTCAAACATTGGCGCGATCGAAGATAAAGATGCGCCCACAAGCAGCATCTCTCTCTCTATTGGAGAGGTGATCTGGGGCCTCAGAGCAGGTAAGTATTACAAGTATTTAAGGTTAAACTGTTTTTGTCATGACAGGTGTCATGACATGTTTAAAGTGCTTAACCTTACACTGAGTTATAAAGGACACAATATTATCCAGTACCATTGCTACTAAATTGCAGGGACTGACAGCACTGGTGAATCTCAAGAGATCAGGGAGCTCTTTAGTTCTTGCAATCACTTTTTTACCAGATGACACTGTATGTCTAGTTCCACTTTATTAAAAAGATTTTGAATAAAGAGATTATTTTTGTATTTTTTTTTTACTGAAAGCGAGCAGTGGTGAGAATATTTCAGGAATGCATATTCTTATGTTTCTTTTTTATAGCTTGAGGGAATTAAAGGATCCATTTCCATAGTGTCATAAAATACATTTTTTTTTTATTTTTTTTTAAATTCTTTATTTTTGGTATGCAGGTCATTACAACAGTTCCTGTCTCGCCACAACAGCGCCGACAGGCTCAATTCTCATATGATAACAGTATTGTGGCAAGTTGGGCATGCATACATTTTTATGTGAAAAGAGGTTGAACAGTAGCTTTATATTAAGACATGGCAGAGTAGTCAGTACATTTAACTTTTAAGCATAACAGGTTTGTTGCATGTTGGTAAGACTATGTAGCTGAGCAGTGCATGTTTAATTAAGTAGGTATGAACCGCTTATGAAATTACACGCTTATGTGAATCTATGGCATGTGCAATTTTCCCCACACGTTACCAAGGAATATGATGAGAGTGTGTTAGATTAGACATTATACAGTGCTCTGCAATAATGATAGGTACACCTAAATATATACGTATAGTTACAGCCGCATAGTTATTCTTCCAGCAGATGGGATTACCCTTGTGAGTGCACTGTTGAGTGACATTTAGTGGTCGCCTGCCAAAATACATCTCGAAGCATTTAATTAAAAGGGGGCCTAAGGACTGCTATGGTAGTTATAGTCCCGGTGTGTGTCATGGTCGTATGGTGGCAGACCCTGCATGAGCGATCTAGGCGAGTGCCTATCTTAGGCGGGAAAGGAGTCCCTGTTGCCGTGCCGGTCCTCTCGTACAGTACGGTGGCTGTAGGGGGTCAATCCGCGTTCATCAGCTCGCATGCGGTATGGAAGGTAAGGTTGCGTTGTTGTCCCTCTGTAGTCAGGCTGGTGGGGTGTGAGGAGGTGCTCGCCCGTTCCCGTTTGGCATACCTCAGCAGTCCGTCCTTGAGAAGTCGGAAGGGAGGGTGCACCAGTCAGCCCTCGAGCATGGATGGCTGGGCCTGCAGTCTCCGTCATTTCAAAGGTGGACTCTGCGCCCTGTGTGTTCTCGTGAAGGTGCTGCTTCTTGACGGAGCTGCCAGCAAGTGTATTCCGTGCAGGGGGAGCGGTGTGGGCCACTTCTGAGCCTTACTGCCGGTTTTGGCGCCAGCATCTTAGGTCTCCTCCATCTTGCGCCCAGCGCCTTGTTGCTGGATCCGGGCGGCCCTGCTGCTGCTCCCGGGATGGTCGGGGCGTGCGGGGGTGGGGACCGGGATCACCCCCCCGGTCCATAGGGGGGGGGGGGGGGGCCACGTCTCCACGGGTCTGGCTCCTGTCTGAGCACCGATGGGCAGGACAGCAGGGCAGCGGCTGTCTGCCCCACTCACCGCCGGAGTAGGCCTCGTTGGCGCCAGTGAGGAGTCATCCCCCAGGGGACTGAAACCAGTCCGGCCAGCCTCTCCCTGGGTCCGGTACTCTCCACCCGATTAGTTTCGCCGATAATTGTCAGCTTTTTGTGGCAAAGTAAGCTGTTTTCTTGGTTTATCAGTTATAAGTTTCAGGAGCTGGCCTGACATGCGACCATCTCGCTCGGCGGCCTGGCCCCGCCCCCCATAAAATAAATTTTTATACTAGGAGTGCTTGAAAATGTTTACGAGTTAACCCACAACCCTGCTTTGATGATCTGCAGTCAACTTATCAAGAACATCTAACCAATAATCTGATATAGTTTATGTGTTTTACAAAACAGACCAAATTAAGTAAAAACTGTTTATTTTTAGTAATTTCCAATGATCACCTGGCCTTTCTTTATTGAAACATCTGTTACGTAATGTTTAATATTTTGTGTGTTCTAAGCACTGCAGCTATTGCTATTCATTGCAGTGGCTATAGTACAACATTTCTTTGGATGCTGTATTCCAGTTTGCATCAACACTTTTTTGAGTAGTTTAACAAAAAATGTGGGGTCTGCTGGCACGTAAAGTCCATAGCCCAACCTTTCTGTTGCAGCTCAGCAAATATTGATATTACTTACTAATTGAAAGTGCAATTATGTAGTAGTTGTAGTGCTTAAATTGTCTTTAAAGGATTGTCCCAGTCTCCTCCTAGTAATTGAGGTCTGTTTCAGAACCTACCACTTTGACCTCTTATTAGTACAATTTTTAAAGTGTATCTGTAATCTACAAAATATGTTGACGATAAGATCAACTTCAGGTAGGGTTGCTTGTAACCTACATGTTGTATTGGTCTAATTGCTAATAAATATAGTTTACAAGATACACTTAACCTGAAGATCAATTTTATTTTCTGCAAGATAGGTCAGTTGCAATAGATGTCGTAGGTGTATACACATTTTCACTTACCCCACCAAAAACAATGCAAAAAATAAAATAATAAAAATGTATGCTGCAGCCCCTATTGCTTAGTATGCACATTCACATACTTATGTATGCCTCATTTGGACCAGTGGTGTCTTGTTTGTATTTCTTGTAATACCATTATATCAACATATAAAGACCTGAAGGGGGCAAACCCATGCCAGGTCACCTATATGGTGGCTTTAATAAAACAAAACAGAAGAAAAAAAAGAATAACATAAATAATGCATTTGCTAGCAATTTGTGTATGACAATGTTTACATGAAATGTACCTATATTTAATGAAAAATACACTTTAAATGTTTGTTACTCTTGATGGATGCAAGAATTGTTTTCTTTTTTTTATTCTGTTGATTGTTTTAAGTAACAAGCTCTTTCTAAATAATATGTTTTATTATTTCTTTCCTTTTCATTGTATAGTTTGGCTGAAGTTTTCTCTTTCCCTTCCAGGATCTCTCAGTTTCAGCGATCCCTTGCTCCAGTGGATTGTGTGGGAAATCCAAAAGAATTGCTACCGTGGACCTATCGGAATTTGCTGTAAATCATGACGTGGTTTTCAATAGAATACACTCCCCAGGAGACTTGGACACGTTTTGCTCTCCCAAGAGGAAAGTTAAATGAATGTGAGAAAAAAAACATAGCAAAAAAAAGAATGGTAAGATGGTAAGCATCTTGTTTGCCTGAACTGATTTTAACAGAGTCTGTTACTGGGAAAAAATTATATCAGAGCTGCTACATGAAAGGAAACAAAAGATATTTATAGCACCAGCGTCTTTATTTTTATTGGTCCGTTTACTAGTGTTATGTTTGCATACACTTTAGAATACTGTTACCCTGAGATACAACTGGGGGTTATTTATGAAGCAATTGAGGAGAAAAGTTCTAAAAGTGAAACTATCACCATGGAAACCAATAGAACATTCCTGCTGATTACTCTGCTTTTAGAACTTCGCCCTAGATTGGATTGCTTTTTATAAATAATCCCTATTATGCACAAACGCGGTTTTAATCATTTTCTTACAGATTGCTTTTTTTGTGACAACCCACTACAGTATAAAATATTATACAGTCGTCGACATCTCCCCCTGCACATATAATGTATTTATCTTTTACAAGTTAATGTGACAGCTGCATTTATTTTTTATTTTTTTCAAAAGCACATTTTCCATGAACCCAGGTTTAAATTGACCCTGACTAAGGACCAACTGGATGCTGAGTCTGTATTCTTGTTGTATGCAGTATATGCATATTCTGGTAGTGTTGAACTCCTATAGCTCAATTAGTTTTTTTGTTCTTTTTATATAGTTTTTTTTTTTTTTTTTTAATTCTTAATTTATATAGTGCAGTGGTAGTCAACCTTTTTCTTACTACCGCCCACTAATGCATCTTTTTGGTTGAAAAATTTTCCTTACCGCCCACCAGTTATCGCGCAAGTGTGGAATATTTTTTTCGAAAGGAGGGTGTTTTAAAAAAAAAAAAAAAATGTGCGTTCATTTATCTTTTCATTTCCAATTAATGCATGTTTATAATGTTTTTAACTTTATAAAGTTTAATGAGAAAACAATAAAGTAAATAGAAATTACCTTTACTAGTGATTAATGAGATCCTTGAGGTTGATGCTGCAAGACTAAATATTTGATATCCGGTTCGATTTTCGTAAGGAACAAACAAAGATCTCCTCTTTCGGTGATATTCAGACGACTTCTCTGTTTGCGCATAATAGGATTTCTCATCTGTGCGTCAACTCCCCTCTTCTCCCTTTTTTTCCCCCTTTTTTTAACCTTCCTTATAGCAATGCCCAGTAGGAAGGCTGAGCTAGGTATCCCACTATAACAGACTGGCACACAGGGCCGCCATCAGGGCATGACAACCGTGACAATTGTCACGGGCCCGGCGGCCCTGGGGGGCCCGGCCGCCCGGGCCCGACGTGTATCAGCGGAACTGCCGCCGGTGCATCTGCACCGGGGCCCACACGCTTATGGGGCCCATCAGGTGGCCCAAGCATTTAGGGCCACCCAATGGGCCCTATTATCTTCAGGGGCCCGGTCAGCGCTGTAATAGCGCGACCGGGCCCCTTTAAAAAAAAAAATGCAGCCGGAAGCAAGTGCTGCTGGGAGGAAGTGACGTCCGGTCACTTCCTCCCAGTTTACTCCGCGCGGGAAGGAGGAGAGAAAGGCCGCGAGGAGAGGCAGCCGACTCACATCATCCCTAGCCAATGAGGTGTATGTGTGTATGCCAGTGTGTGTGTGTATGTATGCCAGTGTATGTGTATGTCAGTGTATGTGTGTGTATGCCAGTGTATGTGTATATGCAAGTGTATGTGTATATGCCAGTGTATGTCAGTGTATATGTGTATGCCAGTGTATGTGTATGCCAGTGTATGTCAGTGTATGTGTATGCCAGTGTATGTGTGCCAGTGTGTGTATGCCATTGTGTGTATGCCAGTGTTTGTGCACTGTGTGTATGCCAGTGTGTATGCCTGTTTCAGTATTTGTATCTGTTAGTGTGTGTGAGTGTGTATTCCTGTGGGCAGGATTTGGAGGCGGGCCCTGTGGGCGGGCTTGAAGGGGGGCCCAGACCTTGAGCTGTGTTAGAGGCCCCAAAATTTGTGATGGTGGCCCTGCTGGCACACATACATACATACATACATACATATATACATACAGACACACAAGACACACATACAGACAGACAGGCACACATGCAGACACACACACAAGACATACATACAAAGACACATACACACATACAGACAGACACAAGAAACATATACATACAAAGACAAGACACACATACATACACACATATATACAGACAGACACACACACGACACATACAAAGACACACATACATACAGACACACAAAAGACATACATACAAAGACACATACAGACAGACACAAGAAACATATACATACAAAGACAAGACACACATACATACACACATATATATATACAGACAGACACACACACACACGACACATACAAAGACACACACACAGACACACACAAGACATACATACAAAGACACACACACAGACACACACAAGACATACATACAAAGACACATACACACACAAGACATACATACAAAAACAAGACACATATATACAGACACACACAAGACACATACATAAGACACACATACAGACACACACAAGACATACATACAAAGACACATACACAAACAAACACACATTATATTTGTCACCCTCCTGTTTCCTACCTTTAAGGTGCAGGAGGTTGACTTTCCCTGGGGTCCAGTGGTGGCTCAGGTGGATGGGAGTCAGAGTTCCCACTCTGACTCCCTCCTCCTCCTTCCTCCCGCGCGGGCTCTCATTATGCTGGGAGGAGTGACCGGGGAATCACTTCCTCCCAGCAGAGATGATGTCATCACAGGGGGCCGGTCGCGCTGTTAAAGCGCCCAGCGCTGACCGGGCCCCCTCACAATCCACATCCATCGGGTGGCCCTGACAGCATGGGCCACCCGATGGACCCCTCTATATGCGGCCCCGGCGGATTGCCGCCCGGGCCGGGGCCGCAAGTGGTGATGGCGGTACCCGGTCGCAGGGGTACCGCCGGCTCGCACCCGCCCGCCCGCTCACCCAATCCATAAAAAAATTTGAAAATCCCTACCGCCCACCTGGAATCCCGAAACGCCCACTAGTGGGCGGTAGGGACCAGGTTGACGACCCATGATATAGTGCATCAACATTATTGTTGAATGGGTAAGGCAGTGGCTGAGTGACAGGCAACAGCAGGTTGTAGTCAGTGGAGTATATTCGTGGCATGGTCTTGTCACCAGTGGGGAACTTTAGGGATCTGTACTTGGGCCCATTCTCTTTAATATTTTTATTAGTGATATTGCAGAAGGTCTTGATGGTAAGGGATGCATTTTTGCTGATGATACTAAGATATATAACAGGGTTGATGTTCCAGGAGGAATAAGCCAAATGGCAAATGATTTAGGTAAACTAGAAAAATGGTCATAGTTGTGGCAGCTGAAATTTAATGTGGATAAGTGCTAGATAATGTATCTTGGACGTTAAAACTCAAGGGCGGGGGGGGCGGGGCCAAGCCAGCAAGCAGAGAAGTCGCATGAAAGCTGGGCTCCCGCTGTATTTGCCGTTTTTCGATAAAAACTACTTAAAATCAAGACATAACAATACCAGGATGAGCCGCCTATATCAGGGGCGACCTGGCGACAAATCTAACACCCATATTGAGAGCTCGAAAGAACGGACGCCCAGGGTGGAAAGCCAAGGGGAAGGAAACGGGAGAGGCGGCCGCTCTCCTCGCCCGGACAACGGAGGTGCAACCCCACAGATGCCCTGCTCCTTCCCCAGGACCGGCGGGGGTTATCCCGGTCCAACTCGGAACAGCAACCTTTCCACAATTGCCCCGGCGGAGACGCCTTGTGAGCAGCGGGGAGAAGCGAAGTTAAGCAACATGGCCGCCGCCACGCAGAGAAATCGGGTCTTGAGACTAGGCTGGACGGATTGTTCGCCAAGTTCTGGATGAAACTGGCGTCCAGGGAGCAACAGGCAGGCGTAAATACACCTGCCGCAAAGCAGCAGACACCCACACGAACGAAGCCGGTGCAACCATGAACCCCCGGGACACACGGGGCAGGCCCGTCGCTACCGGACAGGCAAACCAAGCAACTGCTTGGGGCCCCGAGCTGGCCTGGGGCCCCAAGCAGAGCCGGTGCTTCCTATAAGGCTGGAGCCGCCTGAGCGCTCTATAGAGAGCCTCAGGCGGCTGCAGCACTCCTTTCTCGTCACCTCCCCTTCCCTGTAGCGTGGCCGAGCTCCTCTTCCTCCGGCCGGGAACCGCGCGGTACAGGAGATTTAGTTTCCTGTTCCCGGCCGGACTGACAGGAAGGGCACACTGAGTGCTCACTTCCTTTCAGTTCGGCCGGGAACAGGAAACTGAATCTCCTGTACTGCACGGTAACCAGTCGGACTGACAGCCAGGAGGAAGAGGAGCTCGGCCACGCTACAGCCAGAGAAGGGGAGGTGAGAAGAACATAAGGAGGAAGGGGGAGTAACAAGAACATAGGGAGGGAGGGGGGAGTAAAAAAACATAGGGGGGAGTAAAAAGAACATAGGGAGGGGAGGGGAGTAAGAAGGATACAGGGAGGGGGAGGGGGGAGTAAGGACACAGGGAGGGGGAGGGGGAGTAAGAAGGACACAGGGAGGGGGGAGGGGAGTAAGAAGGACATAGGGAGGGGGAGGGGGGAGTTAGGACACAGGGAGGGGGGGGGAGTAAGAAGGACACGGGGAGGGGGAGTAAGAAGGACACGGGGAGGGGAGTAAGAAGGACACAGGGAGGGGAGGGGGAGTAAGAAGGACACAGGGAGGGGGAGTAAAAAGGACACAGGGAGAACATAGGGAGTAAGGACACAGGGAGGGGTAGGGGGGAGTAAGAAGGACACAGACAGGGGGGAGGGGAGTAAGAAGGACATAGGGAGGGGGGGAGTAAGGACACAGGGAGGGGGAGTAAGAAGGACACAGGGAGGGGGGAGGGGAGTAAGAAGGACACAGGGAGGGGGAGGGGGAGTAAGAAGGACACAGGGAGGGGGGAGGGGAGTAAGAAGGACGCAGGGAGGGGGAGGGGAGTAAAAAGGACACGGGAGGGGGAGGGGGAGTAAGAAGGACACAGGGAGGGTGGAGTAGTACGAAGAACATGGGGTGAGGAGATGAGGAAAACACAGGGAAGGGGGAGGTGCGGAGATGAGGAGAACACAGGGAGGGGAGTGAAGAGAAGTGGAGATGAAGAGAACACAGGGAGGGGGGGTGAGAAGAGACTGGTAGGGGAGGGTGGGGGAAGAGGAAAGACCACTGAGGGGCAGTGCAGAGCTCTAAGCAGTATTTGCACTGTAAACCTTTTCTGTTTATATAAAGTGTGGGTGAACTTAAACTGTATGGCTATGCTGTGGTTCCTGTAGGCTTTGTGTGCATGTGGGAGTCTGGAGGGTGAGGGGTTGGGGGTGGGGGGCCTCCATGTCCATTTTGCTTGGGGCCCCCAAATTCCTTCAAACGGCCCTGACACGGGGTGAGCCGCAGATGGCAGACATGTAGAGCCCGCGGGCCGAAGCGACAGCAACTGCCGACAGCAGCAGCAAACCACAGAACCCGCCCGACAAACACCAACCCACGACTAAAGGCGACTCTGAGGAGGCCACACACCTCCACAGGCGGGAACGGGAAGCGGCGGAAGAAGCCTGCGCGAGCCTCACCAAACCCTATATGCCGACACAGAGCAGAGGCAGGTCCTTATCCGGACACACTCCTGAGCACAAACTAACCACCCGATACACCTCACCACTCAAGGAGAAGACGTTGATACTAGGACCGTACACTCTTCTTCCGAGCTGGGGGCTCACCCGGAGGTAACCCTCCCATGCCATCCATATACACGAGGAGAAGGCCGCCCTCCGGCAAATCCTTGGACCCCCGACCCTGTTGATTGGGTCAATGGACATGTGGCAAGGGCCCCTACTAAGGCCTCGGGCCGAAGACACACGGCACCCGGACAACAAACACCCAGGAAGTGCAGAGAGACAACCATAGCACGGGGAGCTGGGAACCAGGAGGATCCAGGCAGACACAACGATCACCACGCAATGCCACGGAGAAGCCTGCCTCATAAAGCACACTTGTGGCATCGTGTGAGGTGTCCCAGCAGCCCACACCCCGGCTACCGGCCCAGACACTGAGCAGGACATGGGACGCTCTCACACTACAGTAACTGTATGGCCGCATAGAGACACAAACGTCTCCTTTCCTTTAATCTGGCTTAATCATTTATTTATTTTTTTACATTCTTTATTTCGGTTTTTGTCAGTAGAAAACAATTTAACCAACATACATACTTCAGTGCAACAATATTTTGTTAATGTCCGTGTCTGGTGTGCTAAAGGGTTAACTTATGGGAACTGTTGGGGGGCTCCCCTTCTGTTCTAGCGCACCCTATCCCGTATGACGTTCGCTGGCAGACTACGGGGTTACTATTGGGGCTCCGCTTCTCATTGAATCTGTAGGGATTGATGAATCCAGCCTCAGAATGTCCGTTGAAGGTGCATTTCTCCCGTTCCCCTCCCCCATCCCGGGCCCCCGTCCGGAGGTCTCAAATTTAGGGCGAAGAGGGTTGTGTGTAGTGTTTTGAGGGATTAATAGACTGGGATTATAGCTTGCAATGGGGTTAGGCCGGGGTTCATCGGTTCGGGGAGTAGGTCGTGCCCTATCGTCTAGTAGGAAAAAGGGGGTTGCCTTGTGGAGTGGCCCAACTTTGGGGTCCTGGAGCTACCAGTCGGTGGAGTTGGTGGTATCGTGCTGTTAGGCTGGTGCCTTTGCGCATTAATGTGACTGGCTGACGCCGAACGGCTCACTTGTTCAGGATGGCAGAATTGACAATCCCTTGTTAGTCGGGATCTGTTATGTCTCATGTCGTGGGATTGGGTGGTGTTGGGGTCATGTAATGCCAGGGGTAGTTAACGTCGCCCAAAGGCTGCAGGTGTCACTCTGTTTCCGGTCGGGGGTGAGGGGTCTATGTGCTGGCCAACCCCCTGGGCGATCTATTCGATTCTGTGGCGGTACCTATGGTCCCTTCTAGCATCCGTCTGGTTTCAGGACCCGTCCGAGTCGCGTGGTCCCCCTTTTCCCAGTGGGAGCCAGCCCGCCATGTGGGGGTGGTTTGTGTAGGGTTTACACCCGTTGGTCCGGTCTTCTTGCAATTTGCTGCGTGAGCGTCTCTCCCTGCCCCGTCTCCCTCCGGTTTGTGGCAGCCTATTGTGTCTGGTCCAGCCGTGTTGTGTGTGTTGCTCTATTGGTCCATTTCTTGCTCGTGTGTGATTCGTGTGGGGTCAGTCTTAGGGGAGGGGGTGCCCTTGTCATATGTTCTTAATCCTTTTGGTGGGGGAAGTCAGTCGGGTCTGTTTGGGCACAAGTGCGGAGTTAGAGTGGCCATCTACGGGCTGTCCACCTCTCACCTACGTAGGGGAGCTGGTCAGGGGAGGAAGGGGTGGAGGGGTGCACCTCGGGGGGCGCGGGGAAGATGGCGGGGGGGGGTTCCTGCATCCCAGTGTCCCGCGCGCTCTCGTTATCTTTCCTCGGCTCCTCTCCCAGGCCCCACCCCCGGTCGGCCATGTAGATGATCCAGGGGGCCCACAAGCAAATGCAGCGCTCCTGTGTCCCACGTAGTTAGGCCGTGAGGGTGTCACGTCCTGCTCTGTTCTGTGGAGATGTCTGGTCTTGGCTTCTAGTATCCAGTACTCTTGTTACAATTCTTGTTTAGTTTTTCTTGCTTTTTTGGTTTTCTATTCTATGTCTGGTTTTCTTTATGCTGAGATTTCTGGGTTCATTCCTGTAATCCATCCCAGGGATTCCCAGTCTCCAGGTTTCATTTAAATGTTTGTTTTATGTTGCCACACCCGTTTGTTTTCCATCATTCACTCTGTTTCAGTGAGGGAGCTCCTCAAGACTTCTTCCTTTTCTTGCAGGTAAGTGCTATATATGTCTTTTGGTTGTTTTAGCATACATTAGGCAGTGTAGGACCTGCCAGATATGGGGTACATTGGCGTTGTTGGCAGGCTTATGCAATGTATGATCATATAGTGTGACTAAATCCCCATGATTTCCATATGTAGTTATTTCTCCTCTTGTAATGGTTTAGAAAAGGGGGAAAGCAAGGAACCTGTTCCTGTTACCTTTATTGGGTTAATTCCAGGACAAAACGAAAAAGGAAAATGCTTTCTTGATCTATAGGGGACACCTATACAAGATAAGCCACAACAATGATTGCCTGACTCAACAAGAAGTCAATAACGGCAATCCAGTATTAAGTCGGGAAAAATAATTTAATCAAGAAAAATAAAAAATACTTTATTATACAATAGGGGACACCTATCCAAGGTAAGCCCCAGCAGTGGTTGCCTAACTAGATAACAGATTACTAGCGGCAATCCAATGTAGAGTTAAAAAGGGGGAAAAAACAGTATGAATCAATAGATGAGTTTAACACTCCTGTGGTACATATATGTATCGAAAAATCATGATAAGATACAATGTGAGAAATCCCACAGAGGCAAGCTCAATCTATTGTAGCGATAAAACAAGTGTCAATTTGACAGTATCTCGTTATGTTTAACTCGCATTAGTGTGTTGTGTTAGTCTCATGAAATGCTGTATCAGTATAATAGCGGTAACAGATGATAACAGCTAATCTCGTGTCATGATAACACATGTCATCAGAAGAAACGATGTCTAAAGTCTTTCTGTGCAAACCTGGGCACAGAATATCGGGTGGATCCTGTGCTGTGGCTGATGCTGCAGCGGGACTCGCACTAACGTGAGGAACAAGGGAAAACTTAAAACACCTACACTACCTAATCCTGTTATGAAATCGTCAGAGGGGTATAAGAACCCTAAGTACAGAAGAAGTAGGAAGGGTGCCTTCGTGGGCACTCAATATAGGATAGAAAGAAAAAGGTAGACAATAAGTATAGATGTAAATAAATCCCTCGCTAGCAGGGATAAATGATCCCGGTATATTCGTCAGATAAAGCTATTTACAAATTCATGTCCAAAAAAGGGTCTACGTGTATCACCTCGGCGGAAGATCGCCGCCTAAGTTCCCAGCCCGTGGAAATTATGCACAAGGCCAAGGGGGTGTCCGAGGATACAGTAGTAGAACCTAATTATTCGGTAGATTCCCGGTGTATGCGCCCCGACGCGCGTTTCACCTAGCTTCAAGGTTCATCACCCTTCCTACTTCTTCTGTACTTAGGGTTCTTATACCCCTCTGACGATTTCATAACAGGATTAGGTAGTGTAGGTGTTTTAAGTTTTCCCTTGTTCCTCACGTTAGTGCGAGTCCCGCTGCAGCATCAGCCACAGCACAGGATCCACCCGATATTCTGTGCCCAGGTTTGCACAGAAAGACTTTAGACATCGTTTCTTCTGATGACATGTGTTATCATGACACGAGATTAGCTGTTATCATCTGTTACCGCTATTATACTGATACAGCATTTCATAAGACTAACACAACACACTAATGCGAGTTAAACATAACGAGATACTGTCAAATTGACACTTGTTTTATCGCTACAATAGATTGAGCTTGCCTCTGTGGGATTTCTCACATTGTATCTTATCAGGATTTTTCGATACATATATGTACCACAGGAGTGTTAAACTCATCTATTGATTCATACTGTTTTTTCCCCCTTTTTAACTCTACATTGGATTGCCGCTAGTAATCTGTTATCTAGTTAGGCAACCACTGCTGGGGCTTACCTTGGATAGGTGTCCCCTATTGTATAATAAAGTATTTTTTATTTTTCTTGATGAAATTATTTTTCCCGACTTAATATTGGATTGCCGTTATTGACTTCTTGTTGAGTCAGGCAATCATTGTTGTGGCTTATCTTGTATAGGTGTCCCCTATAGATCAAGAAAGCATTTTCCTTTTTCGTTTTGTCCTGGAATTAACCCAATAAAGGTAACAGGAACAGGTTCCTTACTTTCCCCCTTTTCTAAACCATTACAATATCTCTGAGGGTTACCCCCTCCCCACCTGTTCCTTTAAGACTCAAGACATTTACTCTGAGGCTATGTCTTTCTTCTGTTTATTTCTCCTCTTGTTTTGCCTTTGTTATCTTGTCTTGTTTTAGTTTGTATACCCAGTCCATGTACAGTCCTGTCCAGTCTTGCCCAAGTTATGTTCATGTTTTCCTCATGTCTTGTGTATATGTTCTGGGTTTAGCTTACTATCCTTCTCTGGTTCTGGGTTCTACTAGTTCTGTCTTGTTTACATGTTTGGTGCCTATCTCTAGTCTTGCCTTGTTTCTAGTACTGGATACAATCTTGCTACAGAGCCTCCCTATTAAGCTCCTGGGAGGTCTGCTTAATTTCCAAGCTCCTAATTCCTGGTATCCGCTGAAGCTCATTCAGGGTCTTGGTATGTGGCTGCACAAACGCTGGTGCTCAACACCAGGGGGCGTGCGGTTACCCTGCACCAGACCCTGCTAATCCACCTCCACGCTGAAGACTCCCACTTAACATCAATCATATTGGGTCCCGGTCCATGCACCGCCGCCTGGACACTGTGTCTGGGTTCCGGGCACCGGACCGCCACCCTGACAGAGGGTTTCCATCGTGTACGTTTCATCCACTTTGTCTATCCATTGTGCTATCGTGGGGATGTCCATCAATTTCCATCTGGCAGGGATCAGGCTTTTGGCTGCATTGAGGAAATGCCTGATTAGGGATTTCTTGTAGCGTGGTACAGGCATCTGTGTGTGGTTAAGCAGCATGGGTAAGGGTTCCAAGGGGATGTCCTCGTCTAGGATTTCCGCGAGTTTGTCGTGGATCTGGTGCCAATAGCCTGTGATCTGGGGGCACGTCCACCAAATGTCAGGTCCGTTCCCTCGGCGGCTTTGCAGCGCCAGCATGTACCGTCGGGTGTTAATCATTTATTTAGTTTTGCTAGCTGTAATGCATGTCGGCAGCTTCATAGGTTTTTTCTAACGACCTGAGTAATGCGGGTCACTATCCTCGTTGCCTAGCTTAGTGCTGCCTAAGCCAGCAGATAGCCTACCCTGTTTGCACAAACCTATTTAGTATTCTGGAGGCACAGTGTATTCACATGCCCCATTGTATACGCGCAACCTACTACCATAGCATAACCTATTTCAGACACAGTAGTGCAGATAACACTTACCATAGCACCACGAGATAGTAAGCTTTTTGCCAGACTGTCCATACCGTAAAGAATGTACTGCATTGTTGCCCTGCAAGCATTACTAGTACTAAATATAATCCTGTCGGGCTTGTTTAATTTGACTCGGTTTGGTTTTCACATGCCAGCATTAGTTTGTAATGCTCAAACCATGTGCTGTTATATAATCTTTTATATTAAAAAAATGAGGCATTGATAATATGGAAATGTAACTAACAATGTTTTCGCTATATCAACCCTATTCTGTGAATATTTATGCCTTTCCCTTTCTTTATTCTGTACCCTTCGCATGTGCCTTAATAAAAGAAAGATTTACAACAAAAAAAAACTCAAGGGCAGAGTAAGGAATATTTTATAGAGTCCTAACCTCAACATCTAAGGAAATGGATTTAGGGGTAGTTATTTCAGATGACTTAAAGGTAGGCAGACAATGTAATAGAGCAGCAGGAAATGCTAGGAGAATGCTTGGTTGTATAGGGAGAGGTGTTAGCAGTAGAAAGAAAGAAGTGCTCATGCCATTGTACAGAACACTGGTGAGACCTCACTTGGAGCATTGTACGCAGTACTGGAGACCATATCTCCACAAGGATATTGATACATTGTAGAGAGATCAGAGAATGGCTACTAAACTGCTTCATGGATTGCAGGATAAAACTTACAAGGAAAGGTTAAAGGATCATTACATGTATACCTTGGAGGAAAGACGAGGCAGGGGGGATATGATAGAAACATTTAAATACATAAAGGGAATCAACACAGTAAAGGAGAAGACTATATTTAAAAGAAGGAAAACTACCACAACAAGAGGACATAGTCTTAAATTAGAGGGACAAAGGTTTTTTTTTAAAAAAAAGCATGCGTAGGGTAGGCATAAGGCTATCCTAGCTATAAGATAAGGCCAGGGACTAATGAAAGTATTTAGAAAATTGGGCGGACTAGATGGGCCGAATGGTTCTTATATGCCATCACATTCTATGTTTCTATGTACATACAATACTCAAATGTATATCTTTGTCTGTTTTGTAAAATACTGAAATGTATATCTTTGTCTGTTTTGTAAAATACTGAAATGTATATCTTTGTCTGTTTTTCACAAAAACAAGTATCACTTCATAGTAATTAAAAATGTCAATGTATTTTGCTACATTTATTGCATATTTCAAGGGCAGTTATCAATAATTCTGTTTTGCAATAAGCTTTTTACATTGAACTTAAAAATAAGTTAATTTAATGAAGTAGAACAAAATGAAAAAGGATGGGGAAGGAAGGGGGTGAAGGTTCACTGCAATGAGATGCTAACCTTGCTTCCTGTGCATGTGACATTAAGTTGAAGTTGTGTATTTCCACTAAGGGTCCCAGGTCTTCTGGAATGAAGGCAGTGAGCTATATATCTGGAAGTTAAGTGATCCATTAGATGTTTTTCAGCAATATATGTTTTGACTTCTCTATGTGGGGGGTTAATACGCTCAACCAGTTTGCTGCTATTGCCCTTATAGCTGCTAAAGTAATTTTATTGGACAATTTACGAGTTCCCCTGAATTAGCACTCTAACAGGCAACTTTTTTCCAGAGAGCAACTAATACTAGCCAAGACCACCATATTTGTAGATAGGAGCCACATAATTGCCATCACTCACCTGAAGGAGTTTACCTATTTTATGTAATTGTTACCTAAACAGAATTGTATACATTTGCTCTTGAGACGTCACACAGATCGATACTTTGGCTGCTGCATCCATGTCTTCCCATTCATCACTGTTTATTTCTCCCATTGTGATAAGTACCTCATTGGGCCCCCAGACTGAAGCAGTAAAATACTTAGTAGGTTAAGGAGCCCCAATTCTCCCCTTAGTTTGGGTTGGTATAATTAACTGATTTTTTCACACTTGCTGAAGAAGAATCTCCAAAGAGAGGGCAAACAGTAGAGGTGATAGGGTGCATCCCTCCCATTGAATATGTTCAGTATCTGCCCTAGGCAGGGTCAACTGTGCCCTTAGACCAGTGTAAAGAGCCGTGACAGCTTCCACAAACAGCAGTGGAAAGCTCCAATGCTCAACTAGTTTGAAGCACCACTCTGTCAAACTCTGTCTGCTTTTCTATTTCGATGCAGAAAAGGCGATATATTATCCGTCATGTTTCACATCAAATCAATCACCCATCTGGTGTTTTTATACAGTTGGCATTCAGGGATAAACCCCACTTGGTCTGGGAATGTTAGTGCCATAATCCTTTCCAATATCTTAGCATCTGTATTGATTAAGGAAATGTATCTGTAATTACCAACTTCAGTGGGGTGCCGCCCCTCTTTTTGCAGCAGTGTGATATTAGCCAGAGTCAATTACGGTGACAGAGGTTTACCCTTCATGGCCGCATTAAAAAATTTAACAATATGTGGGGTTAGTACTTCATGAAATGTTTTATAGTAGGCACAACTAAATCTGTCTGGGGCTGGGATTTTATTATCCTTCTGCATGGAGATCGCCATTGAGCTCTATTCCTGCATTATATCTGCAAGAAGAGTGTTTGTGGCAAATCCTGCCACTGTTCATTGTCCTTTATGTATTTGTAATGTTATGCATACGTGTATATTCCTTTAAGAACCAAGCGTATGTATTCTGTATAACATGGTTCAAAGAAATCCTAGCGTTCATATGCTGCCGGCATACGAAAACCGCCAGCATTCATGGAATCGTTTCACGAACGGTGAACATTGTGACAAATCCAGCCACTGTTCATTGTCCTTTATGTATTTGTAATGTTATGCATACGTGTATATTCCTTTAAGAACCAAGCGTATGTATTCTGTATAACATGGTTCAAAGAAATCCTAGCGTTCAAATGCTGCCGGCATACGAAAACCGCCAGCATTCATGGAATCATTTCACGAACGGTGAACATTGTGGCAAATCCAGCCACTGTTCATTGTCCTTTATGTATTTGTAATGTTATGCATACGTGTATATTCCTTTAAGAAACAAGCGTATGTATTCTGTATAACATGGTTCAAAGAAATCCTAGCGTTCATATGCTGCCGGCATACGAAAACCGCCAGCATTCATGGAATCGTTTCACGAACGGTGAATTTCAACACCCTTAGTGAAACGAACAAACTACCGAATGGAGACCACACACAGGAGGTCGTGTGGCACCCATTAAGGATTGCAACATTGTTGCAATCGGCAATTAAGAGGATTCAGGGTGGCCGTCGTTCGGCTACCGACCACGCGGCGGTCAGCCATCTTGGATCCTTTGTTAAATTCAGCGGTATTTGGTCGTCGAGCGCCTGGAACTAAAATCAGCTACTCGACGGCACGAATACCGCTGGACTTCCAAGCCGTTCGGGAGCCCCGGTCCTTCGGTAATGTGTTCCTACATAGTCATTCGGTAGTTTGAAGGTAACTTAGGAATAATGTGTACTTTGTGCGGCGTTCGGTTATTTAAGCTGGGATCTGAGCGGTACTTTCACGAAATGTGCGCTCAGACCCAAGCTATCTGCCGAACGTCCATTCGTCCAAATCAGACGAATATTGTAGAAATTATATATTTTCATGTGAAATATCGGTTCTGCTGCACGAGGGGATAATCCACTTAACTGTATATTCTGGTGGGAGTGTCCCTCTCGTGCAGCAGTGTATTATGGGAGAAATGTCCAGGTTGCCAAGTCCCCCATGTAGTCCCCTACTGTACAACCCCTGTAATGTCAGTAGGGAAACCCCTTGCATGGGGAATTGCATAAATACTGTGACCTGTGAATAAAGCACTCAGTTGACTCCCAGCCTATGTTTCGTCTAGTTCTTGGGAGGGAAGGATTCTTATTACGCTACCTGGAATATTGTATGCTGTACCTGCCTATGCTGATTATTGCCTGTGTTCCTGTCTACCAGCGGAGATCTTGTGGATTATACTGCCTCTCCGCTACAGTGTTGTAGTATCTGTTGGAATAGTAGGAAGATCTAGGAACACTAAGAACATCTGCAAAAGTTCCTAGTAGTTTTGATTATCTCTGTTGTTCTCTGGAGTGTGGTTGTATAGTGAGTTGTAGTAGGATCAAAATTCAGAGTGTATAGCCTCTGGAGAGGTTAACTAACTTACCTCCTGGGCCTTTCACTGCTTTAATTGGTTTGGGTCTATTGAGCGGGCATAGCTTTCTAGCTAGAAATGCATCTATCTTTTTGTTTTTTTGTGGAAAAACTTACAGGACCATATAAGTTTGTGCTACGTGGATAAATTTGAGGTTTTGACAATCTAGAATGGCTTGCATTTTTATATTTTTCCTGTGTGAGGCAAGTTTGATCAGGTTACCTCAAACTACCACCTTATGGGGTGACCACACAGTGGATGGTAGCATCTCCAGGGTGGTATTAGTTGTAAAGTAGTCTTGAATTATGCAGGATATTTCCTCTGTTCTTTCAGCTTGTTCTTTCAGCATCTATGAATTAAGTCTCCATGACCATGGAGCCAGAGGTACTAGATCTTGAAGGTCTGACCAAGATCTTATCATGGTCTGACCAAGATAAATTATTGATCTCCGAACTAATCATGAGAGGAATAACTTTGCGGGTAATTAATAGCATCTATGGAAGAACAGGTTCCATAAGGAGCAGAATAAAATGTGTAGTCTGTTTTGTTTGGATATTGTAGCCTCCATATGTCAACTAGACCACATGAGTCCATAAATCTCCTCAGCAACCCATCCTGGCTCCCTGCCCCTTATGAATGGACAATTCCTTGGGTGGTTCTCTTGTAAGTTGCCAAACTGCAATGCAGTATTCTCCCATGATCAAATATTCCTTCCTATGAGGTCCCAACAATTGCATCAACTCTTCCCAAAATGCCTTTTCTGGAGTGTTGTTTGCTATAAAAACCTGTGAACCTAGACTTCCTGTTACATAGAAGTATCTCGTCTGTGTTGGTCCGCACCTGTGTGACCTTGAATCCGCTCCATTGTGTTTGCAAATTGATCTGGAGGTGTAGACCCTGTCAAAGATTTGATCCCTTGAGTTATGTGGGACAATTTTGATTCTTGAATAAAGGCAATGTTCGCTGTTAGTCTTTTTAGTACCCTAAATAATAAGTGCCTTATTTTAGGCAAGTTAAGTCCCTTTACATTTAATAGAACAATTTTAATGGTCACAGGACGAACCAAAAGAAAGAACGTATGGCTTTTCTATTATTCCGTATGCAGGATTATCTATTATAGCTAGCAACACATCCAAAGCATAGGAAGTGCGGAAAAAAACAGAAACATAATGAAAGGGACACTCCAGGCAATAAAGTTATTATGGTGATCAGAGGCACTCTTAACTGTTGTCTCCAGCAGTGATGTCCACTCCCCCTGGAAGCATCTGGCTTCTGAATTTTCTGATTCAGGAAATGTGGAGTACCACTGAGCAGGGGCACCTCTGATTGACTTAGAGCAGTCAGTTGATGCTATCAACCAGTCAGAGACTCCCCATTCACAAAACTGGCTTGGAATAGGTATGTTTCTTTCCAAGCCAATATTGTGTATTGTGAATGGGGAGTCTTATGACAGCTTCTTACCAACAAGGTTGGAAACAAGCCCAATTTTTTTGTGTCAGCTCTAAACAAATGTCATGCCATTAAAAGGAACTTCACAATGAAGTTGGTATGGTGCCAGGAGGTCCCTGGAGCGAAATTAAGGTCTTCTCTTCAGCACTGTATGGCTCTGCTGCGGTTAAACTACTTTTAGATTCTTCAAACAGGAAACTTCGGACTGTGGCGGATAGGGGTGCCACTGATTGGTCAATCAGCAGCTCCTAGCACCATAACTTCCCTTTTATGAAGCTATCATGGTTCCCAGCGTGTTCCTTTAATGTTCCTTTTTGTACATCACAGAGGATTCTCTTGTGACATGCATTCCACTGTCGCACAACATGAGGGTGAAAGTATACACCCAATGTCAGTAAACTTCTTCACGATCTTCCAAGTACATTCATTCCACGTCATTTGTACCCACTGCATCCCCGTGTGAACTTAACCTACTCAATAGACCTAATTTTGTGTCATATCAGATTAACAATTGTGTAGAGGAAAACGGTTACCTCACTACTGTGTAAACTGAAACAGGTCTTGCATGAAATAGATGTTACACATTTTTGTCACAGTGTTTTGATCATGATACATTCGGTTAGTTCTGCTTTGTCTGTTCACTTTGATAACTTTTTCAATTACTTTTCTAGGAGGGGAGCTCAGAGCTTGGCATAGTGACTGAATGTAATATGGTTGGCCTCTGTTTGCAGCAAGATATCCTCGATGGAGAATCTTTACAGAAACCCAGGTAAGTCCAGGACCACAGTGTGCCATATTCTGCCCATTGTGCAAAACTGTCTGTCTTCGGTAGAATGTCTACTCTACATTAGTAAATATTTTTATTGCTAAATTTGTGCATCTTAGACAGACTGAAGAGACTACTTAGGTAGATATTTTTGGCCTCTTCCAATGAGCACACCCTCTTGTGCAAGGCTTAAATGCCTTCCATTAGGCAATTATTTCCTGTAGGACTGCTCCTAAAAAATGGGTCTTAACATCTCTGAGAGGCATTCTGGCAAAAGTCAGCATTACAGTGACTGTTCTGCTTGTGTTGTCATCAATCCACTCATCCACATTCTTATCGGAAGGCCTTATTTTCCTTGGGTGAAAAAAACTGCCTTAGTTTGATCTTAATTCTCTCATAACCCCGAGTTATATACATTGTTGGCTACACTAGCTTTCTTCAGTTGTCTTACATGGTAGAGTATTTTGAGCTTGTTTGCTTCTTCTGCAATATTCTGGTTTCAGGAGGAAGTTAACCTTTAATTAATGAGTATGCATATGAGATGCTTCTATGGCGCTTTCATCATTTTATGAATCTAGCTATGTTCTAATTTTGTATGACACTGGCCATATTCAGTCAGTAGCAGTGCATTCAAACTAAATCTTGTAGTAACTAAATTGTGCTATTTTTTTAATGTTACTAGTAAAATAAAAATTAAGAGTGGATGGTCAATTTAGCTTGAATAAAAACAAAATTACATATTTACCAATTTGTATCTGCCATAGTAGCAATACTTAAGCCCTTCATATTGCCACTTGTGTATACATGATTGCCATAGTAGGCATTCATATCCCGCAATCGTGTATACACGATTTGCATTATTGCAAATGAATTTCGTTTGCAAATTAAGCCTTTAGTAAGTCCTGAAAGTCAAAGCTCATTAGCACTGAAAAAAAAAATCACCAAGCTGTGACCTTCACATAACTGGACATAGATAGTAACTTTCTCTGTGTCCTCCGACAGCCCGAGTAACAGAAGCACTGGAGAGGAGGGGGGGTAAGTGGGAAAAATGGCCAGAAAGTCATTCTCTCCTGCTATATTCACACTGAGGACAGCGGGGGGGATGAGATATGATAGCACATCCTCCCTGCTCACTGTAAAACACTGCAGGGGAGCTGCTGCTGGCAGACAATGGAGAGACAAACAGAGGGTGGGTGAAGGGGAGAGTTGAGGGAGGTATTACATTACCTCACCTGCAAATAAAACAAGCAGCAATGTGTGGAGGCTGCACTGGGAAATACAGCCTCCTCACATACAAATCTACCCCCCCTCACACACACACTCACCTTGTCACATCACCCTTGTACTTGACCCGAACATGACCCCAAACCCAATTGAAGTCAATGGGGACCCGAACTTTTGGGCACTAAAATGCTTCTAAAAAAGTCCTGGAAAGGGCTAGAGGGCTGCAAAAGGAAGTAAAATGGGGGTAACAGTAGGACAAGTGCCCTGCAAACAAATGTGGATAGGGAAATAACTTAAAATAACATAAAATAAGCAGCCGCTTAGTAGATAACTCCCTAATTCCCACGTTATTAGGGAGCTATCTACCAAAAGGCTGAAAGACCTAAATTGGTCTTTTAGCCACATTTACTAATACTAAGTAAAGATTACTTAGTATTAGTAAATTCAGCCCCTACTCGCTATACCGCCAGTGGCTGCTCACGGTAAAAAACAAAACAAAAACCTATTGGCCCCCACCCCTGAACGGCGGGTGGGGGCCCTAAAGTAAAATATGGGGGGGGACCTATTGTCCTCCCCCGCAGCCCCCACCCCTGCGCGGCGGGTGGGGGCCCTACATAACAATGAGACCTACTGTCCTCCCCCCCGGCCCCCGCCCCTGAGTGGTGGGTGGGGGCCCTAAATAAGAATGAGGGGGGGACACCCTGCGTGGTGGGTGGGGGCCCTAAATAAGAATGAGGGGGGGGACACCTACTGTCCTCCCCCCTGGACCCCACCAAACTTACCATTAGATGTCTTCTTTCTTCTCAAATCTTATTTTTTCAGCCCCAAAAAAGGGCAAATAAAAATCCATAATAACCGACGCACTTTAGAAAAAAAAAAAATGGGCGCAAACAAAAAATCAATGTTCACCTGGAGGGCTCTGCACAGACTGAGCTCTGCAGGGCGGGGCAAGGCTTTATAAGCCTTCCCCCGCCCTGCAATTAGACTCAGAGCACTCTGATTGGTGGGTTTAAGCCATCCAATCAGAGTGATCTGACAGGTAAATGATGAGACTGACAGGTAAGTCTCTACATTTACCTGTCACATCACTCTGATTGGTTAGCTTAAAATCCACCAATCAGAGTGCTCTGTGTCATTTTACACAGCGTGGGAAAGTTCTTTGGAATTTCCCCACGCTGTGTAACTTGACTCATAACAACACTCTAATTGGTGGATTGAAAGTAACCAATCAGAGAGTTATGAGTCAAATTACACAGCGTGGGAAAATTCCAAAGAACTTTCCCACGCTGTACAAAATGACACAGAGCACTCTGATTGGCTGGAGTTCAAGCTAACCAATCAGAGTGCTCTGTGTCATTTTACACAGCCTGAGAAAATTCCAAAGAACTTTCCCACACTGTGCAAAATGACACAGAGCACTCTGATTGGCTGGATTTCAAGCTAACCAATCAGAGTGCTCTGTGTCATTTTACACAGCCTGGGAAAATTCCAAAGAAAATTACAGTTTGGGTTCGCTCAACTCTAGTCACCATGTCACAACCACCCTGCCACAGTCACTCTCATAAATACACAGGCACCACCCCACAAACCGTAACCCTCATACTTACACAATCACCTCTCACACACAACCCCACAATAAACACAACACACACAACAAGACCACAATGCACACAGCACACTGTAAGCAGTTCCTTCCACACATATGTTCCCAGACACAAGGATACATGTGTGAATTAGTGTATATATATATATAATAAACAATACACAAGATCCAGCGCACTCTCCTATCTACTAAACAGCAACTTCAATGTTGACAGATTTTATTAGTTTTTAAAAGGTTTTTTAAAAACACCTTATCTAGGCAAAAAATAATGGGGATTTAGTTACATTATATGATCATACATTGCATAAGCCTGCCACAACGTCAATGTACCCCATCTTTGGCAGGTCCTACTCTCACAGTCTAATGTCTGCTCTTATGAGATTAACCCACTTACTTGGGAAAAAAATTCCATCTGAGGCTCTCTGCAGTACAAGGCTAAATAGGGACCTGAGATGAGGCACCTGTGACAGGGAGGGGTGCAAAACCAAGGAGTTGGCTAGACTCCCAAATATATACATATGGAACATGGGGGGGTGGCTGCACTCACCTGAACATGCTTAAATGGGGTGCTGCTGGGGGCCATATTATACAATAAACAATACACAAGATCCAGCGCACTCTCCTATCTACTAAACAGCAACTTCAATGTTGACAGATTTTATTAGTTTTTAAAAGGTTTTTTTTAAAAACACCTTATCTAGGCAAAAAATAATGGGGATTTAGTTACATTATATGATCATACATTGCATAAGCCTGCCACAACGTCAATGTACCCCATCTTTGGCAGGTCCTACTCTCACAGTCTAATGTCTGCTCTTATGAGATTAACCCACTTACTTGGGAAAAAAATTCCATCTGAGGCTCTCTGCAGTACAAGGCTAAATAGGGACCTGAGATGAGGCACCTGTGACAGGGAGGGGTGCAAAACCAAGGAGTTGGCTAGACTCCCAAATATATACATATGGAACATGGGGGGGTGGCTGCACTCACCTGAACATGCTTAAATGGGGTGCTGCTGGGGGCCATATTATACAATAAACAATACACAAGATCCAGCGCACTCTCCTATCTACTAAACAGCAACTTCAATGTTGACAGATTTTATTAGTTTTTAAAAGGTTTTTTTTAAAAACACCTTATCTAGGCAAAAAATAATGGGGATTTAGTTACATTATATGATCATACATTGCATAAGCCTGCCACAACGTCAATGTACCCCATCTTTGGCAGGTCCTACTCTCACAGTCTAATGTCTGCTCTTATGAGATTAACCCACTTACTTGGGAAAAAAATTCCATCTGAGGCTCTCTGCAGTACAAGGCTAAATAGGGACCTGAGATGAGGCACCTGTGACAGGGAGGGGTGCAAAACCAAGGAGTTGGCTAGACTCCCAAATATATACATATGGAACATGGGGGGGTGGCTGCACTCACCTGAACATGCTTAAATGGGGTGCTGCTGGGGGCCATATTATACAATAAACAATACACAAGATCCAGCGCACTCTCTTATCTACTAAACAGCAACTTCAATGTTGACAGATTTTATTAGTTTTTAAAAGGTTTTTTTTAAAAACACCTTATCTAGGCAAAAAATAATGGGGATTTAGTTACATTATATGATCATACATTGCATAAGCCTGCCACAACGTCAATGTACCCCATCTTTGGCAGGTCCTACTCTCACAGTCTAATGTCTTGTGTATTGTTTATTGTATAATATGGCCCCCAGCAGCACCCCATTTAAGCATGTTCAGGTGAGTGCAGCCACCCCCCCATGTTCCATATATATATATATATATATATATATATATGTATACTTCGGGTAAATAGTGATCAGCACTCTCGGTCTTTAGCAGATTAAAACTTACATTTTATTGAAATCCATTAAAAGATCAACGTTTCAGTTCCTCTTGGAACTTTCATCAGGATCAGACATGATTCTGATGAAAGTTCCAAGAGGAACTGAAACGTTGATCTTTTAATGGATTTCAATAAAATGTAAGTTTTAATCTGCTAAAGACCGAGAGTGCTGATCACTATTTACACGAAGTATAATTGTTCCCTGGATTACAAGCACCCGGCAAACAACAATCTATGAGCGTGAGTGCAAGGATATCCTGTATTTCTATATATATGTATATATATGTGTGGTCAGGGCAATATTTGCCGTGATCGTGAGATAACACATGATAACACATGATACTTATATAATATAACAATAGATAGTGACACCAGTCAGTTGTGGTGTGCCGGTGTTAAATGATAACTTTAAGTCACAGTGGCAAAAGGAAGTGAACCCCAACAAGGTCTCCAAAGCAAAAGTGTCCCGAAACCGAACCTCTGCCACAAACCTGGTAAAAATTTGAAAAGCCCTGTCATAGTTTTTCCTGGAGCTGACTAAAAGTGCCATATGGGAAAGAGTGCCTGCTCGGGCCAACAACATAGTCAATCCAGGAGCATGGTCTGGAAGCGGTGGGAAGAGTCTGGAGGAAAGTCTGGAAACAAAAACGAGACAAGTGGTCAGCAGCAACGTTCGTGACCCACGGGACGTGAACACAAGTGATGAAAAAGTGTCTGGTGTTTGCCATCCATGTGAGTCTCCACAAAAGCCTCATGATAACTAAGGAGGAGGAACGGCCTGTATTGACGATGTGGCAAGTAGCAAGGTTGTCGGGAAAAAAGCATCTGACGTAGTGACCCATCCAGTCAGTCCCCCAGATAATAGCAGTGGCCACAATGGGGTACAGTTCGAACAAGGCCGATGTACTTGAGAAACCAGGCAGAGAACTAGCCTCTCTAGGACATTAGCCATCTGTCACCCCATATGACAGCGAATCCAGTGTTGGCTGGCGCATCAGTCCAGCGTGTGGGTGAGTATTTGGAGATAGGGGGAAGGAACATGGTGTGCCCATTCCAAGAAGTAAGGAAAGTGTGCCACATGCGTAAATCGGCCATCGTGTGCGTGTCTTTGTGGTGCGTGAGTCGTCACAGTGGAGGTGCGGAAATAAAGCAACCAACCGTGAAATGAAAGATCTACCCTGGGGAATGATCCTCATGGCAAAATTGAGCGACCCCAGCAGGGACAAGTTCCATCCAGTTGCAAGAGCCCAGTTGTAAGCATAATTCAATGCTCGCTAGTATGCGCTCAATCTTGTCCCGGGGAAGACTTACCCATATGCCACCAAATCTAGTTGAATCCCCAGAAAAAGGATAACCATATCCGTGCCTTCCTTCTTTTTAGGGGAGACCGGAATTTCCACTGATTCGAAGAGAGCCAACACATGTGACAGGCTGGAGGGTGGCAGTGAGTTGTTTTCTATGGTGAGAAAGTCATCCAAATAGTGAATCACAGTAGGACATCTGCACACATTAAGAAGCAACCATCACAAAGTTTCAGCAAAGAGAATATTTTGGGGCTGCTCTTCGAGCCGAAAGTGAGCCGGAAGAAGAAGTAATACATAACCCGCCACTTAATGCCGTGCAGATGCCATAGTGAGGGGTGAATGGCGAGCAATTTGAACGCATTGACAATGTCAGTTTTGCTGAGCCAAGCCCCTGTCCCAGCAGCCAAGATGGTCCTGCATCGCCAATCGTGGCGTACTGAAGTGAGAATTCGTGGGAGGGAATGAGTAAATTGAGACTGGGGTCCGTGGAGGAATGAGGTGCCGACAAGTCAATGATCAGTCTGTGTTTAAGCGACGTCTTACCCATGACAATCCCAATTGTCAATTTGAACACATTGATGATGTAGGTTTTGCTGAGCCAAGCCCCTGTCCCAGCAGCCAAGATGGGCCTGATGGCATTGTCAATCGTGGAATATTGAAGTGAGAATTCGTGGGAGGGAATGAGTGAATTGAGACTGGGGTGCGTGGAGGAATGAGGTGCCGACAAGTCAATGATCAGTCTGTGTTTAAGCGACGTCTTGCCCATGACAATCCCAATCGGGTTGGTCCTCCATGGAGTAAAGGGGGGAACTTAAAGGCCCTAACAGAAAACCCTGTCCCACTTCACATGTGATCAGATCATTCACCAATTCCGGACATGCCATTGACGTGCGCAAATTACCGCATTCCAGCGTACCGGCGGGCACGTGGATGATGTCAGTGTAAAACCCCATGGACAACCCGGTGGTGAGAAAATCAACCAAATGTCACAAAGGGGGATTGTCACGAATGCACCCTAATCCAAGAGTGTGCGTGACGTAGTTGTGGTGGTGAAAGGGTTAAAGTTCACTATTTGTCTGCACTAGACCAGAAATAATGACAAAATCCCCCTTTTAACACCACCCACACTTAAACATAAAAATATAACTATTACTATTTTAACGCTGTCACCACAAAGACAATTTATAAATGGGGTGCCTTGGTCCCCCAGGTAAATCTATAATAAAACCCACCAAATATTACTTAGTACAATATTTAAGGAATTGCAAAAATACTAACTAGTCTCTTCAGGCAACGGAATTCTTAACCAGACAAAGGCAGAACTTAATAAATTAATGTTTGTTTTGAGCAAAAATAGTCACAGTGCATATAAAAAATATATGATAAACAAATTATTTACACCAACAACAGATAAAAACAAAAAGGATAAAATACAGAATTCCTAATTACTCACTTAGGTTTTCAAAGCACAACTTCTGCCCAGGGGGTCTCTGGCAAGGAAGGATGATGGTGACTGACTCAAAATTAGATCTTGGCCCCAGCAAGTACAAGGACCTTTTTAGTATAACTTGTTATATACCCTTTAGATTCATCAAAAGTTCCCAGCCTTCCCAGAGGCGGAGATAAGGCGTACCTATACATTAAGTAGCCACTCCCTTGTGTTCCAGAAAACAACAAGCCAAATATAACTTTTGGTTTTATCTCCTCTACTGTATTTGCCACATAAATAATAATTGCCTCTATAAATTTGTTACCATTTTCCCATTCCAGGGATATATCACATGACTTACGTGTGACCTAATATAGCAGACATCACAACCCCTGCCACCCGGTTTAAGTTGAATAAGTGGTGTTTAGACTTTTTGTTGAGCCTAGGGTCCCTAGCTCTCAGCACCCCATATGCGTGAGTCCTATTCTCTATGACATCCTGGGAGACAAACAAGAGCGAGACCACGTTGACATCCCTGCCCTCCAGGATGTCCTTTTTTAGAGCAGCGGGGACCATATGCGAAGGGGTAATGTTACCAGGGGCCTGAGAAGACATAAGGCGGTTACCCGGTGAGGCTGATGGGCCCTCACCTACTGGAGCAGCGAGCCACGGCAGGCACCCCAGGATCAAACCGCTTCCAACTTCTCCAATCGGTCACTGACAAGTCCAAGGCCGGTTGTCCTGGAAAGTAATGTTAAAATGTATTTCATCCTTTCAGTATTCCTAAATAGTGCATTATTTAATGGAAACAAAAACAAAAATTTTGTCTGGACAGAACCTTTGAAAAAAGTTGTTTACCAATTAATGAGATTACAGATAGGAAAACAGAGTTTTCCTATACTCTATAATCCTCTCACCTATACATTGTCATGTATGCACTATGTTCTCAGGCAGGTGTGTGTGTGGGTATGTATGTATGTATGTGTGTATGTTTGTATGTATGTATATATATATATATAGTTAATACATTGCTAAACACAAATACACACACCAGACAAGCCATAAGACTTGTTTTTTCCCACGTAAATCTCACTTTAACAGTGCTCTCCCTACTGCAAGGGATTCTGGGTAGGCATATGCAAATGAGCTCAACAAAGAAATAAATTTTTGCCTCATAATTCCACTTTATACATGGATTCTTTGGAGTATGTCTGTTTATACATGGATTCCTTGGAGTATGTATGTACTTTATAATATATAATATATATGATAAAAAAAAGTCTAGCCAACTCCTTGGTTTTGCATCCCTCCCTGTCACAGGTGCTTCATCCCAGGTCCTTATTTAGCCTTGTACTGCAGAGAGCCTCAGATGGATTTTTTCCCCCTAGTAAGTGGGTTACTATCATGAGAGCAGACATTAGGCTGTTAGAGTAGGACCTACCAAAGCTGGCATTGAGCTTGTGGCAGGCCTATGCAATGTATGATCATATACACTAAACCCCCATTATTTTTTGCCTAGATTGTTTTTTTATTTTTAAACTAACAAAATTTGTCAGCAACGAAGTTGCTGGATAAGGGAGTGTGCTGGATTTTCATTTTTATTGTATAAATTGGCTCCCAGCAGTACCCTATTTATGCATGTGCAGGTGAGTGCAGCCAGGCCCATGGTTTCTCATATATAATATATATATATATATATATATATATATATATTTAAGGCTAGGCCTGTAGATGTGGGAGGGGCTTGGGTTCCCTATATAAGGGCTACCAATCCTCTCTCACTCTACCATTGTTGGTCTGGTGAGTGACTTGTTAATTACGGTCCACTCACGTCTCGCTGCCTCTTACCTGGTTCCTGGCTCCGGTGTTCCTCCGCATACACCCGTTCCTTACCGCTTGCCTGCCTTTCCTGGTCCACTGCCTCCTCCTTCAGGCTCGACTTACTGGTCCCGGGACAGCTTCTCTTCGATACCGTAAGTGGGACCTACACTGGGGCGCCTCTGTTGCACTCATATGGCGTCGTCGCGGTGTGGGCCCGTGTGAAATCTTGCCATTTTTGCATGCTTTTGTCCCGGTTCGGCTATGGGGCCTGGTTTCTCGCATGTGTTCGGTCCCCCCTTCGGTTTGGCTGTTCTCGCGGTCGAGTCCCCTGTTCGTGTGGTCGCTCTTATGAACGCGTTGTGGGTGCCGTCCGCGTGATTGGCTAGTAACTGGTGAACAGCCTCTTCCTGGTAGGGACCGTTCGCACGTTTTTCTCCTGTAGTGTCCTGTCTCGGTGATTGTATGTAAATTCGCTGCACCCGGGCTGGCTGTTGTTGGGGTGCTCCGGTGACCCCTGCTGGCCAGGTTGGAAATTTCATTCACTGGTGTTTCACTACTATACCTGTCTGTTTGCATGCATTGTTTCTTACTGGTAAATCTGTCATGTTATTATTTTTTTTTTTTTTTTTTTTTTGTAAATCTTTATTTTTCGAATGTGAAAATGGTAAACATAAGCGTACGATCACAAAAGCCTGTATGTATCGGAACAGTAAATATCATGTGCATGGATGACTAGATTTGCTTCACAAACATTTTATAATTACAGTTGGTCTCAATGTTATAGCGAGTAATACAAGTCTCATAGTTGGTATGGTAAAGGGTACCTATTGCTAGTGTCACCTTTAGTATTTAAGGGGTGCGGGCTACGGGAGGAGGGTAGGATTGGCTAGGACGGGGTGCTATGTCTAACGTCTAGTCCTACGTCTTGAGGGTGTGGGTTTATTATGAGGCCCTTCTGCGCTTAGGTCTAGGAGTGGACCCTGGTGGTCTTGGTCGTGGGGTCCCTCTGTGGGTGTCCCGTCTAGTTCTGGGTCCGCTCTCATGTCCGTACCTGACTAAGGTGATTAGGTGCACCTGTGTGCATGGCATGTAAGGGGGTGTCTTAAGGAGCCCCTTTTTTTTTCCTATTGGTGGCTGCGTGTAGTCGCTAAATTAGTTCACGGCTATGGCTGGCGTGTCTAGGTGGTTCAGGGTTGCTACGGTATGACAGGATCAGGTCGAACTATTACTATCACTATGTTACTATTAACAACCTATTTGACGAGCCTGATGCCAGTCCGAGTGGTTATGTCGCCCTTGTTATCGGTTCCCTATAACCCCAGGGAGAGGGGGGGGGGGTGTCGTCGTAGCAAAGGTGTTGGGCTCCAGTGAGCCTCATTCGTACTGTAACAGCGTGAGAACGAGGGAAAATGAAAATAAAGAACGATATATGATTTAAAGATCAGGGTTAACTACACAAAACATTTAAGAGAAGTAAAATGTTCGAACTGAAGCCTATTCGGCTCGCGGTCTAGTTATGTCTCTCAGGTCTTGGGTTTGGCACCCCTGTCTCTTCTAGGAGTCGCGGTCATGTCATCTTCGGGTGTCCCAGGCTGAAGGTCTATTGGTGTCCCCGTATTCGCTGCGGTGGTTGGTAGTCCCAGGGCATTCATCAAGGCTGGGCCCTCCGTGGGTTCGGTGGCCTTGAAGTGCTTGCCGTCTTTGGTGATCCAGAGAGTTCCTGGGGTCGCCCATCTATAGGCTATACCCGCCGCTTGGAGTTGCTTGGTAATCGGGTGCATGCTTTTGCGCCATTGTAGTGTGGCTCTGCTCAAGTCCTGGAAGAAGGAAATTTTGCAGGTTTCGAAGTCGAGAGGGGTCTGCCCTTGAATCGCTGCCATTAGCCCCAGTTTGTCCGCCATTGATTGGCATCTTAGTATTACATCCCGAGGAGCTGAGGTGGGTGCTTGTGGGGACTTAGCTATCCTATAGATCCCGTCAAATTGGAACGTTTTTGCCTGCTTGGCTGGTAAAAGTGTGGCCGCCAGGCGTCTAGCGAAGTGCGGCAGTTCTTCCAGGGGCACAGATTCTGTCACCCCACGAATTTTAATATTTTTGCGGCGCCCTCTGTCATCCAGGAGATTAACTTGCCTGGCCATTGTCAATTGTGAGGTGTGTAAGTGCCGCACTTTCTCCCCTAGGGCTAGGTAGTTCTCCCTCAGTCCCTGGACCTCTACTTCGATTGCCTGTGTGCGCGTTGACACCGCGTGTACATCCAGTTTGAGTACTGCGAGATCCGCCTCCCACATGTGTCTGAGGTTCTGCTGAAGGCCTGTCAACATGGCCTGTATGTCACCTTTGGAGGCCGGTGCGCTAGCGTCTGATGTCCATGTAGGTGTTGGGTGCTGGGGACTGGGGTGTGGGTTGTCTTGTGTGTCCCCTTCCTCTGAAGGCTGTGGGGATGTGTCTCTGGGAGTTTGGGCCTTCACTGCGTTTGAGGCCTGTAGCATTTGGCCTATATCACGCTGTGGCTTTGTGGTGTTTTGGGGCGTTTTTTGCGTCTTGCGACCCATCTCACCTGAGCTCAGTACGTCGGGATACCAGTCCTCAAAGTCTGGGACGGTCCAGGGCCAGTGTGTACCCGAAAGGGTCTGAGGTTGCCCTCTCGTCCTGCAGGCCTTGCCGCCTCGGCGTTTAGTTTTGGAGCCTGGTGTCAGAAGGAACGGCATCGGCGGGTCGGTGTGGTACTTAGAGGTCAGTGCTCTGTTGTGTGGCTGAGGGTGATGTGTATTTTCCCCGGTTTCTGCGGATTGCAATAGATTGCACCGGAGCTCCGATAGTGTGCGGCCGCTCCGGTCCGTGTCAGGCTCCGCCCCCCCCTGTCATGTTATTATGGCCGCATCTCATGTATTTTGGTATTCTACCCAAAGGGGCGTCTCATGACCTATTGTCTGGGGATCATTCCTGTGTCTTTGTCTGGTCTGTTGTAGGTTGGTGATTGGGTTCTGTTGACTGGCTTGGTCCTTTTTCTCCTGTTTGTTCGTTTAACGTCTTATGTTTCTTTAGGTGTACATACCACCTGACTGTCTCGTTTATCAGGCTCTCCCATTCGTGGCTGTGTGGCTCCCTCACTTCTAGGGTTGGGGTAGGTTTCTAGTGCTCGGGTCCACGATCTGGCCCATGTATGCACGTACGTACCTATCTCATACTCAGTTACTGTCTCACGTGTCCTCTCCTACCTTTTCGCATTTATTCTGCTGTGAATCTCAGTTACCGATTATACCCAGCAAAAGTACGACATCAGGATGCCCTATGTCTTTCCCTACCCTCCTTTGATTTTTCTCCTTTAGATGTTAGTACTGGCCTGTAGGGACGTGGGACGGCCACATAGGTTATGTTTGTGGCTATTTGCAGTATGCTAGTGGTCTTGTGAGGCCTGGACAACGCCATCAGCCCAACGCATAGTCATTCACCTTGCATTGATGCATAGGGAGGGTCTCACCTCACACTCCCATTCTGTCTTATGCTCTCTACCTCCTAGTTAGTCTAGCTTCCCTGAGGTCGTGGACTGTCCCGCGTCTCTCAACTGAACTCTGCAGACAGAGTCTTTGTCTGGTCTGTTGTAGGTTGGTGATTGGGTTCTGTTGACTGGCTTGGTCCTTTTTCTCCTGTTTGTTCGTTTAACGTCTTATGTTTCTTTAGGTGTACATACCACCTGACTGTCTCGTTTATCAGGCTCTCCCATTCGTGGCTGTGTGGCTCCCTCACTTCTAGGGTTGGGGTAGGTTTCTAGTGCTCGGGTCCACGATCTGGCCCATGTATGCACGTACGTACCTATCTCATACTCAGTTACTGTCTCACGTGTCCTCTCCTACCTTTTCGCATTTATTCTGCTGTGAATCTCAGTTACCGATTATACCCAGCAAAAGTACGACATCAGGATGCCCTATGTCTTTCCCTACCCTCCTTTGATTTTTCTCCTTTAGATGTTAGTACTGGCCTGTAGGGACGTGGGACGGCCACATAGGTTATGTTTGTGGCTATTTGCAGTATGCTAGTGGTCTTGTGAGGCCTGGACAACGCCATCAGCCCAACGCATAGTCATTCACCTTGCATTGATGCATAGGGAGGGTCTCACCTCACACTCCCATTCTGTCTTATGCTCTCTACCTCCTAGTTAGTCTAACTTCCCTGAGGTCGTGGACTGTCCCGCGTCTCTCGACTGAACTCTGCAGACAGGGGATCCCATTCTCGGCTACAGCTAGGAAGGCGGAATTCTTCAGGCTTCTGAACATGGATACCGACAACTCAAGAGATGGGGAAGGACCTAGTGGTTCCCAGTTGCCGGACGTTTGTGCCATGCTCACATCACTGATGTGCACATCGCTCCCTCCTGCCATTCACTCAGTGTAGCGTGGCCAAGTGGAGCGGACCGCGGTACAGGAACTTGAGTTACCTGTACCCGGCCGGGCTGACAGGAAGTGCTCACTGAGGAACACTATGGGATAGGGGAGGAAGGGAAGGGAGGAAGGGGAGAGAAACACTAAGGGACATGGAGGGGAGAGGACCACTAATGGACAGAAATGGGAGTGGATATGGCCACTAAGGGGCAGGGAGAGGAGCCTTAAAGGACAGAAAGGGGACCACTAAGGGACAGGAAGGGGAGAGGACCAATAAGGGACATGGAGGGACACTTAGGGACATGGAGGGGAGTGTGGCACACAGGGGGGATTGAGTGGGGAGAGTGACACACAGAGATACATGAGGGGGAGAGACACACAGATGGGCCTGGGGGTGAGAAAGACGCACATAGGTGCTGAGGATGAAAGAGACACACAGAAGGGTCTGGGGGTAGAAATACAAAGGGTATGGGGTTGAAAGAGACACAGAGGGGCTGGAGAAGAAGACAAAGAGACACAGAAGGGCTTGGGGGAGTTAGACACAGAATGGGGAAAAATAGGGGATAAGATACACTAAAGGGGGAATAAGGTGGGTTAAGAGGCACACAGGTGAAGATTTTTTTTGTGTGTGTGTGGGGGGGCGCCAATATCCTCTTTGCCTCTGTACCCAAAAATTCCTGCATGGTAGAGGAGGATTTATTTGAACCATTCAATACCCACCCACCTGCATTACAGATATAGGAGAGGTGGTAGAGATGCAGTCTAGGGCCAGCTCATTGACTGAAAATTTCAGTTGATCACTCTTATGCAAAGAGTTAATTCCTGCTCTCTGTTGGAAGTAGTGGAAGCAAGTGCCCAATGGACCCCAGTTAAAAATGTAAAATATTCTAAAACAGTTTGACTTCTTACAACATGCTGTAGTGCATATGGTGCTTGGAACATAGACAGGTAAACACACACAGAATTTGAACCAACCCTCTGATATATTGGACTCATGATCTATATAATAAATAAAATGACTGTCAAAAGGAAATAAAAACCTTTATTTCATTAGTTTCAACTTTTGACTGAAGGAGATATAACCAGCACATTTCAAAGTTATGTGAGTGTCACAGCCCTGGCATTGAAAAGGGCTAAAATATATTTACATATAACTTGGTTTGCAGGAAATTGCTTAGGCTAATAAGTTACACTATTCAAACATTGATACAGTACATTATGCTAAAATATTACAATAGTCAGCACTGAAAAATCCAATTTAAAACAGACTTGAGGGTAGAAGACAATAAAATAATAGAATGGTACTAGAAAACCTGGGATAGTCTGGCATTTTGCTTCATCAGACACACAAAGGCACACAGTGTTGGGGTTTGTAGAACACATTTTCAACAGACTCATACACAGCGGACATGAGGGAGACTTCTAAAAGGCTCATACCCATTACAGGCATACCCCACTTTTAAGTACACAATGGGACCAGACATGTATGTAAAATGAAAATGTACTTGAAGTGAAGCAATACCTTTTTCACTTCCCAATGCATGTACTGCATTGCAATAGTCATTTACAGGCATAACTGATACTGCAACTGCAGATTTCCAGTGATTCATTTAGTGATGCCCAGTGGGCTTTTATTCAGTTAAAACAAACAGTAAAAAAAAAAAAAAAATCTCATTCCAGATTGTACCATTTATCTTTAAAGTTTTACTCATCTGACAACCTTAAACTGGGAGGAAAAGTAAAATAAACCCACCCACTTGGCCATTTTCTGTCACTAAAGTGCCAATTTGTATTTATTGTCAGCGTGGTTGCACGTTTTGTTTAGAAACACCTCTTCATCACTTTAAGCATTTATGGTTTAACCTTGATTCCTCAGAATTGGGGCTAATGCAGCTAAGCTGCTAAGTCATAGTTATAGAAAATGGCAGGGTAAACCCTTTCACTGGATGGCGCCGATTGCAGAATATGGACAATGTATGGGCAGAAAAAAATATATACCGTATTTATTGGCGTATAACACGCACTTTTTCTTTTTGAAAATAGGGGGCAAACGATGTGTGCGTGTTATACGCCGATAAACATATTTTTTCGCTCCATAAGACACACTTTTCCCCCCTCAAAAGTGAGGGGAAATGTCTGTGCGTCTTATGGAGGGAATGTGAAGGTTTACTTACCTGTCTTGAAGCGTGGGCCGGTGTTCAGCGCGCACCGCGGTACTGGAACTTCAATTTCAGGTTCCGGTTTCCGGCGGGACTGAAAGGAAGTGCGCACTCAGTGTGCACACTTCCTTTCAGTCCCGCCGGAACCTGAAATTGAAGTTCCTGTACCGCGGTGCGCACTGTGAAGCCGGCCCACGCTTCAAGACAGGTAAGTAATTATGGGACAAGGGGAGGGAAAGTGCACTAGGGGACACTATGGGAGGGGGGGGAACACTATGGGATGAGGGGGGAACACTATGGGAGGGGGTGGGAAATACTATGGTGGGGGAGAATACTATGGAAAGGGGGGGGGACACTATGGGAGGGGGGGAGAATACTATTGGAGGGGGGGAAATTTCATTCTTAAAATGAGGTGCGTGTTATACACCGAGGCGTGTTATACGCCGATAAATACGGTATATGTTCAGCTAGGAGTAGACATTATAAATTTGAGATGATTAACCTGTGCCATGCAGAAGGTGTGAAAAGTTCTTGCCCCAAAAGACACTGAACAGAGCTACTCCGGGCGAGTATAGAATCTTCCATTTTCTGTTCACTCGAGGACAGAAGAGGTGCGGGAATGTCTGTACTCACGAGGCACCTTTACGTACACTAGCAGGTATGTCTGTACTCGCGAGTGTACTTAAAGTGAGTGTATGTAAAGCGTATATGCCTGTATATGACATATTAACAGCAGATGCACATAGTACTTTGTGTATTCCTCTGTGGGATGTGTATGTATGATTATTAATAATTACGAAAAGTGTGGCAAACCTAGCCACTTCTGAACTATATGTATTGTAGGTTGTCCATAGGCTGAATGTATACTGTAAGTCTTTACCTGAAATAATGCTATGTTACAGCCGTTCGCATACTGGCCGCCGTACCCTGCCAGCATACAAAGCATTCGTTGACGGAACATGGCTATCCCGGCCGTTCGCCGTACGAATGCGGGCTCCCCAGGTAGACCACACATTCACCAGTCGTGTGGCACCAATTAACCGATTGCAACAATGTTGCAATCGGTAATTAAGGGCTCTCCTAGGTGGCCGCCGATCGGCTACCGACCATGCGGCGGTCGGCCATCTTGGATCCTTTGTCTCTGCAGCGGTGTTCGGTCGTCGAGAGCCTGGAACCGAAAACGGCTACTCAATGATCCGAACACCACTGGACTTCCAGAGCGTTCGGGAGTGCCGCGTTTAGTACATTATGTTCCCCATAAATGTTCGGTACGTTTAGACCGAACTCAATGTTTGAATGTATTTTGTGCGGCGTTCGGTTAGTTTAGCTGGGATCGGAGCGGTATTCTCACTAAGTGTGCCCGCCGACCCCAGCTATCTACCGAACGGTCATTCGTCTAAAAGCGAGTAAAAATGTATAAAATATGGATTTCTGTATAAATTGTCGGTTTTGCTCCACGAGGGGATAATCCACTTAATCGTCCATTTTAGTGGGAGTATCCCTCTCGTGCAGCAATGCCTGTTGGGATAATTACAATGCCTGATGGGAGAAATCCCCTGTAATAGCTGTAAGGAAACCCCTTGCACGGGGAACTGCATAAATACGGAAGTCTGTGAATAAAGCGAGTTAGTTGACTCCCAAACTGTGTTTCGTCCGGTTATTGGGAGGATGGGGAATATTGCCGTGCTTTCTGTCCTGACTGTGGATTTCCTGAAGATACCAACGGATATCGTGGACTAATATACTACGTTCCGTTACAAAAAGTATATGTTAGAAGTAAAATGTAACTTTTATTTATTTGGAGTGCAGAATAAAAAACAAAGTTTCGGCTCCCCTGAGCCTTTGTCTGTTAAATATGTTCCATTCTTACAGGGTCATTCACTAAAATGCAAATTTCAAGTGAACTGGAAGTGAATTTCAAAATCAGGTTTAAAATAGCCAAACTGAGAAATAATTTCTAAGTCGGCTTTGCTTTCAGTTCGGCTACTTTGGTCTTAAATGTCAAATTCACTTGGAATTCTCGGTTTAGTGAATAAACCAATAAATCTATTCGTTTTGTATTCAAAGTTTGTTTATTCAAAAGGCATGCATACATACAGACATAGCATTGTATAAGTAGATGTTCATTCAACAGGAAGGCATTTCTCTATTGTAGTATTATACAAGAAAGACGTGCATCAACGTTATTACACATTGGTATATCAGCATTATTCCGATCAATGATCCCAATCCTTCACTTTAGGCCTAAATACACCTGTCTAATTCCAAGATTGTGGGGAATTCCTGATTGAGGGCTAACATATATGTCAATATATTGGTACTTATGTGAGATAGTGCCTAGCTGCTTATTACATCTCGGCAGTTTGGAGTATTGTAAAGGTATGCTCATGAGCATAGACATGCTTTAAATGTCAACAAAGTCAAATTAGATTAGAATTAGGCTGGTAATACGTGGATATACAATTGAACTAGAAAGAGAGATCAACTCACAGTTTGTCGAAAAGGTAAAAGGTGTTTGTCATTGGGCAGACAAAAAGTAGGGCATATGTGAAGACCTTAGTATGGGGCCCCTTCGACAGACCCCTGTCCGGTTTCTGCTAATGATCCCTCTTTTTGTTGTTGTCTTTTTTGTTTTTGTTTCATGTTTTCATATGTGTTTTAGTCTTTCCTGTTACCTCAAGACCCCATGACCCCATTTTAGTTGTGGCAATATGCCCGCTTGAGCTGCACGGCCAAGTCAGCAGGGTCCCCCCGGGTGGGAAAAGGAGGGAGATAGTGGTTCCCGCTTCTGGAGTAACTTTTATTTAAAAGTTCTCCACTCCACCACATAGAAGTACAAAACATCAACATGTTGTGTCATCACCAGTGACAAGCACACACTCTCTCAAAGTGAGAACTTGTAAAGATTGTAGTTGAATTTGTGTGTTATGTAGGTATTGTTTGTATTGTTACGAAAGCCTGTGAATTGTTTTGGTTCTATGCTCTTATTATTGTTATTATTAGGGGCTGTGGTGTGTGTGTGGCTAGGGGCTGTAGTGTGTGTGCGTATAGGGGTTGCAGCGACTGAGTGCTTAAGGGCTGTAGTGCATTTATGTATAGGTGGTGTAGTATGTGTAAGGGGTGTAGAGTTTTTGTTTAGGGAATTTAGTGTGTGTTTTCACATACAAGGGATCTAGTGTGTGCATAGGACATATAGAGTTATTATGGGGGATGCAGAATGTGTGTATAAGGGATATAGTGTGTATGACGGGTGCAGTGTGTGTGTGTGTGTCTGTCTGTCTGTCACGGGTGCGTGAAAGGTGCAGTGTATGAGGGGTGCAGTATGTGACTGTGTTGGTTGTTATAGGGCCTATATAATGTGTGAGGAGGTTGGGAGCCAATACTAATATTTTTTCATTAATTATTATACAAAAAAATGAGATTGATTTCCCCACCCTACCTTATTCTTACCTTTTTCTCAGGAAGGGGGGACATTGGAAGCACTGGTGGTCCAGTGGTGTTCAGCTTCACTAGCCTGCAGCTCCTCGGATTGCCAAGCTTGCAGGAGAAGCATTCACCCTCCCGGTACTGCTGTCCTCTCGCTCTCCACTCCACCACAGAGAAGTACCTTGATCTGGACTGTAATGGCGCACAACAAGGCCGGTGCTTTGATAAAGCCGGCTCTGTATAGGCCTCTGATCTCCCCTTTTGAGCCTATGGCCATCACGGCTCATTGGGTATTTACCGGGTTTGCCTAATGACCAGTCCAGGACTGCTTGCTTATAAAGTACAAAACAATTCACAGACTTTCGTAACAATACAAACAATACCTACATAACACACAAATTCATCTATAATATTTACAAGTGCACATTTCATATTAGTCCTCTTTATCAATACTCTTCAGTTTCTCGATTTTGTCGCTCGATTACTTACTGTGTCTTAACTAACCTGGTTTAGTTCATATAGCATTTTCGGCAACATAGGTTTTCCTAGATTTGGTTTCTGATTGTATTGTTACATTACTATTTATCTTGGAACTATTTAGCTTAAAACAATATCACCAATAGTCTTCTTATTTGCTTGGGGTCAAACTGGCTGTGATATATAGTTCATCTGATAGCAAATAAACAAGATAATTGTCATAGTTTTGGTCAGGAAGGGTTGCTAAGCACAGTAGCAACCACTATAGGTAGGAACCCACAAGACAAGAAAACCAGAATACATACTGTGACGAACTGAACCTCGTCACAGGTTCTTGGAGGGGCCTGCTGGCTAGCCTCTTACCTCAGGACCACGGTCCATGTGTTAGACTTTGGTTCAGGACTATGGAAAGGCTTTGTTCGTGCTTGTTCCCTTATATGGTTCGGTATATGGGGCTTACCAAATGGATTATACTACCGAACAGTTGGACCACCTGAAAGTGTGTTGCTTGTTAACCTTATTGACTTTGTTAACTGCAACATTCTAAATGGTCGGCTGGGTGGTCGCCGTTCGTATGGACAAACACGAGTTGGCGGCCATCTTGTTCCTGCAAACACATACAGCAGTGTTTGGTCGTCGAGTGCATGGAACGATAATCGGACACTCGAATACCGCTGGGACTTCCATCTCTTCGTACGTTCGGCTGGATTCACTTGAGAAGAGCGGCATTCTGTGGAAACACACTCCCGAACAAGAGACACATACTAAGTGTACATACAAACGAGACCTACTGCACAGCCTGATTTCAAGGACCTCTTTTGGGCAGGAGCCTCGTGTGCGGTCGGTCAACTTATGACCTCCATGGAAATCCCAAAACCCTATACCGATCTGGGTGATTTTTGGATATGTTGGTCCCCAAGATTAAGGCTATCAGGAGATGTGACTTTCTTGTTTGGTTTCCATGTGTTTTGGGGTACTTCCAGGAAGTTGTTAAAATGTGTGTTTTCTGTGCCTGGAGTTAATTGAGTTTAATTATCAATTATCTCCCAGGCACAGGGGAGGGATTATCTTGTTTGGTGTGGGAGTGTCCTAAACCTGAGAGCCAATGTAATCATGTGTATGTTTTTGCTGTAGTCTACTCTCAGGTCCAATGGGGAATGCCCCAGGAATATGTTCGAGGAAACCCCTTGCATGCGGACTGACATAAAAGGCCGTGTGTGGTTTCCATTAAACAGAATGCTTTATCCCTTCATGAAGTCTAGGCTCATGTTTTCGGGTTTGCAGAGCTATAATCACTGTGTCTCTTGGTATTGCTATACCTGCTTTACTCCCTTAGTATGTGCTCTTGTACGAGCAGCCTGGACTAGGAGAGGTCTACCCACTGGAAGCTGGATCCTGGTCTTGGGTCCAGGGTGGGTGGAGGACAGCGAGACCCCAAGCAAGCTGCGGCGGTTTATTGGGTTTACGGTGGTTATGGTGTCCGGTGCGGTGCTTATGGTACTCAAGGATTACTAGGAAGCAGCGATTGGCAGAGGTACCCGGTTGGGATGTCAGGCGGTCCGTCACAGATACAATTTAAAGAAAGGAAAAAAAAGTGTATTGTTATATGCAATAAATGCAAAATGCATAACTCAATATAAGGAAGTAAGCAGTGCTTCTAGAACACTGAGGATTTGCACAGAAAAGCAGCTTGCTCTGGAACACTTGTGTTTTGCACAGGAAAGCAGCTTGTTCTGTAACAACAGGAATCACAGGAAAGCAGCTTGCTCTGAAACGCCAGGGCCGGACTGGGGATACAAAGCAGCCCTGGAAAAAAAAATCTATGCCAGCCCCATAAGTCATTGCGCCATATATTGTCGCATGTAATATGTAAGGATATGTTTTGCCACCCCAGATAATAGAGTAATATATATATAAAAAAAAAAAAAAATATATATATATATATATATATATATATATATATATATATATATATATATATATTGCTTTTTCTAATATAATATATTGGTCCTTTCAGAGTAAAACATTTAATTATACAGTAAGCATACTCACATGCAGACACAGACAATCTCACTGACACACACAAGCTCATTGATACACAGCCTCATAGACAAACAATTTCACTAATATACATAAGCTCATTGACATAAAAACACAAGCTCGCTCACTAGCAGGCGCACACTCACACACAGCTTAATGTAGTGGTTCTGGTGTCTATAGCCTGTCCCTGCAGGCTTTTGAATGTAAACACTGACTTTGCAGAGAAAAGGCAGTGTTTACATTGCTTCCTAGTGACACCTCTAGTGACAGACACTCAGACGGTCACTAGATGCGCTTCCTGTGTCAGTGCGGATTGGCTGAGATCATCAAGCTTGATGATCTCAGTCATAGAGGCAGAGACCAGCACGACGTTGGAAAAAAAAAGGTGAGTAAAACACTATTTTTAAAAACACACACAGACACCACGACTGACACACACACACACACACACACCATGACAGACACACACACACACACACACACCATGATACACACACACACACCATGATACAGACACACACACCATGATACAGACACACCGTGACACAGACGACACAGACACACAGCATGACACATACAGACACACAAACACAGCGTAACACAGACAGACACACACACAGCGTAACAGAGACAGACACACACACAGCATGACACAGATAGACACACAGCATAACACAGACACACACACACACACACACACTGCATGACACAGACAGACACACAGCATGACACAGACACACCGCATGACACAGACAGACACACACACCATGACAAACACACACACTGTGACACAGACACACACGACACAGACAGACACACACAGCATGACACAAACAGACACACACAGCATGACACAGACAGACAGACAGACACACACAGACCGCATGACACAGACACACACACACAGCATGACACAGACAGACACACATACACAGCATGACACACACACACACACACCATGATACAGACACACCGTGATACAGACACACGCACAGCATGACACAAACAGACACACACAGGATGACACAGACAGACACAGCATGACAGACACACACAGCATGACACAGACAGACACACACACACAGCATGACAGACACACACACACACAGCATGACAGACACACACACACACAGCATGACACAGACACACACACAGCATGACACAGACACACACACAGCATGACACAGACACACACAGCATGATACAGACACACACACACAGCATGACACAGACAGACACACAGCATGACAAACACACACAGCATGACACAGACAGACAGACAGACACACACACACAGCATGACACAGACAGACACACAGCATGACAGACACACACACAGCATGACACAGACAGACAGACACACACACACACACACACACAGCATGACACAGACAGACACACACACACAGCATGACACAGACACACACACACACAGCATGACAGACAGACAGACAGACACACACACACTTTTTGGTACCTGTGGGTGGGCAGATTGATTGCTGTGCTGGCGGCCGCAGGGGAAGCTTTTCATGAGGCCGGGAGCAGGCTCTTCTGGGGGAGCAGGCTGTTCTGTCTCTGCTCCCCCTCCCTCGCGCGCAGCTTAATGAGACCGGAGCCGGAATATGACATCATATTCCGGCCCCGGTCTCTTTCTAGCGCGCGAGGGAGGGGGAGCAGAGACAGAACAGCCTGCTCCCCCAGAAAAGCCTGCTCCCGGCCTCCTGAAAAGCTTCCCCTGCGGCCGCCTTTCAAGTTCTCCCTGCGGCCGCAGGTCACCCCGGCCCCAGGTGCCGACGGCCCACCGGGAAATTTCCCGGTATCCCGGTGGGCCAGTCCGGCCCTGTGAAACGTCAGGTATTATCCGAGGAAAGCAACTTGCCCTGGAACACAAAGGGTTTGAACAGTAAAGGAGCTTGCTATGAAACACTGAGGGTTTATACAGGAAAGCAGCTTTCTCTGGAACACCAGGTATTTTCCGAGGAAAGCAGCTTGCTCTGGAACACATAGAGTTCGCACAGGAAAGCAGCTTGCTCTGGAACACATAGGGTTCGCACAGGAAAGCAGCTTGCTCTGGAACACATAGGGTTCGCACAGGTAGCAGCTTACTCTGGAACACAGAGGGTAACACAGGAAGTAAGCAAGCTCTAGAACACTGAGGGTAAAACAGGATATAGAGACCAGATCTAAAACAATAACTGGCAAACAAGAAGGGGCAAGTCTAAACTAGGGATGAGATCAGTGGCGTACACACAATCCATGGGGCCTCGGTGCGAAACTGATCCGTGGGTCCCCCCACCCCCCACCTCCCCTCTCTCCCCCGTTCCGTGCCCCCCCCATACCCACCAACACATACATACAGACACACAGACAGACACACACACACCCCCAACAGACACATACATACAGACACACACATATATACACAGACACACACACACACACACATACAGAGAAACACACATACAGACACACACACACAGACACACATACAGAGACACAGACACACATACATACAGAGACACAGACACACACATACAGAGACATACATATACAAAATGTTTCCTACCTTGTGATTTTCCCTGGGGGCTCAGCCTGATGGGAGTCAGATTTCCCACTTTGACTCCCTCCTCCTCCTTCCTCCCACGCGAGCTGATAGCTGGGAGTCCGCTGTGGACCCATGCCAATTTGTAGCCCCACGTACACCCGCGGTGTTAACGACGTCGGCGTGTGTATGACGTCACACAAAGGACTCGCGCGCATGTTCTGGGGTCACAGGCCGGGTACGGCCAATCGGATTTAAAGTAGACTTATTTAAACTCCTTTCTTGCCTCTCCTCATTGCCTTGTCGTAGTTTTCCTTCGTGGTTGTCTGTGTTCCTGAGCGTTTATTTCTGGTTATTGACTTTGGCTTTGTTTGAGTTCCCTGTATTCTGGTATCCTTGACTTTTGGCTTTCCCTCATCGTTGTGTCTCCTTCTGTGTCCTTGACCTCGGCAAGTATTCAGACTATTCTCTGGCACGTTAAGTCCGGCCATTCTAAGGCCTGGTAATACGTTACGGTGTGATATCATTCTATGTGTTGGATCAACTAGTAATCCTGACATCCAGTTGCTAGAAAAGCTCCATCCCGTGAGGATGGGACCTCTAAATTATCAGGGGTAGGGGGACTGTGTACTATTGTGTAGCAGTGTTGGATTCTGTGACTGCTATAAAAGTTGCAATCTCAACATGGCAAATTTTGCAAAGTGTTAGCTTTAAAACTGTAATTTACTTATTGCAACATTTGTTTTATAACTGCTAAAAATGTATTGAAACCCTATACATATTTGGCATTTTAGCAATCAGGACTAATTAGTGAATCTATTTTGAGTAAGTTTTCTTTACTTGCATATGTTCATAGGCGTGCGCACGGGGTGTGCCGGGTGTGCCTGGGCACACCCTAATCACACCTCCGTGCTGCACTGCCTCTGGGCAGACTGACATGTCGGGTCCTCGAACCGACACAGGAGGGGGCCCGGCGGAGTGCCCACAATGCCGCCGGGTGAGAGGCCCCTCCTGTCAGTCTGCCCTGACAGAGATCCAGCCTCAGTCTGCAGCTCCGCCGGGAGTGAGCTGCAGACTGCTGTGTCTCGCCGCGGCAACGCTCTGACTGGAGATCGCGAGACTCACCATGTGGTCTGCAGCTCACTCCCAGCGGAGCTGCAGACTGAAGAGAGAGGGCGCCCACTGGACCACCAGGGCAGGTATTTATAAACCCCCCTTCTACCCCCTGTCACTCACTGCTCCCCCACCCCCATCTACTCACTGCCCCCCACCCCATTCAGTCACCCCCTTCTACCCACTGCCCCCCACCCCACCCCCTTCTACCCCCTGTCACTCACTGCCCCATCCAACCCCCTGTCACTGCCCCTACCCCCTTCCCCTCGACCCCCTACCCCCTGCCCCTCTACCCCCCAACCCCTATCACTACCCCTCCACTCCCCCACACCCCCTGTTACTGCCCCTCTCCCCCCCTAACCCCTGTCACTGCCCCTCTACCCCCCTTACCCCTGTCACTACCCCCTACCCCCTGCCACTGCCCCTCAACCCCCCCTAACCCATGTCACTACCCCCCTACCCCCTGTCACGGCCCCTCCACTCCCCTAACCCCTGTCACTACCCCCCTACCCCCTAACCCCTGTCACTGCCCCTCTACCCCCTTAACCCCTGTCACTACCCCCTGCCACTGCCCCTCCACTCCCCCACACCCCCTTTTACTGCCCCTCTACCCCCCTAACCCCTGTCACTACCCCCTACCCCCCCTAACCCCTGTCACTGCCCCTCTACCCCCTTAACTCCTGTCACTACCCCCTGCCACTGCCCTTCCACTCCCCCACACCCCCTGTTACTGCCCCTCAACCCCTCTTACCCCTGTCAGTACCCCCAACCCCTGTCACTGCCCCTCTACCCCCCATCCCCTGTTACTATCCCCTTACCCCCTGTCACTGCCCCTCCACTCACCCACACCCCCTGTTACTGCCCCTCTACCCCCTAACCCCTGTCACTACCCCTAACCCCTTACACTGCCCCTCTACCCCAACCCCTGTCACTAACCATCTACCCCTGCTACCTCCTGTCACTTCCCCTCTACCCCCCTTACCCCCTGTCACTGCCCCTCCACCCCCCTACCCCCTGTTGCTGCCCCTCCACCCCCCTACCCCCTGTCACTGCCCCTCCACCCCCTACCCCCTGTTGCCCACACAGTGCACCCCTCACAATCATACACACTGTACCCCACACACATTGCATCCCTCACAATCACACACATTGTACCCCTCACAATTACACACACTGTACCCCTTACAATTACACACACTGTACCCTTCACAATCATACACACTGCACCCTTCACAATTACAACACACTGTACCTTTCACAATTACACACACACACTGTACCCCTCGCAATCACACAGACTGCACCCCTTACACGCTGCACTGCTCACAATCACACACACTGCACCTATGTATATTTGTATTTGTGTGTATGCATGTATGTATATATATGTATGTGTGTGTATGTGTATATAAAAATACATATACACGCGGCGTGTGTTTGTGCTTTAGGGTGCACGCCCTAGGCTGCGCACGCTTATGCATATGTTTAGAAATTCTTAAATATTTGTATTTTATTCCTATTTAATATTGTGTTTCAAAGGGTATAAAAAAAACAAAAAATTATATATGTATTGGAGCACTTAAGCAAAAAGGTTGAAATTGTGGTAGAATGAACGCCTGGCAAAAGTGCCTTGTTACGAATGCATCGCATCTCAAACTAGCCTTGTCATTAAGCGGTTCATTTCAGTGTTTTAATCTTTCAAGGCCAGTATCATCCTATTATTTAGGGCCGTTGTACATTGTCCCAGAGCTAATTTGGCCATAGCAAAATTTTGTTATTCCACTCAGATTTAAAACACATCTGTGATGCTGTAGCAGTGGCTCATGAAATAGACATAATTCATATTTTTTTTCACCCGAACCGAAAGTGTCAGTGTCTATGTGCCATAATATTCTATTATTTTTTTTTATTTATTTTGTTGTGCGTTAGTATACAAAGGTCTCCTGCGAAGCCACAACAGCGTGAGTATTGGTTGACAAGATAATTGCACACATGCATTAGGTGTTGAGGTCTGGCTATGTATCATTATATGGCAATCAGTTTCTTTGCACATTTTTATAATATAAGGCATAACATTGTAGTAACATTGAGTTCAACAAGAAGGGAAAGCAGATTAGCATGTTACAGTAGTGATATGGTGATAAATAGGTGAAAGCGGCCTGTTTCTACCGATTGAGTGGTTCCGTCTCTCAAACGGGCGAGATATGGCTGAGTATATGTTTTCTTAGGGTGGTGTCCTGTGGAAGGAGGCTCACATCCGTGTGCCTTCATGGTGGGTCTGTGAAATGCGTCTTGGTGTTGCTCTCTTACTTGGTGAATGTGTGTGTGTGTGGGGGGGGGCTGGTGTGTGTGTGTCAGTGTTCCTGTAGAATGGGAGCGTGTGGGTGTTGGTCGAGTGGTTGGCCCCTGGGGCCGTAGGAATGTGACTCCTTAAGGGAATTTCCCGGTGTTCGGGTGCAAGGTTACGTGAGTGATCTCTTGGGCTCGAGACAGCCCCGTATGTGTAAGCCTTTACGTTGGGTAGAGCTGTAGGCCTTGGTGAGTGTTGTCCTTAACCTAGAGGGCCACGGGAGGGGGAGAGGATTGCAAGGGTCGCATCACTGCATGGGTTTCTACTAGTGTGTCTCTGACTGGAGTAGTTATTGCTGTTTAACTGAGATAACATTAAAGTACATTGTAAACAAAGGGAGCATTATCAATGATGGGGATCTTTAGTTGTCATCTTGACCCGTGGTTGTGTTCCTGGCGATTCTTCCAATTCTGGGGAGTGGTGTGGGCCCATTGTTGTGTTACGGGTTGAGAGTCCGTGAGTCCCCAGTTCTTGGAACAAAAGGGGTGATGCAATCTGGTCCCAAGTTGCCCTGGAGGTTGCTGATGCTGGTCTCTTGTTGTGATATTCTATTACTTTTGTGTTTTGTTTTTTTTAAATATCTTTATTTTGCAAAAGAAACAGTACAGGTAATGTCATTCTGTTGACAGTGTAGGTACAGTTTGGCAGTAAGATAATGAGTCTATCAAACATAGCATTACTTATTCGTGTGATAGCTAAAACAATATTAAACAAGCAGTTTGGTTCACCAAGTTGTGACATTTGTAAATCCTATCAGATATGATAGAGTTAAACAGCGATATATTCTCAGAATTTTTTATTTTGCAAGTATCTGCACCATCTATGCCACATCGAAGTGTAGATGTGGTAACTGTTGGAGAGAGAGAAGCAGATTTCCTCCAGGCCCTTCGTGGTTTCTACTCTCTGTATCGAGTCTCTTATGGATGGGGGATTGGGTTGTTTCCAGAACAGTGGAATCAGCTGATTGGTAGCCGTTATGAGGTGTAGGAGTAGAGGTACCTTAGCTTTGGATATCTTGTGGGGTGGGAGAAGGAAGAGGAAGGTGTCTGGGGTAAGGGCGAACGTTTCCCCTAGTATGGTTTGGATCAATCCTGAGATGCATATCCAGTACTTTTGTATCTCCTGGCATGCCCACCAGATGTGAGATGCTGTACCAGTAGGTTGGGGACACCTCCAACAATGATTGGATGTTTGAGGGAACATGGATTGGAGTCTCACGGGTGTATAGTACCACCTAACTAACTTGTAATTGCTCTCTTGAGCCTCTGTGTTTCAGAAGGATTTGTGTACATTTTTAAATATCGTGCGCCACGTAACAGGTAGTATGATGATGTCGAGTTCTTTTTCCCATGTTGTGGTAAATACTGGAAGGGTGTTTGGGCTGTGTATTTTGCTGTAATTTGACATTTCCGTCATTAAATGAGGTAGCGTGGTAGTGGGGTGTGTGATCGTGAACATCATATCATCTGCAAATGCAGCTATCTTGTGTTCTGCTTCTCCTACCTGGATACCCCGTATGAGAGCGTTATCCCTGATACCCTGTAGACATGGTTCTAGGACCAATACAAATAACAGGGGGGAGAGGGGGCACCCCTGCCTTGTGCCATTTAAAATAGGTACTGGGTCCGATAAAATTCCGTTGATGCGCAGGCGCGCTGTGGGTTTGGAGTACAGGGCCCTCACCCACCGCATCCAGTTGGGGCCAGAGCCATGTATCTTAATGTGTGCCTCATCAGGGTCAAGTCCACCCTGTGGAATGCCTTTTCAGCATCTATTGACAGGACTGGGGCCCTCGAGCATTTGGAGGGATGAATGAGGTATCATATTTTAGTTGTGTTGTGTTTAGCTTCCCTGCCTGGCACAAATCCCGACTTGTTGGAATGTACCCGTTCAGGGAGAATTGTGCGTAAGCGGTTCGCTAGCATGTGGAGAATAGTTTGAGATTTATGTTTATGAGGAATATGGGCCTATAACTCTTGGTCAGGTCTTTCCCTGGTTTGGGCAGAAGGGTAATCGTGGCATTCAGGGCCTGTGGCGGGAAGGTAGTCGGTTTGAGTAAGGAATTAAATGTGTTTAGAAAATGCTGGGCAAGTGGTGCTGAGAACAGTTTATAGTATTTTGCAGTGAGGCCGTCTGGTCCTGGACTTTTTCCCAGGGGTAAATGTTTGATTGCCTCCTGGTATTCCTGAAGGGTAATGGGTTGGTCTATTGATTGCCTTATGTTGGCTGGTATAGTAGAGGTGACCCTTTATGTGAGGAAATCCTGTACCTCTACAGATGATGGAGGAATAGACTGCAAATTGTAAAATGAGGAGTAGAAATCATGGAAGGCTTTAGTGATGTCTGACATGAGGTGGGATTTTTTGCCGTCTGTGTTTTGTATGGAGGCTATAAAAGTAGCTCCCCTTTGTTTTTTCAGAGCGTGCGCCAGTAAACAGTATATTTTACCCCCCTGGGCATAATAAAGGCTTTTTGTGAGAGCAAGTTTGCGTTTGGTTTGGATATTCCGGATGGTGAACTCAGTTCTCTTCTCTACCAGTGTCTGTATGTTGCTAAATTTAAGTCAGTTTTATCTGCGTCTTCTAGGTTCCTGATCTCCTGGAAGAGTTGTGTAATTTGTTTGACCCTCTGTTTCTTATGGGTGGAAGCAATTTGGATGAAGGCTCCCCTGATCATACTCTTGTGTGCTTGGGTGGGGGCCCTACTGTAAAATAAGGGGGGTCCTAATGTCCTCCCCCCTGGCCCACACCCCTGAGCGGTGGGTGGGGGCCCTAAATACTAATAAGGGGGGGACCTAATGTCCTCCCCTCTGGCCCCCACCCCTGAGCGGCGGGTGGGGGCCCTTAATACTAATAAGGGGGGGACCTAATGTCCTTCCCCCTGGCCCCCACCCCTGAGCGGCGGGTGGGGGCCCTAAATACCAATAGGGGGGGAACCTATTGTCCTCCCCCCCCCGGCCCCCACCCCTGAGCTGCGGGTGGGGGCCCTAAATAAAAATGTTTCCCCCTCCCAGGTGACTAGGGGTCCCCAAACCCCTAGTCACCCAGCCAAAAAAACCCTACCTACCCCCCTCACCCTAAAAATTAATGAGGGGGGGGACGTTTAACTAAGTATCTGTAAAAAAAAAAAAAAACTTACCATTTGATGTATTCTTTCTTCTAAAATCTTCTTTTTTCAGCCCCAAAAAAGGCCAAATAAAAAATACATAATAACCAACGCACGTAAAAAAAAAAAGAGCACAAAAAAATTATAATCCATCTTCACCCATGGAGGGCTCAGCGCAGACTAAGCTCTGCAGGGTGGGGGAAGGCTTATAAAGCCTTGCCCCGCCCAGCAATTAGGCTCAGAGCACTCTGATTGGTGGGTTTAAGCCATCCAATCAGAGTGCTCTGATAGGTAAATGAAGAGACTGACAGATAAGTCTCTACATTTACCTGTCACAGCACTCTGATTGGTTGGCTTGAAATCCACCAATCAGAGTGCTCTATGTCATTTTACACAGCGTGGGAAAGTTCTTTGGAATCTTCCCACGCTGTGTAATTTGACTCATAACTCTCTGATTGGTTACTTAATACACCAATCAGAGTGTTATGAGTGGGGGGGGAGGACCCCACAGGCTGCTCACTGTTTAATAGACATGCCCTACTCGCATATAGCGAGTAGGGGCAAATTTTACTAATACTAAGTAATTTTTACTTAGTATTAGTAAATTTGGCTGAAAGAACAATTTAGGTCTTTCAGCCTTTTGGTAGATAACTCCTTGATACCGTGGGAATTAGGGAGTTATTTACTAAGCGGCTGCAAGAGAAGTCCCAAAGTGTCGAATTCCCGAAGTGCCAAAGGTGGCGAATTTCCGAAGTGTGGAAGTGCCGAAGTTGCCGAAGTTCCGAAGTGTGGAAGTGCCTAATTGCCGAAGTCCAGAATTGCGGAAGTCCCGAATTTCGGAATGCCTGACCGAACCGAAAATTTTCCCCATGCACATGCCTACTGAATATCCTCGTTCACAGCCTCTGGTAGGCTCCTGATTCGAAGGTTGTTCCTCCGTCCCCTATTGTCTATGTCATCCAGTGACCTCTGGAGTTGAGACATGTTTTTGTCGTGAGATTCAACTTTGGAGGATAGGGTGTCCAATTGGGCCTGTATGGTCACCATTTCATCTTTCAATTCTTGGACACGGAGGCCTACTTGCTGGATCTCGGTGCCAAGACTCTCCATTTTGCATTGGAAGGAGGACTCCAATTTTCCCAGCATGGTGGTGAGGTCGGCTTTTGAGGGTAAGTTCCTAAGACGGTCTTTAATATTGAGGTATGTGGAGACCGTAGAGATCTCTGCTGCCACTGGACTAGGTGGATTGGAGTAAGAATTGCCGGCGCCATACTGGAATCGCAATGATCCGACACGCGGTCTGCATATTCTTGGAGACTGATCCTGTTTTACCCGCTGGTGTCTTCCCCGAGCTGGCGTGGGAGCGCTGTGGGAGCTTTGGGTTCTCTTTGGGTTCCCCATCTTTACAGCCTCCTCCTTAATCGCTTTTGAGTTCGGCAGTCGGCCACAACCCCTTGTGTTTCTTTTTTTTTTTTATAAACTTTATTGTGTATAAAGTAACAGTACATGGTAGAAAATTAAAGGAAATCATATATAGAGGAAATCATATGTAGAGAGACAAAGAATATCAGCTCCATGGTCGATTAAACTGAAATATAAAAGTAAATAGTGAAAGAAGATGCAAACATATAAACGCTAAGACCATGATGATAACGTAATAGTTAATGTCATGAATTATAAATATATGAATAATCAATAATCCTAACATGCGATAGATCGTAGAATTACAATAAAGTAATACTACTAAACAAAGATAAAACTATGTAAATTGCAGAAGACCATTTACATAGTTTTAACATAGTAGTTACATTGTAATGTAAATAGAACTTAAACTATGCCGAAAGTTGGTACAGAGACAGATGTTCATTATTTGGCCAATCACAAAAAGCCTGCAAGAACTTGAAAACATCCTAAAGGGTAAAATATTTAGGACCTGGAGGAAGTTGTAGGCTGATACCTCGCATAAGTCGACAATTAAGCGAATCCTTGAAATATGTGCAGCTGAAATAGCATAACATTGATTGAACAATATGATCTACCTAAGGAAAAAGTTAAGACAGGAAATTCAGGATGGAGGGAACAGGAATTGTAAAGGGATCCAAATCTGTTTCAAATGACAGTAAGATATATTGTTGTATTAAAGCTTGACTCACCCAGCAGAGCAGTAACATGCTGAGCGGTAGTGATCACAAAAGCAGCTATATACTTTGTCAGGTAGTGGGCAGTTATTGTATATCTGGGGACTGGGGCTCACCCAGGGGCATAAAACTAATATATATGCACATCACTCAGGTTTGAATATGTATCCTTCTGTCATGTTATAAATTGTATGTACAACCTAAGTGTCCACTATTCCCACCAAAAGACCAATTCATTGTGCTTCTGAGTAAATGTCTGAGTGGCACTATCATGTTTTTCTTTCAGTTTTCTTTCCTTATGCCCCAGGTTAATACTCTTTCCCTTTCCATTTGCCTTTATTTATATTTAATATCTTTTTTTCATTGCACTGTACCTCAATATCTGGACACCTCTATTTTGATCTTCTGTGGTCACGATTTGTGCATTAGATATGTGAATTTAGGCTGATTGTACTTCTTCTAAATTCAGTATTTCCAAAGCACTATGAGGATGTATAACTGAGCACATGAGTAGCACGATGGACAAGCATTTTTCTTTCTTTCATGATTTGCAGTTCTGCCTGTGGCTCCAACAAAATTATTGATTGATGGGAAAAAAAGATTATTAATGACTAGGTGAGAAGTGACTACTAGATGAAAAAAAAAAAAACATGTATTTATTATATAACTGGGTCTTGGGAGATTCATCATGGGTAATTTCATGAAGGAACAATGAGTAAAATTTTTAATTGGTGTGATATATGTGAGATGTTCTTAGACAGGGACATGGAACATAATGACGTTGACTCGCTGGGCTAGGGCTGAAAGGTAAATAAATCTCACCTTTGAAATCCTCAGAGGTGCGGGGAGGGACCTAAATAAGTAGCTTAATATTATAGCGTTAGGAAAGTAAAGCATGTCTGTGGCGAGTAACCGTATGTGGTAATTTATATGCTGTTGCAGGGACACTCTGTTACGCAAAATGCAAGGAGAACACAATGAAAAATGTTCTTTATGGCACCGGCATCCACAAAGTTAATATCTTTTGTATTATTACTCAATGAAAGTTTCCCCTGGTTTATACAGCTGATTTTTTATCTCTGCTGCAGGGCTAAGTTTATGTATTTTAGTCTCATGGATTTAACCACTTGATGATGCACAACATGTGTTGCTGAGCAACTGTGCTAATATTTTAGTGTCATGCCCTCTGATGTAATGTTGCGTTCTTTTAAAGCGACAAGATCCAGGATCTATAAACAATTCAAAACTGCTAGAGCCAAGCTGTGCTTTTGTTAAGTTAAATCTTCTTCTGAGAGTACTGCATACACTCCAGCTTGTAAAATGCCTTAAAGAAACTGTGCAATATGTTTTACGTCTTCAGATATATTTAACATGTTCCTAAGCAGCCTTAAACTGACTCTGCCGTGTATACTGGGCCTGGTTTTAATGTGCTAACAATTTACATTTTTAAGTTATGCTTCCTGTTATCTTGCTAAAGATAGATTCCAAATTCAGATTTTGGAACACGGTTTAGAAGATCCCAATTCAGGGGAGGCCTATATAATGTTTGTGCATTTAGCTTTGTACAAAGAACAGAGACAGAGCAAAACTAGATGGACATTATTGTCTATGTACATTATTTAACTATGAGGCATACTTTTTCCCTAGTACATGTTTTACCATTAGATGTTTTATATTACATCATATTTTAGGTTAAGGTAGCATATTGATTGAGTGGATATATTTACTTTTAGTACAGGTCCCAGTGATGGCCAATATTAGGGGGAGTTTCAGTAGCACTGAGTCAGAATACATTACCTGTCTGTCAAAATAATTACGGTAGTTTTTAAAAAAAAATCATCTTGAAGGACTATAGGGTAATCTGGTGCCTGTTGCTATATTCAGCAAAAATATACTATGGGGAAAAAACTTACTCTAAATATTGAATTCATTCAATGTTTCAGGTTTTAACAAAAACTCCTAACCAACAAGTGATTACCAGATCAAGTCAACATATATACACACGATTCTTTGGCTTGGGGGATCTTCTCCCCTATGATGCCTCGGAAATAGCCCAGTTTTGTCGAGGCCAGGAAGACCAGTTTTCTGATGGAACTTTGAACACCTGTAGTACATGGTACATTAGCTATAAGAAAGTGCATAGGTAGTGGCACCTGCATGGCAGCCTTCCCATGAAGTTATGGTTATGGAAGTTAAGGTTAAGTTCTAAATAGAATGTTTGAGTAACTGGCAGGTATGAAATCAATATCTCCCAGAAAGGAATGGTCACCTAAACAGACACAGAGGTCTTTATAGCCAGAGCTAGGTTTAATAGTTCTGGAATTTCTATAAGTTAAAATGTTTTTACTATTTTGTATATTATTGTTGTTGTTTTTAAACATATACATACCGGATTGTTTCAATTATAAAATACTAGATAAGTAACACAGTTTTTGGTGAAATCACTATCACATTTAATTTCCACCTATTTTAAATACTGTATAGCTCTCCACCGTATATATTTTTTTCTGTTAAATCTCAATAAGGTCAAGCAGAACCCTCTTATGAAAAATGCCCATGATTGGGGGAACATTGTGTGGGCTTTAAAGTCACGTTATTTCAAGAACAGTGCACTACCAATTTTCCTGCTAGGGACAAGATTATGTGTTATGGAGGGGTGGGGGGACATAATTGGCATGTGCGGCAAGCGCATTATGCCCTCCCCATAGAAAAGCATTGCATCAATGCTTTCCTATAGTTTGTTTTTTTTCTACTGACGCTGGATATCTTCTTTTTTTTTTCTGTGCAGGGGTTTACAAACAAGCTTGCCATGCCACGGCAACAATAGCAGGCACTTCAAGAACAGACATCATGGCATTTAATAACATAGCACATTTTTAAAGTTATATTAGACTAGACTATCAGGCTGGTCATACATGTCTAACTGTTAGGCAAAAATACAGACTCAAAAAACTAACTAGACATGTGGAGTGTAGGTAAACATGAAGATTCAGAAAGGTTATGAGCTACATAGAGAGTGAAACATGTTCTGTGGTTTTACCATACAATATGCTCGCTATGAGCAGACCACTGGTGTAGAAACAAAAATTTACGTTGCTGCATTACTTTAGAGAATATCAGCTATGACTAACAAAAATAATAGCAATAATAACAATAGCTCTGTGCACGACATACTGTGGAAACCAAGGTGGAGTCCGCCCATGTGGGTGGCCACAGATTGCAGGTAAAGTCCTGAAGCCTGGATCAGCCAATTCCTCTGAGTGGAACTAGCAAGGTGTTGCCCGGAAAGTCCCCATGCTCGTCTGCATATCCGCACCACAGACGCGCACCCCTCCAGCTCCAGATTCCTGCAAGGGTCAACCTCGGCACTCCCGGAGCTCGGAGCCTCTCTATGGCGAACGCCCTCTCTCTCCATGGGCAGCACTAGGGACCAGGATTAGGCTGTCGCTCTTTGTGGCTGTTTCTCCTTGCCCAGGAGCTCTGCAGCGCCTGAGTTCCTCCAGACCCTCGCCTCCTGATGCTTTGTTTTCGGCGCTTATGCAACCGCTGTTTGTGTCTCCACCTCTGCGATGCCATGTGGGGAATGCGCCTGATAGATTCAGTGCCGTGGCGCCGACCCGCAGACCGGACACGGGGTGCCTCAGCTCGAACCACAGGAGTATGGGTGAGTGCCCGGCTGCTGAGTTTTGCCCAGAATTGTGCACACAGGCGATCGAACGCCTGAAGGAGCGTATCCACATGGGTGGGTGGCTGTGGGTAGGTGTGTGTCACAGTAGGCCCTGGTGGGGCAGCCATCTTAAACGATAGGCTGAGAATTTCAACGTCTTGTAGAGTAGGTCACGAGACTACACCAGTGGGGACAGGGATATCCCCCACCGGTCCAAAGGGGGGGGAGCAGGGCTCAGGAACTGATACTGCAGGCGCCAGCAGGTCCAGGCCGGGAGATCGTCCGTTTCTCCCCTCCGTGGATCATACCAGGCGTGTAGGCCGCAAAACAGTCCTAGGCCACAGGCTCCATGGTGAGGCTTATAACTTGTTCAGGTGAGTGCCCTAGCTTGCAGGGTCCGGTAAGTGCACTTTTGAGCAACCTTTGAGGGTATTATCCCACTGCAAAACAGAGATATTAAGTCTTTAGGTGAGGAGCACACACCATGTGCACCCATCCACCATGATGGCCTGGCCCCGCCCCCCGACGCTGGATATCTTCATGCAGAGCATCCAGCGTCGTTTAAGGGACTTAGAATTTGCTAGAATCCGGGACATGGCTCTCTAAAAGAGGAAATTATTGCAGTTGCTCTCAAAAACTGCAATGATTTACATTTCTGAACTAAGTGAGACAGCGCTTAAACCACTTCAATGAGATGAAGTGATCTGGATGCCTATAGTGTCCCTGTAACTTCTAGACATTAGATATGAGACAGGCATTCACTGTAAGAGGCCACACCCTGTCCAGTTTTTCTATCTTTACCTTTTTTAAATATGTTTTAATATACAAAAATAACATGTTTATATTATAAATTTAACTAGCTGAAATTATATTAATATACTAATGTCAATGTAGGTGTATATGTTTTGCACTTACAATTTATTACTACAAAATGTTTATGTATGAATGTTGCTCTATGTATTCTGTGCTGTTGATATAAGATTTTATATATATATATATATATATATATATATATATATAAAATAATAATAATCCTTTGATAGTATGGTCTGATCCAGTTAAGCAGGTTTGTTATGTGAGTCGTCTTGAAAAACAAAATTATTCCCGCACTCCTAGGGATATGTGGATATGTATACAGGGTGTGGCATATATTCGAACATAATTTTCCTTTTAAAAAAATGAAACACAAATGAAGAGAACAATTCATTGCTTGTCCATTTTTTTTTTTTTTTTATAATTCTTTATTTTTGATATGCAGGTAGGTACAACAGTGCCTGTGTCGCCACAACAGCATCTGCAGGCTCGCTCTTTATGGTCATAGCATAACAGTATTGTGGGATCTTGGATTTGCATATTTTTTTTAAATAAAAAAGTAACGATTCGAGATATAAGAGTTTGAGTATTGATTCTCAGGTTTAATTAGTACATTATTGAACTAGCCTTAACAGTTGAACCTGGAATAAGCTGTAACGTTGAAGGTCTCTGGATGTTAGTTGTCCATTTTTTTATTAGTTTTGCCCCAGGCATGGGAATTTAGTCACACACTAACATGATAAAATCTCTCAGTTTGTGTGAATACATTCATTTCCCAGCATCCCTTCCCCTCTGTATCCCTAATTAGGAAGGACAGTCCATATTTTGTCACCAAATCCATATGTTTCATTTCTCTATACTAATATTCCTAGTTTATAGCAGCTCAATTATTTTTTTTTTTTTTTTTTGTTGAGTGTTTAATATAACTTCACAATGATAGTCTATGTACATATTTTGGTTGTTATAAATTGCATTCTCTTTATATAATCAAAGCTCTGTTACCATAACTCAGTTTAAGAAAAGTAGTTCCAATAGATTGCTATAGCCTGGCTAGATGAAAGGACTATTGAATGGAAACAGGGAATAGAGAAACACAAGTAATAATCACAGTCTTATCCATCTGCAAATTGCAGTCCACTGAGAGGGTGCACTGAGAGGCTGCAGAATCTAAAGTAAATGAACAATGCCAAATCCCATATGGGAATGAAGTAACAATACTTCAGTCAGCCCATATTACTTGCAAATGTTATATTAATGTATTAAAAACAGTTACAGAGGGAGGAGCTACAGATAGAGGATATTAACTTGTTCGTACGAATGTGGCACTTCACCAGAGCACTCTGTTACTCTATCTGTTGCTTCCCTCTCTGTAGTTGTACCTTTTGTTAATAAAGAAATACAACTTTTGCAAATCATATGGACTGATTGACATACTTAATTGTAATTACTACATGAAATAGTTGGACTTACTTGTAGGGGCCATTTTGAATTTGCTTACAGTTGTTAAGTACGAGAAAGAATTTAAGGAAGTGATTGACAGGAAAAATTGATTAATGTGTAAATGGGTAGCCAAAAGGTAGATTTGCAGCTGCGAAACTATAATGCTCACCTGTAGTTTTAGAGAAGTTGGGGATATACATTATGACAATCCTTTAAGAATATAGATATTCACTTTATTTTAATTGTTTGCTTTGCCTTTTTTGAAAAAAAATTTTTAATGGATCTATAAAAACAGTTTGTTTTAGCTTAATGAAGCAGTTTTGGGGTATAGAACATTTAGGAGTTAAATCCCTTTGTTTATGAACCCTAGTCACACCTCCCTGCATGTGACTTGCACAGCCTTCCATAACCCCTTAAGGACTGGACTTTTTTTGCGATGTTGTACTTTTGCGACCAGGCATCTTTTTGACACTTTTGTGGTGTTTGTGTTTAGCTGTAATTTTCCGCTCTCTCATTTACTGTTCCCATACAAATTATATATTGTTTTTTTCAGGACAAAAGGGGCTTTCTTTACATACCATTATTTATATAATCTCATCTAATTTAATTTAAAAAAAATGAAAAAATATGATGAAAAATTGAAAAAATACACGTTTTTTGAATTTTATGTGAAAAATCTTTTACTCATCTACAAAAGCGAATGAAAAAAACTGCTAAATAGATTCAAAATGTTGTCCTGAGTTCAAAAATACCCAGTGTTTACATGCTTTTTGCTTTTTTTTTGCATGTTATAGGGCTATAAGTACAAGTAGGATATTGCGGTTTCAAAACATACATTTTTAAAATGTATCAATAGTGACATTGTAACACTATTATCTGTCATAAATTGCTAAATAACACCCCACATGTACATATTTTTTTAAAAGTAGACAACCCAGGGTATTCAATATGGGGTATGTCCAGACTTTTTTAGTAGCCACTTAGTCGCAAACACTGGCCAAAGTTAGCGTTCATATTTGTTTGTTTGTGAAAAAAGTAAAAAACTAAATTGAACGCTAATTTTGGCCAGTGTTTGTGACTAAGTGGTTACTAAAAACGACTGGACTTACCCCATTTGCAATACCTTGGGTTGTCTTCTTTTGCAAATGGTATGCCATCATGGGGGTAATTCTCATTCCTGGGCTACCATACGCTCTCAAAGGCAACGTAACCAACCTGGCCATTTTCAATGTAAAAATATTTGACCTATATATTTGACCCTGTAACTTTCAAAAACGCTATAAAACCTGTACATGGGGGGTACTGTTCTACTCAGGAGACTTTGCTGAACACAAATATTAGTGTTTCAAAACTGGAAAATGTATCACAACAATTATATCATCAGTAAAAGTGCTGTTTGTGTGTGAAAAATGCAAAAAAAGTCACTTTCACTGACAATATCATCGCTGTGATATGTTTTACTGTTTTGAATCACTAATATTTGTGTTCAGCGAAGTCTCCCGAGTAAAACAGTACCCCCCATGTACAGGTTTTAGGGTGTCGTAGAACGTTAAAGGGTAAAATACAGTGATAGCAAATTAAATTCTCTGGTCTTTCGGCCTGGGTTGGCAGGCAGGTCCCTTAAATTGCAATCAATAAAATAACTTAATTATGTAAAAATATTACATAAATACGCACGTAGAATTTAAATATATATGCATATTTATATATTTGAAGTCTACGTGTATATTTATATAATTATTTATGTAATTTTGTATATCGACATATGAATAGTTTGCATTCTTTTTATTTATTTAAATATACATAGATATATATACAATTTCATTCTAAGTGTATTTTGATATAAATATATATATATTAATATCAAAATACAGTTAGAATAAAATTTCGTATAGATATATAATTTTTTTTCAATTTTTTATTATTATTTTTAATTTTTTTAATTTAATTTAAATTATTTATTATTCGTATTTTATAATAATATATATACAATATATATAGTTATTATATATATTATATATATACGTGTGCAAATTAATTATAAGTGTATTTTTATATTAATATATGTACATATTAATATAAAAATACACTTAGCATGACATTATATATATGATATATAGACATATATTATATAGGTATAATATATGTCTATATATCATATATATACACATATATAATAATATTTTTTTTTTTTATTAACTATAACTTTAAATTTTTTTTTGATTTTACAGTTGCAGGGAGACTGCCTGTCAGCACAGACAGTCCCCCTGCAGGCAGAGTCTAGGACACCTATTGTGACCATGTGGTCGCCCTGTTGGGCGATCACATGGCCCCAGGGGTCCTAAACCGCCATGGGGAGACTGTCTGGGCTGCAGGCAGTCTCCCCACAACGGGAGCACCGCCGATCGCCGCCGGGGGAACGACGGCGATCGGGTAAGTACATTTTAAATTTAGGACGGTTCAGGACCGTCGTCGGTCGGCAACGCAAAAATACCGATGACGGTCCTGAACCGTCCTGCGTCCTCAAGGGGATAAACACTTCCTGTAAAGAGAGCCCTTTTTAGGCTTTCTTTATTGCAAGTTCTGTTTAATTAAGATTTTCTTATCCCCTGCTATGTTAATAGCTTGCAAGACCCTGCAAGAGCCTCCTGAATGTGATTAAAGTTCAATTTAGAGAGTGAGATACAATTATTTAAGGTAAATTACATCTGTTTAAAAGTGAAACCGTTTTTTTTTTTCATGCAGGCTCTGTCAATCATAGCCAGGGGAGGTGTGGCTAGGGCTGCATAAACAGAAACAAAGTGATTTAACTCCTAAATGACAGTGAATTGAGCAGTGAAATTGCAGGGGAATGATCTATACACTAAAACTGCTTTATTTAGCTAAAGTAATTTAGGTGACTTTAGTGTTCCTTTAAGATGATTTCAAAAAACAGTGAAAGAGTTAATATGTCTGGCAGATAGAGTCTGTACACAAACTGTCTTTCTCTTTCAAGCCTGTGAAATAGGAAACCTTGAACACACAGAAGGGCCTCTAAGTGAGAATATTCTTCTTTTTTTAGCGTGTCAACAAGCCGTGTGATACTCTGGCTGTGTCCTACTTCAGCTGAGCTTGCTACACTGGGTTCTGAAATCTGCTTTATTAATTTTATGTTTTTTTATATTTTTTTCCGAGATAGTGTCACTGTTCTGCCCCTGGCTTGTTTTGCATTTAATGTTTTTCCTCTCAGTCCTACAAAAATAATGTCTGGCTCAGAACTGTCATTTGTTGCTCATGAATAGCAATAAATGTGGCATAATATAATTTAGAGTGTTATGCTGTAAGCTGGTTGATTGACCGTTAATAGGTTAGTATTACCTTTACTTTCAGTCTTTGTGTTTGAGAACCAAATCTGTATTGTAATATCATGGAAATGTACTTTAAATCTAGGAATCACTACGAAACATGTCATTTTAATGCTTATATGAGTTTCCTCTTATAAAAAAAGAAGAGTAAAGCATGGATTTTAGTAAGTCACAGTAGAAAGCCCTGATTTTATTACATAAACGTGAATATTATGCATTTGTATTTCTTCACTTCCTAATAGCAATGAAGAAAGTAAAACAAATGCAGGGCTCGAGTCCTGCAGGAACGCGTGGGAATGGCGTTCCTGCACTTTTCCCACAGCAGGAACGCCGTTCCCATTACTAGTCCTGCAGGACCCAGGGCTGGCACAAGCGGCTGCCAGAGCAGGGGGAGCACAAATCCGAATCCCCTGCCTCTGACTGGGGACTCGGATTTTTAACTCACCTCTCCCCCTGCAGTCAGTGGAGTCGTCCGCCTCTCCTGATGATGTCAGTAGGAGGGGGCGTGACTTTCTCTGCTCTTCTCACAGGACCGCTGGGGAGCAGAGGAAGCCACGCCCCCTCCTCCTGACATCATCAGGAGAGGCCGGCTTACTCCACTGACTGCAGGCTGCAGGTTCCAGATCCTGTCCCACCCCTCCTGGCCCAAGGTAAGCCTCAGGGAGGGGGGAAGGCACTTTAGTTTTTTTTTTTTTTTGTCCCTTTCCCCAGTCCCTGTCCCCCTCCTCAGTCCCTGTCCCCCTCCTCAGGCCCTGTCTCCCTCCTCAGGCCCTGTCTCCCTCCTCAGGCCCTGTCCCCCCTCCTCAGTCCCTGTCCCCCCTCCTCAGTCCCTGTCCCCCCTCCTCAGTCCCTGTCTCCCACCTCAGTCCCTGTCCCCCTATTTAAGGCCCTGTCCACCCTCCTTAGTCCCTGTCTCCCTCCTTAGTCCCTTTCCCCAGTCCCTGTCCCCCTCCTCAAGCCCTATCCCCTTACTCAGTCCCTGTCCCCCTATTTAAGGCCCTGTCCCCCCTCCTCAGTGCCTGTCCCCCCTCCTCAGTCCCTGTCCTCCCTCCTCAGTCCCTGTCTCCCACCTCAGTCCCTGTCCCCCTATTTAAGGCCCTGTCCCCCCTCCCCAGTCCCTGTCTCCCTCCTTAGTCCCAGTCCCTGTCCCCCTCCTCAAGCCCTATCCCCTTACTCAGTCCCTGTCCCCCTCCTCAGTCCCTGTCCCCCTATTTAAGGTCCTGTCCCCCCTCCTCAGTCCCTGTCTCCCTCCTCAGTCCCTGTCCCCCTATTTAAGGCCCTGCCCCCCTCCTCAGTCCCTGTCCCCCTCCTCCAGCCCCTGCTCCCTTCATCAGCCCCTGCCCCCCTCCTCAGCCTCTGTCCCCCTCCTCAGCCTCTGTCCCCCTCCTCAGCCCCTGTCCCCCTCCTCAGCCTCAGTCCCTTTCCTCAGCCCCTGTCCCTTTCCTCAGCCCATGGCCCCTTCCTCAGCCCATGGCCCCTTCCTCAGCCCATGCTCCCCCTCCTCCTAAGCTCCTCAGCCCATGGCCCTCTTCCTCAGCCCTGCCACCTTACTCAGCCCATGGCCCCTTCCTCAACCCATGTCCCCCCCCTCCTCCTAAGCTCCTGTCCCTTTTTCCACAGCACTGTCACCTTACTTAGCCCCTGTCCCCCTCCTCAGCCCCTGTCCCCCTCCTCAGCCCCTGTCCCCCTCCTCAGCCCCTATCCACTTTACTCAGCCCCTGTCCACCTTACTCAGCCCCGTGCTCTTACTCAGTCCCTGCATACGAGCATCAGCCCCTGCCCCCCTCCTCAGTCCCTGTCCCCTTCCTCAGCCCCTGCCCCTCTTCCTCACCCCTGCCCCTCTTCCTCAGCCCCTGCCCCTCTTCCTCAGCCCCTGCCCCTCTTCCTCAGCCCCTGTCCCTCTTCCTCAGCCCCTGCCCCTCTTCCTCAGCCCCTGCCCCTCTTCCTCAGCCCCTGCCCCTCTTCCTCAGCCCCTGCCCCTCTTCCTCAGGCCCTGTCCCTCTTCCTCAGTCCCTGTCCCTCTTCCTCAGCCCCTGTCCCCCTTCCTCAGCCCCTGTCCCCCTTCCTCAGCCCATGCCCCCCCTCCCCCCTCCTAAGCTCCTGTCCCTCTTCCTCAGCTCCTGTCCCCCTCTTCAGCCCCGTGCCCTTACTCAGCCCCTGCATACAAGCGTATCATTTTTTGGGGGGTGAGGGGGGGGCGGGGAGTGGATCTTGGGTGAGTTCCTGCACTTTTTTACCCAGGACTTGACCCCTGAACAAATGGTCTTAAAAGGAATAGAACAGAAACCAAACACCATTTCTGTCTGTTCCTGATATTTCGGCAGAATCTAAATAAAATCCAGACTTCTGAAACCCATCCAGCCTCCTGAACATTGGGTCCAGGTAGAGGGGCTCCCACTGCATCGCTCGATGCCCTTCTTGTTTAGCCAGAAGCTGGAAAAACCGAAATGCAGAACAGGGGCCTACCTAACACAGACAATCCCCGGTCTGGAGCAATTCCTGAAGGGGACCTGCCCGAAAGAACGCCAAACACGCTGCAGTACCGACCCGCTACAGCCACACCAGCAATGGGGCCCTGATGCCAGATACTACAGCCTGGCACCTCGATCGAAGCTACACTCAAATTCCCACTACTCTACAGTAATGCACACGGTTTTAATCAGTCTAAATACAGAATATTTGATATTTAAATCCTAACATCTGTGGAAAGGGATTTAGCTGTGATTATTACTAAAGGTCGGCAGACAATGTAATAGAGCAGCAGGAAATGCTAGCAGAATGCTTGGTTGTATAGGAAGAGGTATTAGCAGTAGAAAGAAAGAAGTGCTCATGCCATTGTACAGAACACTGGTGAGACCTCACTTGGAGTATTGTGCACAGTACTGGAGACCGTATCTTCAGAAGGATATTGATAGTTTAGAGAGAGTTCAGAGAAGGGCTACTAAACTGGTTCATGGATTGCAGGATAAAACTTACCAGGAAAGGTTAAAGGATCTTAACATGTATAGTTTGGAGGAAAGACAAGACAGGGGGTATATGATAGAAACATTTAAAGGACCACTATAGTGCCAGGAAAACATACTCGTTTTCCTGGCACTATAGTGCCCTGAGGGTGCCCCCACCCTCAGTGCCCCCCTCCCGCCGGGCTCTAGGGTGAAGAACTCTCCTCCTCCTCTCCTCCTCCATATCGCCGTCATCGGCTGAATGCACATGCGCGGCATGAGCTGCGCGCGCATTCAGCCAGTCCATAGGAAAGCATTCTCAATGCTTTCCTATGGACGCTGGCGTCTTCTCACTGTGAAAATCACAGTGAGAAGCGCGGAAGCGCCTCTAGCGGCTGTCAATAAGACAGCCACTAGAGGCTGGATTAACCCTATTATAAACATGTTTCTAGAAGAAAGGGTTAATCCTAGCTGGACCAGGCACCCAGACCACTTCATTAAGCTGAAGTGGTCTGGGTGCCTATAGTGGTCCTTTAACCCCTTAAGGACACATGACGTGTGTGACACGTCATGATTCCCTTTTATTCCAGAAGTTTGGTCCTTAAGGGGTTAAATACATAAAGGGAATCAACACAGTAAAGGAGGAGACTATATTTAAAAGAATGAGAACTACCACAACAAGAGGACATAGTCTTAAATTAGAGGGGCAAAGGTTTAAAAATAATATCAGGAAGTATTACTTTACTGAGAGGGTAGTGGATGCATGGAATAGCCTTCCAGCTGAAGTGGTAGAGGTTAACACAGTAAAAGAGTTTAGGCATGCGTGGGATAGGCATAAGGCTATCCTAACTATAAGATAAGGCTAGGTACTAATGAAAGTATTTAGAAAATTGGACAGACTAGATGGGCCAAATTGTTCTTATCTGCCGTCACATTCTATGTTTCTGTGTTAATACATAGAACAAAACCAAAAGCATGGTCTGCGCATCTCATATCACTGCAATGGCCATTAAAGGGTTAGCTCACTTGCCACATCAAGGAAATCCTCTTGGGTGAGTCCTACACTAACAATTCACCTTGCTGCTTTCATCTAAAAGTTAAACTCTGTAATGACACAAAAAGATGTATTCTGAATCCATACAAACTAGTTAACCCTTAATAAGGCACACATGGGGAGATCTTCAGTTTTGCAGCTAAAAAAACTACTTTTTAATGGCATCACTGCTCTTGAAGAATTAATTTCTAACTGGCACGCAATTTTAAACTTTCCCATCGTTCACTTTATTTTTTATTTTGAAAGTTTTATTCAGTTACATATAGAGTATAACATTGTCGTAAGAAATGTTTTACATTAAAATGTAGTCAGCATCCATTTGCATTGGGTAAGTAAAGAACAGTGTATAACAGTGGAAATAATAACAGTGGCACAATGCAGTACAATACAGAAGAATACTACGGGGCCGTGCACATATTGGCTAGACATCAGGCATGAAATAGTGCATATTGATGTCGACCTGGTTCATTCATTTGGTGGGTTCCTGGGTTTGGTCGAGTGTTTGAGAATGGCCGTAATGCTGCTTTGTGTTCGTAATCGAGGTAACATTTGAAAGATAAAAAGAAAAAAGCAACAAACAAAACTGAGGGCAGGGTTAAATCTGGGTAAATAAAGGCTTGGGGATGCCTTAGCTGCACGTCTTGAACCCCTTGTGGGGGTGTCATCAAGTTGTCTGTGGGTGATGTATGGTTGTCTTGAGAAGGGGGCAGCAGGGTAGTTATTTTATGAACATTGCCCCAGTCCTGGTGCTGTCATGGGATCTGAGGTGTGGTTGCAGAGGGAGGAGGTGTACATTGTCAGTTGAGTTGGGGTGTCAGTGTTCGAGGGCCGTCTCGTGTCTGTAGGCAAATTTTTTTTAAACACTGTCTACGGAGAGGTGGCTGCTTTAGCTATGAGGGAGGTGCTTAGGAAGCTGAGATTGGAAGAGGCTGGGGAATGGAATTATTTGGTTATTGTGGAAGAACTGGAAAAGTCTAACAAGCTCATTGTCCTCGAAATGTGTGAAGTGTTGGGGTGTCATGCCCGGGACAAACTGGAGGTTTCTCAGTATTGGGGTTAGGGGAGATGGATCATTTGTGGCGGTGTGTTGTCGTGTCGTCCTGTCCCATGTCTGTATTGAGGTTGTCAGGGACGGGGTGGTGTGGGGGATCAATGAGCGAACAGGAGGGGGGATAAGGGGTACCCCTGCCATATCCCGTTGTGGATGGAGATGAGTTTGCCAATATTTTACTTAATAGTTTGATGTCCACATTTAACAATGATATGGGGTGGTAATGGCCGAGGTCCATGTGGTTTTTGTGGGGTTTTAGAAGTAGGTAAATATTGGCTTGGAGCATGTCTGGGGGAAGTCTCCTCCTAGAATGGAGTTAAAGAGATTGTTCAGGTATGGGAGCAAAATTGAAAAAAAAAGTATGTCTTAACGTAGAGGCCAGTGAACCTGTCTGGGTCTGGACATTTGTGTTTTTAATCGTGTCAGCCACTTCTTCGGTGGAGATAGGGGTTCTTAGAATCGATCTAGTCTCGTTTGTGAGGGCGGGCAATGAGACTCACCTTAGGAAGTCGTCTATGACCGTTCCACTAGCGTTGATGGCAGCTTTGGATTGGGGATCATGATCGTATAGGGAAGAGTAGAAATTATGGAAAACTGTGGCGATTTTGTCTGGGATGTCATGGATCTCACCATTTGGTGCTGTTATTTTGATGATGTATTTGGTCTGTGTCCTATGTCACAGTCTGCGGGCCAGGAGAGTGTCAGGTTTGTTGAATTTCTCATAAAACAATTGACTGGTCCATTGCAGGGCTTTTTTGACGTATTGCGCCAGGAAGGTCTGTATTGTGTGTCTCTATGTGTTTGAAGGTTGGACGTGAGTTCTGTAGTGGGGTCGCGCTTGTGTTTGATCTCCAGGGACCTGACCACTGATAAGTGGGACTCGAGGGTTGCGAGATTTTGATGCAGTGACTTGGCTTAACAAGGAGTGTGAGATCAAGTACATGTTGATTCCCGAGTAAGAAGAGTGTGGGTGAGAGAAAAAGGTGTAATCCTGCATTAGGGGATGGTGGAGTCTCCATATATTATGGAGTTGTGTCCATGACAGAAAGCCTTTAAACATGTTTTTGGATCAGGCTGTGGATGGGGGGGGATGCTGCCGCAACCCACAGGCGTTTTCTATCGACTGATAGAGATGACACTGCGTTAAAATCTCCGCCCACCACCAAGTGGTGGGAGGGAAAGAGGCACAAGTGGGCCTGGATGGTGGGCCAGAAGTGTGGATGCGTATATGGAGGAGAATGTCTATTTATAGGGCCCTATTTGGCCTGCAATGGTGAGGAATCTCCCCGGTGGATCCGATTTACTGGTTGAGAATTGTAGAGTGCACGATTTGTGGACTAAGATGGCCACCCTATTTTGTTTGCCTTGGGGGGAATTAGCTAGGTAGAAGTTGCTGTAGAGACGGCTAAGGAGCAGGTAAGCCCTTGGGTAAGCAATAGGAGCACGTCTACCATTGATCTATTGGCCCAACGGAGGAGTCAATGTATTTTATTGAGGCTATCAAGCCTTTGCAATTGATGGAAATGAACGTTAAGTTTGTGTCCCTACAGCGCATGCAGGTTGTTGCACATCTGCTCCATATGCTTCAGAGCCCACACCAAGTCCATGTGCCTAACCCGTCTGACACCGAACAAATAAGCTGGTCGAGCACACATTTCATTATACGACGACACCACGTCCAGTTAATGGCACTTTCTCTTCGCAACCTTACTCATCTCGGGGGGCTGCTTACTTGCACTCCAAGTAATAAAGTGTGATTTTAAATTTTTGTATCCTTCTTCTTTTCCTCCAGTTCATGGAATAGTTTCAGTCATACCAATGTATAATTTTGATGTCACTTGCCTACATTCTACTATTCCGCCATGTAGGGATACATGCTTAAGCAATAAAGATATATCTTAGACCTCATTCTCTACACCTCCTCTACTCAGCTGCTAATACTCTTTTATGCTCTTAAATTACAGGTCTCCGGCCGGGCTCCCCCTCCGGCACACCTTCAATCAGCCAGGACGCCATCGTTCCTACGGCTAACCGTGGTTTAAACAAACTATTACTCCACGCACAAACACTCACGCACCAAGCACTGTCTCCCAACACCACTGTCTCTTACACTAGGGCACTGACTATCTTTAACAAATTCAGAGCCGAGTTTTGCTTACAAGGTGACCTTTCCATCAAAACTATGGTGGCTTTTGCCTCCTTTTGCCATTTACACCTTAAACTCTCTTATAATACCATCAAACTCTACCTCACCGGAGTACAACACCACATCCTCACTAACTTCCCTAACCACGCTCCTTTTCTGTCATCCTACCCCATTAAGAAAATCCTCAAAGGTATTTTCAAGGTCTCAGTATCTCCTAGTACGACTAGGCTACCAATAGACGGTCCAATATTCCGTCTCCTAAGCGACTTATTGGACAAATCCCCGTTTGACCACAATACCAATTTAGTCATGAAATCTGCCATTTTTTGGGCCTTTTATGGGTTCCTCAGACCTAGAGAATTCACCGTGGTACGTCAAGGAGACACAGTACGATGCCTCAAACTTTCTTACTTAAAGAGAGTAGACGACCATTTTGTACTCTCTTTGCCTTCTACCAAGACTAATCACTCTGCCTATCCCACTATCATTCCCCTCTTCCCTACCAATAATTTGTGGTGCCCTGTGTGGTAACTTGTCTTCCTTGCATGATAATTTATCTTCCTTTCAGGACTTCCTTAAATAAAGAAACAGGTCTAGGTAGGAGGGCTAAGAATCTTTCCTTCCCTCCCACAATTGGTAAAGGAAGTGATGCATGAACAGGATGTGATGTAAAACACATCATCTCAACTAAGGGTATATAACATAAGGCCAGGCAGGAAATCAGTCTGTTACTTCCTTTTCTTCCTTGGTGGATGTGATGTCGAACTTGCAGCAGTGAGCCATTACTAGATGTGAAGGCCTAACCGTGGGTGAGATCAAACGTGTGAGGAAGGGGATTACTATATAGATAGATAGATTTAAAAAGGGTTGTTGCTCCGTGGGTCTGGGCTGTGTGTTTGTGATACATTTATAGTATTGTGTTGTTGCCTTCTAAATAAATACCTTTTAATGTAGACGAACCTTGTGTAATATATATATTAATTTGGTGATACACCACATTTTGGCGACCACTACACCACACCCTGTACATGATATGCTCCTGGTTTCTCACCTCACGCACTCACCAGATACTCCACTACTTCTACTTCAAGGACACTCACTCACCACAGCTAAATTTATGTCACACATCAGAATTCTATTGTCTAGGTTAGGCTACAACCCAGCCTCCTTCTCTGGTCACTCATTTCGCATCGGTGCAGCATCATCAGCCTCTAGCACTAACACCACGGTACACATCATTAAGAGGCCGGGACGCTGGAAATCCTCAATATACAACTCCTACATCCCTCGACCAGAAAGGGAGCTCAGGCAGGCTTTCAGAAATCTCGCAATTTAAACTTGCAATAGAGTGTGTTTACTTGAATTCCTTTTTGCCCTCTTTTTTACAGGCCTACTCGTACGTTGGTTTCGGCACACCTCAACCAACTTTGCTCCTTCTCTACATTTCATTAACATAATAGATTCCGAGCACAAGTTGGAAGGCCAATTGGCCTGAATTTGTGGGAGGAGTTATGTCCCTATATAAACCCTACCCCCCTACTTACCTTTGCCGTTCAAGCTGTGTTGACCCCACCCACCTACACCCTCCTTTACACATTTCTCTTTGTGGGCCCTCTTTTTTACAAGCTCAACAAAATAAAAGAATAAAAAAAAAAAATTAACTTAAACTTAAAATAAAGTTGCCACAGACCTCCTCCTGCCCTGGGCTCGCATGTAATATCACGTATCCACTGTGACAGAGCTCGGGCAGGGAGAGGTGGTACACTGAGCATATATTTGTGGTTGGGGACAAAAACCCATACTTGACACTAACTACCTAAGGCAAAGTCTGTTGAAGTGTGCCGGAATCAACGGAATATATAAATATTTATATATTAGTATAAATAAAGAGGGCCTATTGTAAGAATAATATTATAAATTGTAAAGGTGAGGATGGTGGGGTTTCACCCAGAATGCCCGCAATCTCGAGGTACGAGTTGCAGGCTTTTTAAAGGTTGACTAACCCCTACCACAACTACAGGCCTGAACGTTTGTGGTTGGGGACAAAAAAACATACTTGACACTAACTACTTAAGGTAAAGTTGGTTGAAGTATATCAGAACTTTGTTTAGGCCTGTAAATTAAGAGGGCAAACATGGATTTGAGAAACAACATAAATACACACATACATAAATATACACACCTATGCACACTCACAGACACCTAAGCATACATGTAACCCCAATTAACAACCCAACTACCAATTGAAAGCATTTGCTTGCCCATGTGAAGGATTATTTGACGTAACTATTGCTTCCTTGTGAGCCATGAATTTGTTGTATTGGTAGAAGTACAGAGATTAACCATAGAATCCGGGAGGTGTTTTTGAAGGTGGCAAAAACCAAGAAAAAATGTTGTGTTAAACAAAGGTATCAGTAATTCTACCTGAAATTACCTCTGTGACCTCTGTGAAAGCTGAAGCTCAAATTATTAAAATTTTTGAACATGCGACCCTAACAGGTGACTCATGTGACTTCATAAGAAGATCAAGTGTCTTATACATGAAGGACATTGAAGATTTTCAGATTCTGAAATAAAATCAGGATGTTGTCCAGATAAATTAATAAACGGACACACTAAGCACCAAAATAACTTTAGCTTCATCAAGTGCTTTTGCTATATACATCATGTCCGTCCAGTATCACTATGCAATTCTCTGCAGTTTAGAGGTTAAGTCACTTTGTTTATGCAGCCCTAACCCCACCTCCCTCGCATGTGACTAACAAAGCCTCTCTACACACTACCTGAAATCACCACACTGGAATTATTATTTTTTTTTTTTTTAAAGAATTTAGTAGATATGCTCCCAAAGAAAACATGTATGTATTTTTCTGCATATTTTCTTTTGGGGTATATGAAAAAATAGCATTTAAAGGTGGCAGGCCTGCTGGCTGCTGCCTTTGCAAGCTCTCACCTCTTTCCTCATTGAGAAAAAAAAATCCAGCGTCTGTGCTGTAGTTGTGACTTTCCTATACTTCTCAATGAGCTGTTGAACATCTCTCATTTCTTCCCCTCAATTATAAAAGTGCAAATGTCTATTCAAATTGCACTTTTTTAACCCCTTAAGGACACATGACGTGTCTGACACGTCATGATTCCCTTTTATTCCAGAAGTTTGGTCCTTAAGGGGTTAAACTGTCAAGAAAATGATAGACTCCAGACATAAAGCAGTTCTGCAAGCTTAAGTGCTTCATTTTACAGTGCCCTCCACTAATATTGGCACCCTAGGTAAAGGCGTTGGAGCTACTGCTGGTGCGGCTGCACCGCCCGCACACTCATGGGGACCATTGGGTGGTCCATGCACTTAGGGACAACCTAAGTGTTTTCCAGGGTCTGGTCATGTGCTGTGGCCCTTTAACAGCGCGACTGAGCCCCTGTAATCTTTTAGCTCTCACATGGATGCACTGAGCAGGTGCTGCCAGGTGATGCCAGGAGCTTGCATGTCTTGCAGTGAGAGACTTTGGAAGTGATTGTGCCTCCTGTAGCAATTAAAGCTACTACTGTTCTGCAAGCTGAGCATTGGAAGCAAGAAAACCAGCATCAAGGCAGCTGCTAATACCATTCCACTACCTGAGGCAATGAGGGTGAGTGGGGATTGCAGCAGTAACTGGGATAACTTCAGAGCTGAGTTTGAGGATTACTCCCTAACTACAGGGCTAAAGGAGAAGCTTGTAGCAGTGCAAGCAGCCACACTGAGGCAGGTGAGGGGCAGTGAGTGCTACCATGTTTACAAACATAGTTTGAACCTTACAGAGGAACAAAGGAATGACACTAAAGCCATCCTTGATGCATTGGAAGCTTTCTTCAAACCTGCAAAAAAATGTAATATATGAAAGATATATATTTGGCAGCTGCAAGCAAGGAAAAGGTGAATCAATAGACAAGTTTGTCACAAGGCTAAGAAAAAAAGCTGCAAGCTGTGAGTATGGCTTCTTGAGAGATGAACTTGTTTGTGATAAAATAGTTCTAGGAATTAATACTAAGAGTACCTGCCGCCGTCTATTGAGGGAACATGATGTAAACCTACGTGCAGCAATTGAGTTATGTCGCACTGTAGAACTTACTGACAAACATATGAGAGCTATGGAGCAGGATGAACAGACTGACAGCATTCATGCAGCCTTCAAGCAACAGTTAAGCTTGAAGAACCACCAGCACAAGCATCAACACAATAATCACCAAAGCACCTCACCTGTGAGCAAGTCTACATCATGTAAGTACTGTGGCAGTATACATGTGAGAGAGAAAGAACAGTGCCCTGTATATGGGAAAACCTGTAGATCATGTGGTAGGCTAAATCATTTTGATGGAGTATGTCTGTCAAGAAGAAAGGAAGCAAGGAAGCTAAACACAATTGAACACATGTCTGATTCTGAGGATGCACTCCTGCTTAGCAATGACTCAAAGGAATGCATAGGTGCAATAAAGTCCAAGGGTAAAAAATTGTTTGTAAATCTCAGACTGAATAATATATGCCAGCCCTGCCAGCTGGATTCTGGTGCAACAGGTGATGTCTTGAGTTTGAAAGAAAAGCTGAAACTGGCACCTAGGGCACCACTTCAACCTAGCAGCCCCAAGCTGAAGCTATATTCAGGAGATCTAATGGAATCATTGGGACTTTTCCAAACAGAGTGCAGCATACATGAAAATATACACAAACTTGAATTTGAGATTGTTGAAGCCAATCCGAAACCGCTATTGTCTGGTTCAACATGTGAGCGCCTGGGACTGATGCAATTCACAATTCCTGCGGAGCTGAACAATGTTGATAATCAGCTTGCAAAGCCCTTGACTAGTCCACTGACAAAAATGCAAATCCTCAATGTCTATAATGATGTGTTTACTGACCCAGTAGTATCTGTCCAGGAGTGGTTCATTTTGAACTGGATCCTACCATTTCACCTGTACAATGTGCCCCACGCAATGTGCCCATAGCGATTAAGCCACAAGTAAAAGCGCAACTGGATAAGTATGAAGCTGACGGACATCTTACATCAGTATCAGAGCCAACTGATTGGATAAGCAACATGGTAGTTATTAGGAAGCCTGAAAAGCTTAGAATTTGCATTGATCTGAAGTTTCTTAACGTGGTCCTGAGAAGGTCACACTACATAATGTCAATAATTGAGGATGTTTTGCACAAACTGCCCAAAGCACGTGTTTTTACACTTGTTGATGCAAGAGATGCCTTTCTACAGTGCAAACTGGATGAAAAGAGTAGCTACATGAATGATTTCTGGACTCCCTGGGGCCTGAATGAGATGGCTCAAGCTGCCATTTGGAGTCTCTGTAGCCCCAGAAGTATATCAGCGAAAGCAACATGAACTGTTAAGCGGGCTCCACGGTATTGAACCAATAGCAGATGACATTCTTATAATTGGATGTGGTAATACAGATGAGGAAGTTGAGCATGACCATGATGAGAAACTTGTAGCATTATTGGATCGCTGCAGGCAGGTAATGCTGAGACTCCGCAAAAAGACATTATAATTCAAGGTACAAGAAGTCCGCTTCCATAGACATATCCTGTCTCAACAAGGCTTGAAAGCTGACCCAGATAAGATTAGAGCCATTGTGGACATGCCACGGCCTGGTAACACCAAAGAAGTGCAGTGTTTTATTGGCTTTGTCACATACCTAGCAAAATTCATGCTGCATTTGTCTGAGGTGTGTGAGCCATTGAGAAGCCTTCTAGATAAAGATGCAGTTTGGCATTGGCTTCCCAAGCATGACCAGGCAGTGGAGGAAATAAAACGCTTGATCACAGCTGCCCCAGTGCTGAAATATTAGGATGTAAAAAAGCCTGTTGCAATACAAAGCGACTCAAGCAAAAATGGCCTAGGATGTTGTCTATTGCAAGAAGGTCAGCCAGTTGCATTTGCGTCCAGATCACTCTCTTCAGCTAAGCAAAATTATGCTCAAATTGAAAAGGAATGTTTAAGCATTGTTTTTACCTGTCAGTGTTTCCATCATTACCTCTATGGCTGGGATGCAATTATAGCTGAAACTGTTTACAAACCGCTAACAGCCATATTCAAGAAGCCACTTTTATGTGCTCCAAAGCGTTTGCAGAGCATGATGCTTACATTGCAGAATTACAACCTCAATGTTGTGTACAAGCCAGGATGTGAAATGTACAGCAGTGACACCCTAAGCAGAGCTATAACAGAACACATGGTACCTGGAGGTGAGCATGAGCATCTTGCAGTTTGTTTGTTGCAGCAGGAACAGAATTTCTTTGCCGAAGTCAATCAAGCAGACTATCTTAATGTCACAGATCAGCGGCTACATTAGCTCATACAGCACACAGAAAGTGATGCAAATTTGCAAGCACTGAAGTCTATAGTTCTGATGGGGTGGCCAGATGAAAAGGATGCAGCACCTACAATTGTGAAGGAATATTGGTTCTTCAGAGATGAGATCAGCATACAAAATGGTATCTTGTACAAAGGTCCAAGGGTCATAGTGCCGAAGTCACTGAGAGGCGAGAGCAGAGATGTTATTGCGCATACACTCAAGCCATATCGGAGGTGAGGCTTGCTACAGACAAGCTTGTGATACTCTTTACTGGTCAAACATGCAAGGTTAAATCAAAGACTTTGTCAGCAATTGTCCCACTTGCAATGAATATGCACACTTCCAACAAAAAGAAAACATGATGTCACATGAGATACCTATATGTCTTTGGCAGATTGTCAGCAAGGACTTATTCAACTATGCTGGAAAAGAGTACCTTCTCTTATTCGATCATTACTCAGACTTCTGGGAAATTGAACTGCTTCCTGACCTGTCCACTGAAACTACAATTAAGCGATGCAAGGCGCAATTTGCACGTCATGGCCAACCAGCTAAAGTGATTTCTGATAATGGTTCTCAGTTTGCAAGCTTAAAGTTCAGGAAATTTGCTACTGAATGCAAATTTGAGCATGTGACTTCTTCACCACGTCATCCACAAGCTAATGGCAAAGCTGAATCCGCTGTGAAAATAGTGAAGAATTTATGCAAAAAAGCTAAAAGTGATGGTAAAGACCCGTGGGAAGCCATCCAGCATTGGAGAAACACTCCAACCAAGGGTATGGATAGTAGTCCGGCACAGTGATGTCAAGGAGATTAAAGACCTCCTTACCAGTAATGAACAAGCTACTTGAACCCTCTGTGATACAAGGTGTACCAAAAAAGTTACGACTTAAGAGGCATGTGTTCAAGGTAAGTTATGACTCATCTGCTAGGGATTTACCTGAACTGAAACCTTTGCTGCGCCAATGCCACAAAAAAGCCTGGTTACAACACGCCCGACAACACCTTGACACATCTCACAGCTTCTGGCACACTGTAATTTAGAGCAACGAGACCACAATAGAGCTTACGGTCACAACCATAAGCAATATGTTTGAAGAGGGGTCAACAAAGTCTATAGTGAAAAGAATACCATCCCCACTGCAAAGCATGGTAGTGGCTCACTGATGTTTTTGGGGGGGTGAGCTCTAAAGGCACGGGGAATCTTGTGAAAATTGATGGCAAGGTGAATGAAGCATGTTATCAGAAAATACTGGCAGACAGTTTGCATTCTTCTGCACAAAGGCTGCGCATGGGACGCTCTTGGACTTTCCAGCATGACAATGACTCCAAGGCCAAGTTGACCCACTAGTGGTTACAGCAGAAAAAGGTGAAAGTTTCTGGAGTGGCCATCACAGTCTCTTGACCTTAATATCATCGAGCCACTCTGGGGGAGATCTCAAACTGCGGTTCATGCAAGACAACCAAAGACTTAACCTGGAGGCATTTTGCAAAAACAAATGGGCAGTTATACTACCTGCAAGAATTTGGGGTCTCATATGCAACTATTACAAAAGACTGCATTGATGCTAAATGGGGCAATACACAGTATTAAGAACTATGGATATGCAGACTTTTGAACAGGGGTCATTTCATTTTTTTCTTTGTTGCCATGTTTTGTTTTGTGATTGTGCCATTCTGTTATAACCTACAGTTGAATATGAATCCCATAAGAAATTAAAGAAATGTGTTTTGCCTGCTCACTCATATTTTCTTTAAAATGGTACATATATTACCTATTCTCCAAGGGTATGAAACATTTTGAGCATAACTGTATATACAAACACTGCTCAGTACTAAATTAAACCTTGCAAGAATGGGCAAATGGTAGATCTCCAGCTGGAAGAGCATTTTAGGAGTTGAACGACAGATGAGGATCTATGTTTTTTTCCCATCATCTTGCATCATGGCCCTCCCTACTTTAGTTCTTCCACTTCTTGGTAATTATGAGCAGAGAAGGCTGTGAAAAATTGTCTTTATTATTTAAACTTTTTATCTTTTGTTTATAAATTATACAAAAACAATCAGCTCTAATGGATATCAAACAATTGCAAACACAACACAGGTTTGCCAAAAAAAAGAATAAAAAACTTTGTTAAATTATTATTAAATGTGTGGCAAAATTATTGGCACCCCTTTTTATTTATATGAGAAAAATATATTTGAAGTATATTCCCATTGATATTTAAAATGTTTTACTACACCTGCATAACTAGGAACAGGAAATTGTTCAACCATGACCTACTGCTTTAAAGGTGAATAACTATGAGGTAACACATGAGCTAAATTTCCCTAGTCATTCATCACAATGGGTAAGATCAAGGGATATAGCTGTGATGTGCGGCTAAAGGCTGTGGAGCTTCACAAAATGGGAAGTGGCTATAACAAAATAGCAGTTTGCACAATCAGTGCAATTGTTAAAAGGTCCAGCGCACTGGAAATGTTCTGAATCAAACTGAAAGAGGACATAAGCCTTTGTTGTCTCAATGCAGAGGTTGATTTGAGTTGCCAAGAAAATCTCCAAGGTTCACAACTGGTGAATTGCAGAAGTTAGTTGCACCTTGGGGTCAGAAAGTCTCCAAACTACAATTTAACATAACCTACATCATCACAAGTTCTTTGGAAAGGTCTCAAGAAAAAAGCATCTAGTCTCATCCAAAAACAAACTCATAGAAACATAGAAACATAGAATGTGACGGCCGATAAGAACCATTCAGCCCATCTAGTCTGCCCAATTTTCTAAATACTTTCATTAGTCTCTGGCCTTATCTTATAGTTAGGATAGCCTTATGCCTATCCCACGCATGCTTAAACTCCTTTACTGTGTTAACCTCTACCACTTCAGCTGGAAGGCTATTCCATGCATCCACTACCCTCTCAGTAAGGTAATACTTCCTGATATTATTTTTAAACCTTTGTCCCTCTAACTACAGTCCTTCCTACTCCTATATAAGTCTTAAGTGGTTCACTTCATAAAATAAGGTTCAAAACCAGAAAGGAGGTGAAAAAATAAATAACTAGACAGTATCGAAAAGAGTGCCCAGTGAAACTAAGTGATAGAAAGAAGAGAAAAAACCCGACCTTCGTCAGTGCACTATCACTTAGTTTCACTGGGCACTCTTTTCGATATGTGCAGGCAACCAACATTCTAAGTATGGTTCTGCACATTAGCACGTTTTATTTCTAGTTATTTATTTTTTCACCTCCTTTCTGCTTTTGAACCTTATTTTATGAAATGAACCACTTAAGACTTATATAGGAGTAGGAAGGACTGTAGTATATTCAGCCCCTAATTACAAACTGCAGCAGAAAGAGATACTTTGTCTAAGTTGCATCATATATTCAACTGTAGCAACTTAATTCTCTAGCTACACTTTGGGCGGTTTGTAATTTTGTTCCTACACAAGCCTATGGTTTCACTTACTACATCAATCTATCTGTGTTCTTAAACTTACTAGATTGACTCTAGGTTTAGTGACAACTTAGTCACAGTTAGTTTATTTAGATATACAGCTAGTATTGGGCTCTTGACCAGTCCCCTATAGATATTTTTACATATTTTTGTTTTCTTTATTTTTCTGGGATATGACGATTCAATCCCTAGTTTACAGACTTTGACCCCATGAGAGTAATCAAAGTCTACAGTCTGTAATACTATTTTTTGATTGGGGAATTTGGAGGTGAGCCATTAGGCAAAGATGGTTTTGTACTCTGACTGCTAGGAATGGGTAGAAACGCTATACTGTCATTATCATTTTATTTTCTAAGCATCCGATATTCTAATTTCGAGCTTAGCATTATTTCCAGTTTATATTCTAGCATCTAGATACTGTTTCTAGGAGCAAGAATATTTCATTTTGTGTCTCTACGCACAGGGGTTAGGCCCCAGGGCACTTCTGGAGTGTCCAACAGGTGTTTTTTCCCACGAGTGTGGGTGGTACCGTGTCTTGGACCACCACCACTTGGGGATTTTCTCACTTAAAACACTCCATTAAGCTGTAGGGATTCTGGCGCTTAGAGTGCCCTTTTAAGTTGATTTAGTGTAAGTAGACTATTTGCAACATAGCTGCACCGGCTTTGCCAGAAAAAAAACAATCACCTATTTTTTTTTCACTTATTAAAACAAGTTTGTTTCAGAAAGAATGATGTGTTTGTTGTGTCTCTATGCTTTAAATTTAGATTTATTCACAGCTTAACTATTTTAGCCTCAAGTATTCTATGGGATTTAATTAGAAAAAAACAGAGTTTACTTATTAAAACTTTTTTGTGTCATACAGTTTAAGTGTTTCCTGGGGTTAAGATGTGTAATTTTATTTGCCTCTGTTTTTTTTTCGTTTGTTTGTTTTTTAAATGTTATACTCTTTTGCAAGAAGAAATAATTCACTTACATAGAATTTAGAAGATTTAAAAGGCTAATGGGTTAATTCCCATCCAAAAATGTTCACAAGCCGCAGAGCAAATTCTGATTTCCCATGCTTTATTTTAGTTTTGTTAGTAAACAGAACTAACAACCTTACCTCAATGTGATATGTTATCCCAAGAAACCACAAAGAATTTCTTCCAAATATTTTAGGAGAAAATGAAAGCACACATACAGTGACAGTTACAGTGACAGTTCTGAAAAATGCTGTTAGTTATACTAATGAAATACATTGCCTGATGTTGCATATTTATTTATTAATACTAATTAATTTACTAAGTTGGCATTGGTCCAAAATGAAAAAAAAAAAATCACTGGAGCATTTCTATTTGATGCCCTATATCTAGACAAATGCAATTTGTTTAGTTCCAAATGTAAATTCGGATGAATTTCGGTAATTCAATCCAAGCTTAGATTCCTGACCTGGTAGAAAACCTAGAAGTCATGAAGTTTTATTCTGAAAAGAGCAGGAAGCATGGGTGTCCACAGGGAGGGAGGGAGGGAAAGCTTGGCTAAAATTGTTCTTCCACAGTGCGCTATGCAAGTGAGCTTGCACTATGTTTAGCGTAACCTGGCTGCTTCTTAGAGTCCGAGTCACTCTCTCGCTACACAGGTGACATCAGAAAAAATGCATAAAGAGGACAAGAGATGGCCCGGGACACTATGCAGATAAAAAAAAATGCATTAAGGGGACAAAAAATGGCAGCAGGGGACACTGTAGATAAAAAGTATACATACAGGCTGACTGCTGAAGCGACTGGTCGCATGATCCTAGTGCTCCCACAACTAACGGAAAAAATCAGGCATTATCACTAATTTAATCAGACTCACAGTGTTTTGGGGGACCTCCCTTTCTGCCCGGATCATTATGGGACGCAAAATCAAGAAGCCGAAACCAGACAAGTCCAGTCCGGGGCTAACAATCAGTGACCTGTGGCAGCAGGCACATGGCGCAACTGGGCCCAAAATGGCCACTCTCTCTGAAGGCTTCTCATACTTTTCAGATTAATTTTTACTGGGAGCCGAAAAGGAGTACCCCACCGCACCAGAGTCTCGGAGAATATACCAGAAGCCGAGCTACCACATTTTGTGAGGCGTCTGATGGGGGCCTTACTGCAACCTCGACAAGCCAAAGCAGTGGTGATAGAAGGAAAGTTCCGTATACCCAAACCCCTCAAAGCCCCGGCCACAGCCTTAAGAGACCCAGAAATGGGTCTGACAAAACAGTGGTCCTGGCAGCTCTGAAGGTGAACTCCCCTTACCTCTTTGAGAATATGCCTCTTACATTTTACGCAGACATCTCGGGTGGCACCTTAGCTTGGCGGAGCACTCTAAGGCCATTTACCGCACTGCTGCAATGGAGAAATATCCGATACCAGTGGAGGCTCTCCCGCACACTAATCGTATTCCAATGGAACACTCGGCACCTTATACACGACCTCCATGATGCTAAGGGACTGTTGCATACCCTCGGCCTGCCCCTGAGGCACTCATGGAAGAGACAGAGAGCTCAACACCAAACTCCCCCTTCTCTTGGGATCCAGCGAGAGTTTCCCCTTTTGTCCCACGACAGCACACCCCTGATCTGTATGCAGCAGTCACAACCTGAGCATAGACAGCTCATTAGATATTGTTTTGTGCCTTCATTGCTTTAAAATTGTAAAGTAAAGCATGTAGCCTTGGACCTGGGCAGAGCATGGGGATCCTAATGCAGAACTTATGCCATACTTACATTATATTTCCAGGTTTTCTTTTGCCCTATTACACATATTCTAATACACGGTTTGTTTAACACACTGTATTGTCAGTGTATTACCGCCCTTGATCTCTCTCTCCAGACATATAAGTCTAAAATCCCACCAATTTCACCTTATCTGCCTGTTTCACTACAGGCTCGGCATACTCGGATGTTAAATGTTTTTATATAAAACGTGCCAATATCTCAAATGCCACATTACTGTTCATCATCTCTATGTCATGATTATGCTGCTGTTGCTGTTTGTGTGGCAAGACAAACTTGTGTTATTACATATGGACAAAAAAAAAAAGAATAATAAAAAAAAAAAGTATACATACAGGAGATAAGAGGTGGCAGGGAACAGGGTGGATGAAGAAAACACCTAACAGGGAAAAGAAATGGCAGACTTGGAGGAATAGAGGGTATAAAGGGGGAAAGAGATGGCATGCATGGAGTAATATAAGGCATGAAAGGGTAAAAAGAAGGGGGAAAACTACATAAATAGGTAAAAGATATATGTATGTGTGTATGTATAGAAATGCCACGCATGTTGTACATTTGGGTGCAATCCGTTCCTGTGCTATGGTGTTGTCTTTGGTCCTATAGACTATTGAATTGCACCTGGTGCTGTGGAGTTGGGTCTAGTGCTCTGGATCTTTATCTGGTGCCATGGGTTTTGTAGCTCGTGCCGTGGGTTTATAGCTAGTGTTGCTGATTTATTTCTGGCACTGTGATTCTATATCTTGTGTTGTGGGGTTATATCTGGTGATGTGTGATCTTATCTGGTGATGTGGATGCCATCAAATTGTCCTTTGCTTGTGCACATTGCCAAATGCAGCTTTTAAAAATGTTTTATTTATAATTCAGCTATAGCGCATTGATCATGGATGCATGACTAATGTGGTGCATTGAATAATGTTAACGTTAACAAAGATTAGAACTTGCAACACTCGCATCAGATAATGGCAACTTGATTCTTCTATTAAGCTTTTACATCAGGTTTCTCAACTCTGTGCATTCCTGCGCATTATGTGATAATGACATTGTGAAAAAGAGGCTGAGCATGGATGTCATTAAAGTTATCCCCACCCGGTAAAATTTCTGCGGATGCCCATTGCAGGAGATATTGCAGGAGGTACCGCAGGAAGTGGTCACTGGTTAAGGCTTTAGGAGAAAAGGGTATTACCAGGGCTTGAACTGGTACAGACTGCTATATCTAAGACACTATTTGCTGAATAACTAAGCTCTGAGAGCAGTGTGTCCAGGATATTTGCAGGCAGGGGTATCACCATGGCTCATGCAAATCAGCAGTTTTTCTTTGGAGACTTGGAGCTGTGCCATATCAGTGTTACTGCGAGATGGGGTGCTCTAGCATCATGCTGACCTTCACAGACATAAATTGATGCATAGGTAATACCAGCACTACAACACCACCATTGTGTGTGAATGCTACCTGCCAAAGACCATACGATGCTTATCCTGTAGATGTTAGCAAGCAAACCCTTATTACAATGCAATCAAAAACAATTATATGCCTATTACAAGATGAAAGTCAGAAGTCAGCCATATTTTATTTATTATTGGTGTGTTAAAAAACAGAAATATTCCTAATGAATAGCAGAAGCAAAATAAGAGCGCATGCACTGGGGATTTGGTAAACACGGGTCATATATATTTATCAAAGTGTTCTGTTCTAAAAATCTGTGTAAACATCTAAAAAGGGAGCATGCCTCACAACAATTGCACCAGGATGGGGTGGGTGGGGCCCTAAGGCGACATCAACAGTGAAAAGGAAAAGCTGTTTGGCCGGTCCCCAGCCTTCAGGACTTTGCAGGGAGCGCTGCTGATGTACTCCCTATTTGGTCTTGGTGATGCACTATCGCAGTGCTGACGGTGCATAGTCCCCTGGTGTCCCCAGATGCATGACACCAGGGAATTAAAGCGGGACAGGACCCCAAAATCGGGACTGCCCCACTAAAGCAGGACTGTTGGGGGGCCTAGGGGAAAAGTCTCCAACGGAATGCAATGGAATATGTCTGTTGGTGCTACTGGTTTCTATCATAATTGCCCCACTTATAGTACTTTAAGCCACTTTTCAGAACAGAATTTAAAAAAAAAAAAAAAAACAGTCTCCCTAGTGTATAGTTAGCATTCACAGCTCTTACAATGTAAATAAAAGGACAGAGTTCCCACTCCCTTTAACTGCATTGTTCTGTAGGATCATTCAGTCTGCAGGAAGGAAATGTGATGGAGTATTCTTAAATAGGATATATCACATTTCAAATGCATGTAGTTTAAAGTTCTGTTTTATAATGTTCTTTTAAGATTGTGTTTAATACCTTTATATTCTAAGTTGCTAAAATCATCTATGCAATCATTAGTTTATCAATTTTCTACAAACAAAAGAGTGTCTGATTCCGATCATAAACTTCCCAGACTATTGACGTTTGTATAGAACTTGCATAGTAAAAGGTCACATTCTAGATACACCTGGCACACAATTACCTAGCAAGCAACTCACCAAAACATGTAATTATGACAAAATAAACAAATAAAACAAAAGGCTCTTTTTCTGGGTGGCTGTGATCTTTAAATTGGTATGCATCACTTGAAAATTATTTTTGTAAATCAGCAAGCAAACACTTTTAAAAAAAGATACAAACCAAAATAAAGTAAGAAAAACCTTGAAAAGCATGTCATAAATGTTTAAAAACTTGGTCAGATTGTATTATTGGGCACGCCTCTCAGCTAGGGATGTTTCTTCAGTTTCCCCCTCTCTCTTGCCAGCACATCAACTAATGACAGAAAACAGAGCAACATTGTGACAAATTTGACCAGTGCCTGCTGTGAATCACACTGATCAGAGTCCCTCTCTTCTTCCCATGTCAGGATGTTGCAAGGTGGGGAGATCCAACTGCACATGTGCAAATCTGTCAGGCATACCCAATGCACTTATTCAGCGAAAGAAGTTAGTATTATATTTACCTGCTTCTTTTTCAGCCTGTAGAATTAGACAAACGTCTCATTCAAATTACAGTTATTGCAATGTAAGTAATTGCTTGGATAGCTTACATTTTAAGTATAAATTAGCAGATTTGTTTTGTAACCTGTGAAGTGTGAAAATTGAAATCACAAATTTTAACATTTAGTCAAAATTGGTTAACCTGAAACAAAAAAGATGAACTCTTAGTTATTTGGTTGTCTGTTAACACAATGCCATGGTTTGTAAATTAAGTCATTGGTTGTGCCAGTAAATATATGAAAGTTAATTTAATGATCTTTAAAAAAAATAGTTTGATGCCCCAAAGATATAATGCAAAACCGAGTAACATCACAAGAAATCCCGAAAATGAATGCAAGCCAAATCAGGATACCAGAGAACAGGATAGTCAACCAAACAAAGTCAGAAAATCAATAAATCAATCAAAATATAATAACAAGCATAATGATCACTGGCACCACAAAATGACTACCATGTCTCCTTTGGTTCTAAGCTTAAATAGAGCTGAATTAGACTGACATTTTGTCTATTATGCTGCTACAAAATAGGCTGGCCTTTGGTGTGGCTGAAGCATTGACAGATTGTTTTCCATAAGAAAAGCCAGCACTTAAGTGAGCAATGTGGACTACCTTGCAGGGGGCAGCAAAAAAATGTGATGTAGTTGCCATGACAGTATTGCAGAATCTTAAATTTAAATAGAAAGTACTTGTCATACATGGATAGTTTTGACGTTAAGATTTGACCTTGGATCTCATAACTTTAATTCCATTGACAGCACCTTACAATAGTTTTCCAGAATCTCAGTGTCATGCTGTATGTACAGAACTCATGATTATCAAATATAAATAACCTATACATTATTAATATAGCTCTTCCTAATTCGTTTTTCATAAAATACACTCACATGCCCAGTGGTGGACCTTCCCAGAAAATGAATTAAAGGGGTCTGTCTGGCCAGTCTCCAACCTACAGGGTTGAAGTGCTCTTGGCAGGGTATTAGTGTCCATGCACAGCACAAGCCCTTCTAATGATGCATTTGTGCTATGCTCGAGGACAGTACCCAGGGCTGCCATCATAAAATTGTGGGGCCCCTGACACAGCTCAAGACCTGGGCCCCGCAGGGCCTGCCCCTGAGTCCACCCACAGGGTCAACCCCCAAGTCCGCCCACAGGAATGCAGTGTGTGTACGGATTGTGGTGTGTCTGAAGTAGATGTAGAATGTGTGTAGTGGATGCAGAGTGCGTGTATAAAGTGTATGCGGTGTGCATAGTGGATGCAGATTGTTCATTTGTGTAATGTATGAGGTGTATATTAGATGCAGAGTGTGTGTTTGTGTAGTGTGTGTGTGTAGTGGATGTAGTGTTTGTATGTATTAGATGCAGTGTGTATAGTGCATGCAGACTGTGTGTTTGTGCAGTGAATGCGGTGTGTATAGTGGATGCAGATTGTACATTTGTGCAGGGCCGGACTGGCCCACCGGGATACCGGGAAATTTCCCGGTGGGCCGCGGCACCTGGGGCTGGGCTGACAGCCCTTATCAGTGATTAGGCTCCTGTGATGCCGGCTGGCCATGTGTGAGCTGTGCGGCCACACAGGGTCCCATGGGAGCAGAGAGAGCCAGGCGGCCGGCACAGCTGACACATGGCCGGCCGGGATCATTTAAAAAAAAGAAGAAACAAATGTCGTGGAGGGGCGGAGCCTAGTGTGCGGGGGGGCGGGGCTTAGCGTGCAGCGGGGGCGGAGCTTGCTGTGCGGCCGGGGCCTGGCTGACTGCAGAATGGAGGGAGTCCCTGCTTCCCCAACAACCAGCCTCCAGGAGCTCCATGGGATGTGGAGGTAAGAAGCAGGTGTCAGGGTACCTGTAGTCTCTACCTCTGATAAGAGGAGAGACTTAGACGTTTTCCCGTTCAGAAGGGCTGTTTCCTCCGTTCTTCGCGGTCCCTCCGGTCGGTTACACGCCGGCCGCGAGGGATCCACGCCCTTTTATGACGTGACGCTCAGTAGCCGACGTCATGACGCCAAGCCGGCTCGACCTGTCACTCAAACCCTGAACACGAACCAGGACTCGTCGGGGGTGTGATTACCTCCTAGAACCGGGGTATTTAATAGAGCTTGCCGCATTTGCTCATTGCCCTGTCGTGGTTCTAGCCAGTCTAGTCACTCAGTGCTCTTGTATGTCTATTGTCTCTTTGGTTCTGACCCGGCTTGTTTGTATCACTCTGCTTATCTCTGTTATCCTTTGACCCGGCTTGTCTCTCGCTTACCTGTCTTCTCGTTCCATCGACCTCGGCTTGTCTCTGACCATTCTCTACTTACTCCTTACGTTAAGTCCGGCCATTCTAAGGTCCGGTATACGTACCTACTACACTTTGTACTCTGCGTGTTGGATCCCTGTCCCGATCCTGACATTACGACAGGGCCAATGGATCCTGCAGGTACAAGTAGTCAGCTTGGTCCTTCCGATCCTAGGTTTGACGCCATGGAACATAGAATGGATCAGATGGCCTTAGCACTACAGGCGTTATTATCTCGTCCTAATAACCCACCAGAAGAGATGCGTAATAATTCTATCTCCCCTGTAAGTTCAGGTTTAGAGGTAGCCACTGTAGGTGCTTCCTCTCTTATTACCCCACCTGTACGTTATGGTGGTTCTCCTGAGAAGTGTCGAGGTTTTTTAAACCAAATCAGTATCCACTTCGAATTACAACCCCGTTCCTATCCTACAGATAGGGCGAAGGTCGGATTTATTATCACCTTACTCGTTGAGAAAGCTCTGAGATGGGCCAATCCGTTGTGGGAAAACGATAATCCGTTAGTATATAATTATAATGCCTTTGTAGCTGCTTTTAGAAGAACTTTTGACCCTCCTGGTAGAAAGGTCAATGCAGCCAGACTACTGTTGCGCCTTAGACAAGATAACCAAACTCTTGTGGAGTATGCACTAGAGTTCAGGTCCTTGGCGGCAGAAGTTAAGTGGAATGAACAGGCTTATATAGACGTATTTTTAAACGGATTATCAGATGTAATACTTGATGAGGTTGCTACTAGAGAGCTTCCTGAGAATTTGGAGGATTTAATTTCTTTTATCTCTCGCATTGATGAACGCTTAAGAGAGAGACAGAACACTCGAGATAGAACCTGTAGACCTTCCTTCAAACTAGCTCCCTCATTCCTAAGTCCTGAGATCTAAACCTTACCTTTTCCAGAACCTATGCAGATAGGCAATACTCATCTCTCAGAAGAGGAGAGACAGTACAGGAGAAGGGAGGGGCTGTGTATGTACTGTGGAGTCAGAGGTCACTTACGCCTAAATTGTCCTAATCGATCGGGAAACGCTCGCACCTAAGTTTCTCTAGAGGACAGGCCTTGGGTGTTTCTATTTTGTCCTCTACTCATAATTATAAAGATCATAGGCTTGTGCTACCTGTTTCCTTAACTTGGGAAGGGGGAGTAGTAGAGACTGTGGCATTGATAGATTCCGGAGCTGCTGAGAGCTTTATCGACCAAGTTTTTGTCACTAAACACACTATTCCATCTCAGTTAAGGGAGACGCCCTTGGCCGTTGAGGCCATAGATGGTAGACCTTTAGTTGAGCCTGAGATTTTTCGTGAAACCATACCCGTTAACTTAACTGTTGGTATTTTACACGAGGAAGACATATCTCTGTTACTCATTTCATCTCCTTCTGTTCCCATAGTCCTGGGGTATTCTTGGTTAAAGAGACATAACCCTATTATTGATTGGGAATTAAGGGAGATAATCTCATGGGGTCAGAATTGTCAGGAGAAGTGTTTACAGAAAGTCTCACCGCTTTGCATAGTTAATGCATCCACTCAGTCTACCGACCTTACAGAAGTACAAATACCGCCACTGTATCTGGACTTAAAGGCGGTATTTGACAAAAAGAAGGCCGATACTTTACCCCCACACAGGTCCTTTGATTGTAAGATTAATCTACTCCCTGGTACCATGCCTCCCAGGGGCAATGTATACCCTTTGTCTACTAAAGAGAACTTAGTCCTAGAGGAGTATATTCGTGAAAATCTAGACAAAGGATTTATTAGGAGATCTTCCTCCCCTGCCGGGGCCGGTTTTTTTTGTTAAAAAGAAGGATGGTACGCTGAGACCTTGCATTGATTACCGAGGTTTGAACAAAATAACCGTTAGAAATGCCTACCCGATTCCTTTGATTACCGAGCTCTTTGATCGTTTAAAGGGTTCCAAGATTTTCACCAAGTTAGATCTCAGAGGGGCATACAACTTGGTGAGGATTCAGCAGGGTCACGAGTGGATGACGGCGTTCAACACTCGATATGGGCACTACGAGTATACCGTAATGCCTTTTGGTCTCTGCAATGCGCCGGCAGTATTTCAGGACTTGATCAATGAAGTTCTTAGGGAGTTTCAACAGGACTGCGTTATTGTATACCTGGATGATATTCTTATACATTCTAGGGACATTGAGACTCACCACAGACAAGTCAGAAGGGTTTTGCGCAAACTTCTTCAACATGGCTTGTACTGCAAACTAGAGAAATGTAGTTTTGATCAGTCCCAGACAAACTTTCTTGGTTATGTGATTTCTGGGGAAGGGTTTAAGATGGATCCGGATAAACTCCAGTCCATTTTAGATTGGCCCTTACCTAAGGGTCTCAAGGCCATTCAGAGGTTTATTGGATTCTACAATTATTATAGGCGCTTCATTAAGGGTTACTCGTCAATTATTGATCCTATCACCAATATGACCAGACAGGGGGCTGACACTAAGAATTGGTCTACTGAAGCACTTCTTGCTTTCAAAACCCTCAAAGAACTTTTTGCTTCTGCACCAATTTTAGTTCACCCTGATACTACTCTGCCTTTCCTACTCGAAGTAGACGCCTCAGAGACGGGTGTAGGCGCTATCCTGTCCCAAAGGTTAGGTGTGGATAAACCATTACATCCATGTGGTTTTTTTTCCAAAAAGCTATCTGGCCCGGAGAGCAGATATGACATTGGTGACAGGGAACTACTAGCAGTTATCATGGCTTTAAAGGAGTGGAGACATTTATTGGAAGGGACCTTACATCCTGTTACTATTTTGACGGACCACAAGAACTTGTCCTATATTGGGGAGGCCAAGCGATTGTCCTCCAGGCAAGCTCGTTGGTCTTTATTTCTCACCCATTTCAATTACGTACTCACTTATAGACCTGGTTCTAAGAATTCTAAAGCCGATGCTTTGTCTCGCCAATATGAACCTTCTACTGTGTCTGAGCCAGTGTTGTCCTCTATAGTCCCCAAGTGCAATATTATCGCCAACACAAGTCTTAAAATTCATTCTCCACTGCTTGACCGTATCATGAAGTTGCAACATCTGGCACCTGGGCAGACTCCTGTGGCAAGACACTTCGTTCCTCCTGAACTCCAAAGGGAGGTCTTACAGTGTTTCCACGAGAGTAAGGTGGCGGGGCATCCTGGCATTCGCAAGACATATTCCTTAATCTCTAAAGATTTCTGGTGGCCTTCTTTACGAAAGGATATTAAGGATTTCATTGCAGTGTGTGAGATCTGTACTAAGACTAAGCAACCTCATACTCTTCCATGTGGCCTATTACAGCCCTTGGGCATTCCAGAAAGACCATGGTCCTGTTTGGCCATGGACTTTATTGTTGATTTGCCTATTTCTAAAAAAACAGACTGTTATTCTCACTGTAGTCGATAGGTTTACTAAGATGGCTCATTTTGTGCCTTTACCTAAACTTCCGACTTCTCCTGAATTGGCGGAAATATTCGCTAAAGAAATTTTTCGTTTACATGGGATACCTTCCGAAATTATTTCTGATAGAGGTTCCCAATTTGTTTCACGTTTCTGGAGATCCTTCTGTTCTCAATTGGGCATCAAATTGAATTTTTCTTCTGCTTATCACCCTCAGTCTAACGGAGCTGCTGAACGTACTAATCAAAAAATTGAACAATATTTGCGTTGTTTTGTCTCCGAACATCAGGACGATTGGGTCGGTTTGATTCCTTGGGCAGAGTTCACACACAATAATCTTGTTTGTGATTCCACTCGTTCTAGCCCCTTTTTCATGAATTATGGCTTTCATCCTTCCATTCTTCCCTCGGTCTCTCCTTCCCAAGGGGTACCGTCGGTTGATGTTCATGTTGCCAATCTGAGGAATTTGTGGGATCAGACTCGACAAATTCTCCTACATAATTCCATGTTGTTCAAGAAACACGCTGATAAACGCAGAAGGGCGGCTCCTGTTTTTGTTCCTGGTGATAGGGTATGGTTGAGTACAAAAAACATTCGTTTAAAGGTTCCTTCTATGAAGTTCGCTCCTCGTTACATTGGCCCTTACAGGGTTCTGGCTCGTATTAACCCGGTTGCGTATCGTCTAGTACTTCCATCTGCCTTACGCATCCCTAACTCTTTTCATGTTTCCTTGCTGAAACCGTTAATTTGCAACAGATTTTCCTCCACTGTTTCCTCTCCTCGCTCTGTTCAGGTTGAGGGTCAGGAGGAGTACGAGATCAACTCCATCATCGATTCTCGAATTTCTCGAGGGAGGTTACAGTATCTTGTCGACTGGAAGGGATATGGTCCTGAGGAGAGGACTTGGGTACCTCAGGAGGATGTTCATGCTCCTCGCCTCCGCAGGGCTTTTCACTCCCGCTTTCCATCTCGTCCCGGATGCTTCCGCCCGGTGGGCGTTTCTGAGGGGGGGGGGGGTACTGTCAGGGTACCTGTAGTCTCTACCTCTGATAAGAGGAGAGACTTAGACGTTTTCCCGTTCAGAAGGGCTGTTTCCTCCGTTCTTCGCGGTCCCTCCGGTCGGTTACACGCCGGCCGCGAGGGATCCACGCCCTTTTATGACGTGACGCTCAGTAGCCGACGTCATGACGCCAAGCCGGCTCGACCTGTCACTCAAACCCTGAACACGAA